>NC_049214.1:32194944-32494944 GCF_013347855.1 Anguilla anguilla
TCTATGCACCCTCCCCCCACCACCCCCACCCACCCACCACAACCCCACCACTGTCATCCCCCCGCCATTAACATTCTGCCCAGTCCGCACCGCGCGTCCACGTAAACGCCCAGGCTTTGAAGGGCCTGTTGCCGGGACACAGCGCATCTGTGAGAAACCAGCCTGAAGAATAAAATCCCCTCCCCTTGTGCTGCCTTGGGTTTTTTTTTTTTTTTTTTCGTTTTTTTTTTTCTTTTTCTTTCTTTTTTTTTCTTTCTAGAAAGAGTCATCAAACTGGCAGCCGGGGGATGAAGTGGTCGATGCTGGTTTTTTTTTTTTTTCCCTCCTGGTAAGCCGCCACTAAGCTGCTTCTCCCACTCCCCACTTAATGGAAAGGAGGTGGGCGGCGGCTGGGATGGAGGGGGTCTGAACTCCTCTGCTCCAATGACACGCAGGGTGGGGGCGTGGCCTCTGGACTGCGCTGTGGGCTGCTTGTCTTTTGGGGAGGTGGGGGCGGGGGGGGGGGGGCGCAGGGGTTCTGAGTTCCCTGGAGGGGCCCCCATCAAGTTCTGAACGCAGCTGAATTGAAGCGCTGCCGTTTCCCGCTGCTTAAGCTCACTGCTCCAGAGTCAAGATGGCCGTTTGCTTACCGCCATCTTGAGATGGAATACTGCAGTATATTCAAATAAAATGTGGTATGAAGCTTAGGAAATATATGTATATGCAGGACTTCGCAGTGCATTGGCAAGTATGCATATGATTAGAACTTTTAAAATACTGCTGTATATGTGATGAACCAGTGGCACCCATACATGCCCTAACTATCATAGATCGGATAGCTGTGCAGGAGTTCACCTTGCCTGCGTGAGTCGGCCCTAGCGGGGGGGGGGCACTGCTGGTATGACAGATGGGGGTCCCGTCCCCTCCCACCTTGAGCTGGTGGGGGTGGTGGTGGTGGTGGGGAGGGGCAGTGGTGTCTCAGCACAGAGCAGGTAGACCTGCTTCATTTGCATGCTAATGATGATGGTTTGTATGCGGGGGAAGTGGATCACCTGGACAGTGGAGCACTGAAGGGCTCACTGGGCAATGTGACATTCACAGATTGTGGCTGCGGTGCAGAGGGGTTTCAGCCTTGTGAATTAAAGGAGAGAGGCGAGAGGCATGTGGGACAGTGGAGCTGCAGCAGAGTATAGTGGGCGGCAGTGCAGTATAATGGGTAAGGAACTGGTCTTGTAACCTAAATGTCACAGAATCGATTCCCGGGGAGGACATTGCCATTGTACCCTTGAGCAAGGTACTTGACCTGCATTGCTTAAGTATATATCCAGCTGTATAATTGGATGAAATGTAAATGCTATGTAAAATGTTGTGTAAGTCGCTCTGGATAAGAGAGTCTGCTAAATGCCTGTAATGTAATGTACAGGATGGAGGTGCTGTATACTAGAGGAGCTGCAGCAGGGTACAGGATGGAGGTGCTGTACACTAGTGGAGGTGCTGTACACTAGAGGAGCTGCAGCAGGATACAGGGTGGAGGTGCTGTACACTAGTGGAGCTGCAGCAGGATACAGGGTGGAGGTGCTGTACACTAGTGGAGGTGCTGTACACTAGTGGAGCTGCAGCAGGATACAGGGTGGAGGTGCTGTACACTAGAGGAGCTGCAGCAGGATACAGGGTGGAGGTGCTGTACACTAGTGGAGCTGCAGCAGGGTACAGGGTGGAGGTGCTGTACACTAGAGGAGCTGCAGCAGGATACAGGGTGGAGGTGCTGTACACTAGTGGAGCTGCAGCAGGATACAGGGTGGAGGTGCTGTACACTAGTGGAGGTGCTGTACACTAGAGGAGCTGCAGCAGGGTACAGGGTGGAGGTGCTGTACACTAGTGGAGCTGCAGCAGGATACAGGGTGGAGGTGCTGTACACTAGTGGAGGTGCTGTACACTAGAGGAGCTGCAGCAGGGTACAGGGTGGAGGTGCTGTACACTAGTGGAGGTGCTGTACACTAGAGGAGCTGCAGCAGGATACAGGGTGGAGGTGCTGTACACTAGTGGAGCTGCAGCAGGGTACAGGGTGGAGGTGCTGTACACTAGTGGAGCTGCAGCAGGATACAGGGTGGAGGTGCTGTACACTAGTGGAGGTGCTGTACACTAGAGGAGCTGCAGCAGGGTACAGGATGGAGGTGCTGTACACTAGTGGAGCTGCAGCAGGGTACAGGGTGGAGGTGCTGTACACTAGAGGAGCTGCAGCAGGGTACAGGGTGGAGGTGCTTTATTTTTTTCTCCTTGTGTGCTTTATTACTCCTCTGAGCCACCTCTGAAGCAACTTCAGTTTCATCGTTTTGACAGCAGTTTATAAATATTTTTGTCTGGGGGACATTTTTGTTTGTTTTATTTTATAATGATCCCTCTGCACCCTTCACCCGCACTCGCACCCACACCTCCCGCCCGCCCCCACCCCAGCAGCGCCCCCATGCTGGGTGCCGGGTGAAGGCCCTGGAGCTGTGATGCCAGCCCACGCGACCCAGCCCCCCCGCGGAGGCTCAACGTCTGCCTCCAGTGCCGGAGCCCCGTCTGGCGGCCGCTCGCCAAAGACCAGCTGGCACCATCGTGGCCCTGGGCATGCAGCCCAGTATGGCAGTGTCCCACCCACCCCCCACCCCCCACCCCCTCCTCCCCCCCCATAGAACTACCATTACTCTACTCAAAAACAAACAAAAAAAAATTCAAGAAAAATGGTCTCTGACAGGCTTTAATATATGAGCTTTCAGATATTGGCCATGATTAAAAACCCGAATGCACAAAAGGAGCAGGTGCCCAGGGTGGACGTTCTACACTTTTTTAATGGTGGGGTCCCACTTCGCCCTGCCGAATACAGACCCATAGCCTCCTCTGAGATCTGAAATTGAACCTCATAGCCTTCTTAAGGATCAGCGGCCCGCGTTATGGCAGACGCTGATTGAAGCGCTTCAGCAGGCCTTTTGGTTTATGTTCAGCGGGAATGCAGCGAGCGCGTTTAGCCTACCCAGAATCCCACGCTGTTCTTCACGGGCAAAGTGAGGTGCATTCCCAGCCATCCTGCGGTGACCTTGACCTTCATTAATGACTCCGCCCCCAGCTGCCGGGCATGTAAATTTGATTGGTTCTGCTGGGGGGGGGGGGGGGGTCGGTAACAGGACATGACCGTAGTGGCTCCGCCTCATCTGTGTTATTGACTGAATTGAATTAGTCAAAGTGAACGAGCTGCTCGTGGTGACAGCAGACCATAGATCAGATCAACAGGAGTCAGTCTCCCCCTAACCCCCCGCCCCCGCCCCCTCTGCCCCTGCCCCCACCCCTACCCCCGCCCCCTCCCCCGCATATAGAACATGATCTTTGGCCCTCCTGGTTTGTCCACTGGCCCCATGGGCTTTGGTGTCAGCACATGACAGTTTGTCATAAATATCAATGGAGGTCACTGTACCTACACCCTTGAACAAGGCCCTTTCATTCTCTCCCTGGGGGGGGGGGGGGGGGGGTTAATATATGTCTCCATGGTGGGAATCTGCCATATAAAAGTCACAGTGCAATGACAGAAAGGGTGGTGCGAGCGTCAGGGCTTATCAGCAGCGTGGCAGTTAGATATCTGGATACCGTGTTTTTAGGCGTGCGTCGGATTTTCGCGAGGGCTCGCCGGTGACTCTCCCGTGGAGAGAAACGCCGCATAAATGAGTTTCAGAACCCTGGCAAGTCGGAATTTGTCAGCATGCGGAATGCATAATTATTCAGATTAATTGCCGCGTCTCTTTTTGATCTGAGAATCTCATTAGCCCATTTGGGGAATTTCACACTTTAGAGTGTTGCAGTCATTTTGTTTATAACTAAATCAAAGGCCTTTTCATGTTGAATTAGCTCTTTTTTATTTATTTTAATTTAATTTATATTATTTTTTTGGAGACAATGGATAAAAGAAGCACCTTGAAGCAGTATGCTTGTTATACTGGTTTTAATAAACCTGGATAATAACACAGACTGGCGTCAAAGGATTTTGTTTGCTGTCTGTGAATACATTTCTTGGTTCAGCTATTGGTTATGAACTCGCAATCTTATTTTCCCAGAACAGTTACAAAGTACCAAGAAATTTAAACCTCAAAAAGTGAAAATACAATTTTAAAAAATCTTGAATGCAGTAATACACTAAGTGTGCGTGTGTGTGTGTGTGCACGTGTGTGGGCACACAGCATCCTAGGCTAAGAACTCATGTTTTATGCATGATCTTTACTGAGGGAAAAAAGGGGTTTCGGTTTGTGTTGCATGGTCATTCCTGATGCTGTGCATTTACTTTCGCTTCTGGTCTCATCTCTATTGGTTTCCAGTCAACGAGGGGGAGGAGTCCCAGTGGCTGGCCCTGCCCCAAGTCTGTCAGTGTCTGGTAAAATGATCTGCATCGTTAGAGCCTCGATATGGTGATTCCTCCTCTCTCTCTGTCTCTCTCTCTCTCAAGTGTCCACAAGGAGCAGGAAGTGTGATGTGCGGGTCAGCCATGTGATGCTGATGCGCTCTGCACAGGCTCTTTAGACGAATGAAATTAAAGGAATATAAAATGCAGATAAAAATAAAAGAAACGGGTGGGAGTGTGCTTCTGATGGATGGGTACAGTATCAGCTCTTGTAGTACATCTGTGATCCACTCGTTTTCCTTCCCCGACCACCTCTCCCAGAGGATAAAAAAAACCCAGGACATTCGCTGTAATATGGAGCAGTATCGGTTAATCCTGTATTTTAAACAATTAATGGCGGCTGCGACCATTAAGAACGTGGCTGGAAACACCACCGGCTTCCTTTTTTCTCACTTTGAGCCGACACCTCAAGCTTCCCCCGGCTGTTTTGGCGTAACCGCCAGCAGCCTCTGCATGCGTCACGGCGCTCTTTGGCATCTCAGACGTGGGCAAGAAAATGGAATCGGGCTGCCGTTCAAAAACCGCAAGGGAACGAGCAACGGGCCCCCCACGCCTTGGGCTACAGCGACCGCACCGTGACCACAGCAGCGGTGGCGTAACCATAGCGACGATGCCGTAATCAGCGAGGCCAGCATCGTTTCTGTCTCTGTTTCTGAGCGAGAGCCGTGTCTCCCAGCCTTGGCTCTGTTTCTGTTTCTGAGAGAGAGCCATGTCTTCCAGCCTTGGCTCTGTTTCTGTTTCTGAGAGAGAGCCGTGTCTCCCAGCCTCTGCTCTGTTTCTGAGAGAGAGCTGTGTCTCCCAGCTTCTGCTCTGTTTCTGTTTCTGAGAGAGAGCCGTGTCTCCCAGCCTTGGCTCTGTTTCTATTTCTGAGAGAGAGCCATGTCTCCCAGCTTCTGCTCTGTTTCTGAGAGAGAGCCGTGTCTCCCAGCTATGGCTCTGTTTCTGAGAGAAAGCCGTGTCTCTGCTCACAGATGGTTGGTGGCTGATATGAGCCAGAGGACTCTTCTCTGGAGGAAGCAAGAGGAAGCTTTGCCTTTTCACTTCTCTCGCATTGGAGGGGGCGGGGGTGTTGTGGGGGGGGGGGGGTGGTGGGGAGATGGATTCTGCGTGGCTACAGCTGCTCTGATTGCATGACACAACCACCCCCCCCCCCCCCCCCCCCCCCGGGAATTTGGAGGTGACTGGACGGGGAAGGAAAACGAGTAGATCACAGACATACGACAAGAGCTGATACTGTACCCATCCATCAGAAGCACACTCCCACCCCCCTCCTCTCCAAATGGGGAGCGCTTTTTTATTTCCTTTTGCCTCCCCCATGACACAGCATGGGTGAGCAGGTACTCCGTGAGAGGGAGTGGGAGGGAGAGAGAGTGGTAGGGAAAGAATGGGAGAGAGAGAGAGAGAATGTGGGAGAGTAAGAGAGTGGGAGACTGAGAGAGTGGGAGAGAGAGAGAAGCTGGCACACCATTAGAGATGGAGAGTAAGAATATACCAAAAGAGAGAGGGAACCTGATACACCTTTAGAGAGGACACACAGACAAAGAGAGAGGTGCACTCAGCTGGTCCTGAGGCTCACTAACCCCCTACTAACCGTCTGCAGCCTCAAGGACAGCACTGTCCAAAACTGAATTAATCAGAGACAACCAATTCATCACAAAACACAAACAAAATTATACCAGCCATTGGGAAAATCAAACAAAAAAATCTAAGCAATCTGGCATGCTCTCAGGCCTGAAAAAACAAGGATACACTGTGCTGTACTATCATCATTTTCTGTTAACTTGTTATATAAACAATATGCTTTGGCAATGTATGTTTAAAATGTGTCATAACGGGTGAATTGAAATTGCGAGCGAGAGAATTGAAGACTGAAGGTCCTGAAGAAAGATACACCTCAGAGGCAATCAGGAGTGGGTTTCTGAACTACTGCATCTCTCTCTTCCCTTCTCTCTCTTTCTCTCTCTCTTTTTACTCATTTCAAGGTGGTAGCATCAGAGACCCAGCCCTTTGGAGGACGTGCCTGGCTGTTAGCAGTCCGGTCTACAGATTATCCAGAGGTGTGGCCTTCCAGAGCCTCTGCCCCGCCCACTCTCTCCACTCTGCTCTGGCGTACCTGTCTCAGGTAATCTCACTCTGCTCTGGCGTACCTGTCTCAGGTAATCTCACTCTGCTCTGGCGTACCTGTCTCAGGTAATCTCACTCTGCTCTGGCGTACCTGTCTCAGGTAATCTCACTCTGCTCTGGCGTACCTGTCTCAGGTAATCTCACACACTCTAGCATACCTGCTTCAGATGATCTTGCACTGCTCCCCTTTCCAGCCTTTGGAATCCCACTGTAAATTTCCCCTCCAGCCTCCGGTCTCAGGAGATGCTCAGAGGATGTCTCTGCATTCGTTTTGGCCTTTTTGCCCCCTTACTCTGGTTATCTGCCTAGCGATTAGTGGTTAGCGGTTCTTCCCAAGTTGCTTTGTCAGACTAAGGCATTGATTTTAAACAAGCCTCCTTTGCCTTGAAAGAGGTCTGGACCATCATACGCAACACAACAGGAAGCAGTATGCAGGAGAAACAGAAATTGGTTGTTGCACATCTTTTTCCGTTTGTGTTATTATTGTAATTAAATAGGACAGCCTTTCCCAAAAATAAAGATACGTTAATTTGGTAAGTAAAGCGTTAGGTCATGAGGCGTTCCTCAATGCGAGGCTGCCGACGATGAAAACACAATATATTTAGCAGAAGAGGAGGAGGGTGAAAGTGAAGAAGTGTCTTGGGAAAAAAAAGTGTCTTGCAAACTGCTGAATTAATTTAGAATTATACTCTTGTGGGGACAGCAGTTCATCTTGCAATCGTCATACTTCATTCTTTTTTTCAGCACGGTAGTGTCGGAGTCCCGTTATAGAGTGCATTGATACACAGGCTCACCACGAATGGCAGTGGTGTTTTTGATTTTCTTATGACTGTTGTTTTGTATAATGCATCGTGTGATTGATGTTGTCCCGAATGAGCCCGTGTTGCATTAGGGCCATCCATTTCAAAGCTACTGTTAGGATCTACCATCTGTTGCATCGTTACCGTTGGTGGAGAATGTGGGCACCGTTGCATCGTAGATACAGAACTCTCTTGGCTGATAACAATAAGTAACAAACCACCAGAGAGAACCAGATCGATAAAAAGAGACAAAAGATCTGATTTAAATACAATTTTCCGTGCACAAAGTTTATTTTCCTTTCTTCCATTAGTTTTTTTCCCCGCAAAACCAGAATTACCTCAGTGTATGTAAAAGCTACAGCAGGCAAAAGATAGGGATCTCCAATAAACAAAGAGGCCTCTAAATCAGCGTTATGAGGGCATTAGTGGCAGGCACAGCGTGTGTTTTCAGGATATTATGACTATCGCACGCATTATCTTTTTGTTGCGGCCTTTTTTTAAGGTTACATTTGTTTACATGTTGTCCATTTAATAGAGCAGGATTTCATTTGAGGTTTGGAACCATATGCAAGGGAACGGTGGGGGCAGAGCCATGTTGTAGCTTTGCTGTTCATTCCAACTTAACCCTTACTGCGCCAAAGCCGTTGTCTCTACATTGATTTTTTTCTCACGTTCTTGTGATTAAGCACGTAGCTGTTGACAGCTAGTTGGCCAATATCCCCCTTGCTATTTAATAGGCTTTCATTGAACAGGGATTTTAAAAACTGATGTGGCAAAGCATTAACATCATAATCCACGCAAGTGTCGTTTTAATGTGCTACTGGAGACGCTAAAATGGCTGATGTGTGTTGGCAGGTGTCCGTGCTCCTTCCTGTTTTCGCAGGTCGCCCAGTACCATCATAAGGCTTCTAGCCATCTAGCTCTGTTCATTAAAACAGCCAGTAAGTCAGTCTGTCTGTCTGTCTCTTTCTGTCTGTCTGTGCCAATGCAGGTCCCTGTAGGGCAGCCATGACAGAAACGGTGACGGCCAGGCACGGCAAGTAAGAGCGGGGCTGTAGGGGATGGGGGGCGGACGGGTTGGTGGGGGTGGGGGGGGGATGGTGGAGGGGGAGGGGGGCTGGGAGGAGGGGGGACGTGGGTGGGTGATGCATCCATGGCAAGTAAGAGTGGGGCTGTGGGGGATGGGGAGGGGCGAGGGGGGGGGGGCAGAGGAGGTGGGGGGTGGTGGGGGGTGAGGGGGAGGGGGGAGGGGAGGCAGGAGGAGGGGAAGGCAGAGGGGGAGGGGGTGAGAGGTGGCAGGTGGATGATGAATCCAACCCTGCCCTAGGATAAAAAAAAACAGCTGTAAAGAATAGTCAACCTTTGAATGACCTTGCCATGGTCAATCACTGAGCTCTTCTCTCTTTCTCTCTCTCTCTCTCTCTCTCTTTCCACCCATCCTCCTCTTCTGGTGACACAGTGATAAGGACCAGTAAGTAGCCGGAGGACAAGGGGGGCTTCATCTCTGTCTGTGTGTGTTTATGTGCTCGTCCCCAACACAATGGTACATCCAACAAGAATGTCACAATATAGCGTCTCAGTTCAGCTGCTGCCTGCCAAAGCCAGGGGTGAACACACACACAAACTCACACACACAAACACACACACAAACTCACACACACAAACTCACACACACTAACACACACAAACTCACACACACTAACACACAAACTCACACACTCCGTGCCGGTCGGCAGGAGCAGGTGGATGCAGGGGAGTGAGTGTGTGTGTATATTTATGTACGTGTACATTTGACTGAGTGAGTGAGTGAGTGAGTGAGTGAGTGAGTGAGTGAGTGACTGACTGACTGACTGACTGACTGACTGACTGACTGACTGACTGAGTGAGTGAGTGAGTGAGTGAGTGACTGAGTGAGTGACTGACTGACTGACTGACTGACTGACTGACTGACTGACTGAGTGAGTGAGTGAGTGAGTGAGTGAGTGAGTGAGTGACTGAGTGAGTGAGTGACTGACTGACTGACTGACTGAGTGAGTGAGTGAGTGAGTGAGTGAGTGAGTGAGTGAGTGAGTGAGTGAGTGACTGAGTGAGTGAGTGAGTGAGTGACTGAGTGAGTGACTGACTGACTGACTGACTGACTGACTGAGTGAGTGAGTGAGTGAGTGAGTGAGTGAGTGAGTGACTGAGTGAGTGAGTGACTGACTGACTGACTGAGTGAGTGAGTGAGTGAGTGAGTGAGTGAGTGAGTGACTGAGTGAGTGAGTGACTGACTGAGTGAGTGAGTGAGTGAGTGAGTGAGTGAGTGAGTGAGTGAGTGAGTAACTGAGTGAGTGAGTGAGTGACTGACTGAGTGAATGAGTGAGTGAGTGACTGAGTGACTGAGTGAGTGAGTGAGTGAGTGAGTGACTGACTGAGTGAGTGAGTGACTGAGTGAGTGAGTGAGTGAGTGACTGACTGACTGACTGAGTGAGTGAGTGAGTGAGTGAGTGAGTGAGTGAGTGACTGAGTGAGTGAGTGACTGAGTGAGTGAGTGAGTGAGTGAGTGACTGACTGAGTGAGTGAGTGACTGAGTGAGTGAGTGAGTGAGTGACTGACTGAGTGACTGAGTGAGTGACTGAGTGACTGAGTGAGTGAGTGACTGAGTGAGTGAGTGACTGAGTGAGTGAGTGAATATGTAGGTATTACCGCGCAGTCATGAGCACCGCTGACGGTCTCTCTGCGCGGTCGGCAGGAGCGGCTGGACGCAGGGGACTCGCCCCACGGGGGAGGACCTGACGGACGAGGAGAAGGAGATCATCAACAGCGTCATCGCCCGCGCAGAGAAGATGGAGGCCATGGAGCAGGAGAGGATCGGGTGAGAAGCCTGATCCTGTCCCGACCCCCTCACCTTTCCCACAAACAAACATACCCCTACAAAATCGTACCCCTGATATGATTCAAACAGCTTTCCCAGTGTTCCAAAAACATTGCCCATGCTGCCTCAGTACTGGAGTCATGCTGTGGAGAGTTTCTGTGCCTGCTTGGCTTGCCTTATGTGAAGTAATCAGGCTCATGTCGCCACATAACGGAGTCAATGTGTGTTTCTGCTGTGCTGTCTGGTGTGACCAGTTACCAACAGCTCTGATTTAAGTCACGCCGATTACTCAACTTACTGGTGGAACATCATTGAATTGCCTTGTGTTTTTTTTGGGAAGACATTTGCAGAATGAGAGAACGCTGGTTCCTCTGTCCTATGCGGCACTCTCTTCTGCCTCATTTACAGATCAGGGTCTCCCATTCCATTAAAAGTCAGGACTGTGTGGCGTACAGAGGCCAGGAATTAAAGACTGTAATTATGAAGAGAGAGTGGGGAGGATGGGAGTAAACTCTGAAGGGGGGTGGGGGCAGACTCTACGTGGGTCGGCTGTTTCTGATTATGTGTTTTGGCTGTACGTAACCCTCCTTCCAGAGGGTGGTGGCGTAGACAAGCTTGGCCTGCCACCCAACCCGGGGAGCTGTTGTCCCACCCCAAACCCCAGCATCCGATAATGGAAAACCCTTCAACCCTAGACTCTAACCCTAAATCATAAAACCTAAGCCTAAACCCTGACCCTATACCCTAACCCTAAACGTGTAACCATCAACCCTGACCCTATACCCTAAACCCAAATCCGAGACCTTAAACCCTAACCATAAACCCTTCCCTTCATCCCGGTTCTGATCGCTCACCCCCCCCCCCCACAGGCGGCTGGTGAACCGGCTGAACGACATGAAGAGCGGGGCTCTTGGGGACGGCGTCTCCCGATGCCTGCTCTGCGGGGAGCAGTTCGGCGGGGCGGGGGCCAGCGCAGTGGTGTGCGCCGAATGTAAGAAGGTAGGGTACCCCACTGTCCGGCTGGGGCCCAGAGCAGAGCTGCGCATCCCAATGACATCATCACTAGGGGACCACAAGACAATGGGGAACGATACACTAAAATGCGCACAGCACCTCTGAAATAAGTGCTTATGGACCACGATCTGGGGGAGGCATCGGTTGCTTTGCAGGCGGTGCGTGTGTGCGTGCGTGTGTGTTTGTGTGCATGTGTGAGTGTGTATGAGGTAAATTATTCACAGGAAGAGGCAAACAAATTACAGAAATTAATCGACTACAGGTATGAACTGTGTACATATAAATGCACATTGCGTGTGCATGTACTGGAAATACTGCCCAGCCCAGGAGACTCACCTGGGTTGTGTGCTGCAAAATGATGTCCTCTGTAACTTTAAAACTGGCTTGAATTGACAAAATATTGATTGGCAGGTTGGGGAGGCAGTGAACAGCTCTCCAGTCGTATTTGAAATGTCACACCAGCAAGCTCCATGTGGGCATTTGTGAGAGTGTGTCAATGTGCATCGTATGTGGTCGCTTGCACGTGTGTGTGTGTGTGTTAAAAGCAGGCATGCCTGAAGGCGCGTGTGTGCGCGCACCGTGAGTGTATGTGTGAGTGTGTGTGTGTGTGTGTAACTTCCTGTGGAACCCGTTTCCTTCTGCAGAACATGTGCACCAAATGCGGGGTCCAGACCAACAGCCGGCCGCGTTCAGCATGGCTCTGCAAGATCTGCAGCGAGCAGAAAGAGGTGAGCCAGGGAGGGGGGGAGGGAGGGAGGGAGGGAGGGAGGGAGGGAGAGAGAGAGAGAGAGAGAGAGAGAGAGAGAGAGAGAGAGAGAGAGAGAGAGAGAGACACACACAGAGGGAGAGACAGAGCGAGAGAGAGACAGAGAGAGCGACACAGAGAGAGACATGTATGTATGTGTATATATATATATATATATATACACGTAAGTATATATTTTTTAAATAATTGATGACATTACACTGTACATTGTGTTCATTGTAATGTGTTTTGTAAAGCTTTGGCAACACGTATACTGAAGTATGTCATGTCAATAAAGCATTTTGAATTTAATTGAATTGAAAGAGAGAGGGAGAGAGACAGAGGGAAATAGATTATATGATTATTATATTTTATTGGAATGGAACACACTGCACAGGACATGTCATTTGCCAGTAGCCATGGTAAATGACCTAATCATGGTAGAAATGGCAGTACATCTGTAGTGTTTCATGCTGTGGGGGAGCAAGTCAGGGACCGGAGAAGGCTGGGAATTGAAAGAAACTTCAGCGTAATAGCAGTACAAGAGGAACAAATGGAGTTTCCACCGAGCCATGAAACCTCTACTGCTGTGGGTTGCTCATAAAACAGCCAGGTATTCTTCTACTCTGGCCTTTACTCTCCACAGATTACAAACACAGCCAGACAAATTCTTTCAGTTGGATTATCACAGACAAATCTTGGGGAACAGAAAAATAAAATTACAGGAATTACACCTAGTCTGTCCATTTTTCTTACTCTTTTCTTTGTACTTACAAAAAAAAAAATCCCACATGGTGTGCTTCTGGCTTGGATTTCACTATTTGGTTTGATAAATTTGATTGTTCTCAGACTTTCACATTCAGTTGTGAAATCCTTCCTCTTTGCATGTAATCCCCACTGTAGTATTTGCAATGATTTATGCATAGAGGCCATCATATATTATTCATGAGGAATTCATCTGTTATTTCATATTGGGCTTAGCTTTGGCCAGACCCGCATCAGACGATACTTAGAGCAGTCTGCTCATCCTGTTCCCGAACGGGGGGGGTGGGGGGGGGGGAAGAGCACCTGGTATTCACACCAGGCCCGATTTTGGCACGTTCTCCTGCCCGTGTGTGTAATCGGTGTTAAAGTTCCAGTCGGAGCTTTAATTTTTCTGGGCTCCAATCCAGGAAAGACGGTAAACCCCCCCCCCCCCTCCACCCCTCATCTAATCTCAGGTGGAACCACGCAGAGCTGGCACCAGGGGGCAGCGCCCCCCTGTGGAGTGCAGAGGAAGTATCACAGCTTGCTTCATTTCGATTTTTTTAATATATTACGGATTGAATTTGTGCCAGCTGGCACAGCCTCCGCTCCCCCCCCCCCTCAAAAACCCCTCCCCCCCCACGGGGGTTGGATACGCACAGTGACATGACAGCTATTGTATCAGCTTAATTACTATCATCATTGCGCTTTTGCTGATGTAAGAATCCCTCCCTCCCTCCCTCCCTCTCTCTCCCTCCCTCCCTCTCCTCTTCTCCCCTCTCTCTCCTCTCCTCTCCCTCTCTCTCCTCTCCTCTCCTCGGCCGGTCGCTCAGGTGTGGAAGCGTTCGGGCGCCTGGTTCTTCAAAGGAATGCCCAAGCAGGTGCTTCCCGCTCCCATGCCCGTCTCCAAGCAACAGAGCCCCAAAACCCAGCCGCGGGGCCCCCAGGAACCCCCGGCCCAGCCAGAGGCCACCAGCGCCCCCGGGGCACAGGGCAGGGGTGAGCATCGCATTCTGCGGAAATATATTCACTCTTCCGGATGGGTCCAGAACGCAATCCACCGCTTTCCCTTACAGAAACAGAATATGCTCTGATTTATTGAAAAATAGATGCATTTCATCAAGCTCAGGATGAAATATTGATACACTGTAAAATACATTGTGTGAGCAAATATCAACGTTATTATGACTTTATATTGACATTTAACAATGTGTGTGTGAGTGCGTGAGTTTCTAAAAATACATTTCTTTCATTTTTTGTATTTTCCAAGATGTGCATATATTTACAATATGCATATTCTGTTCCTGAAAAGTCTTCTGATACTGCAGTCTTGGGTTCCACAGTCAGCATTTGACATGGTAACCATTTAGTTAACATTTAATTTATTTAATGACATTTAATTCCCAAGGGCTTCAGCTGTCTCAGTGTGAAAGGTTGAACAGTGGTTAGACGCAGTATTATTTTCACCATCTGAAAGGAGAACCAGGATGTATCTGATCTGAGCTGTCAGATGTGGTATTCTCTGTGATGCACCTCTGCTGTTTTCTAACTTGGTAACACTGTGAATGGCTGTTTAGGGAAAAGGCAGCGATGTTTTAGGAGTAAGGATATATTACACCTGTTGTGTGTCTCAGGGCCTGTGGAGACCCAGCTCCCCAGCACAGAACAACAGGTGACAGGTGAGTGACGTTGCCCCTCCCCCACACCATTTATGCACTGAGCCACAGTACCTCTATGGTGCATTGACCCCTGACCCTTGACCTCTGATCTAACACCATAGATTCTTTACCCCCACCACATACTCGGCTCCAAACTCATAGCTGTATTCATAATTTTTGTGCAGGAGTGGACTATCGAATGCATTTACAGAATCTGTGCTGACTCCCCCCGGGAGTGCGTGGATAAATGTGCTGGACTCCTCCTTCGTGGTGGGGAGTGGGTGTGGCAGGCAGAGCATGCTGGGATTGGGCTTTAAGGCTCAGGGCCCTGGTGATGCATTGGAAGCATACTGTAATTGTCAGTAAAATGTCACTGTAGACCTGTGAAATAGTTCCCGCAAAAGTTAAAATAGATTACCGTGATCTATGTTGCTCACTATGTGGGTCAAGAAGAGTCGGCATAAAAGCATCCGTGCGTGTGCGTGTGCGTGCGTGCGTGCGTGTGTGTGTGTGTGTGTGTGCGTGTGCATGCATGCGTCTGTGTGTGCATGTATGTGTACGCGTGTGTGTTACAGAAGCTGACCCCTCTGGGAGAGGGAGAGGAGCCCGGCCCCCTGTGGCCCCCAAGCCCTCCGTGGGACGGGTGGGCCCAGGCGGGGCAGAGACGGGGGACTCCTACCTGAGGGAGGGGGGCAGCGAGGGCCAGGACAGCCCTGTGGTGCTGAAGAGGGCCGTCCCGGTCCACAGCTCCAGACCCCCCCCAGCCTCAGCCACCCCCATGGCCCAGCAAGGTAAAACACGGTGCCCCCCCCCCCCCCCCCCCCCCCCCCCCCCCCCCGTAAAGGCACTGCCTCAGTTGTGATCCCAGCATGCACTGCACTCTTATATCGGTGCGTCAGCTAGCACACTGTGAAGACTAGTGGACCAAATCCTGCTCCCAGATGGCTAAGCTGAAATTTTCCCAGTAGAAGCCAGCAGTTTAATCAAAGCAGCAGTTTCTTCAGTCTAGAGTGTGTAGGGATAAGGTTTATGTTGCATTACTGGCATTTTGTAGGCACTCCTATTCAGAGCAACTTAAACCCTTTTTGTTTTGTTTTTTACATAGTATCCATATATATAGCTGGATTACAAACCCAGTTCCTTTTCCCTTACTGATGCTACACTAGTGCTATGATCAGCCCAGGTGTGTGATTTCTGTTTGTGTTCCCCAGCAGCACCCCCTGAGACGGAGAGCAGTTACTCTGCCACCGGCCAGAGGGAAGAGAGAGCGCCCCCTGCTGCCTGGGAGGAGAAACGACAGCCGGTCGCGAGCAACCCTCCCCCGCCTCGGCAGCCACAGCCCCCCCCAGAGGAGGACGAGGAGGCTAACAGCTACGACTCGGATGAAGCCAGTAAGAGCCTCATCTGATCCCTCATGAAATTATAATGTATGTACTGTAATACATTGAAATAGGCTTGGTGGGTGTAGGTACTTTCTCCGGATGAAGGTGCTGTGGGTGTAGCTGTGGGTACAGGTGTTGTGGGTATTGGTTCTATTAATGTATGTTATGTGGGTGTAGTTGCTGTTTCTCGTGTAGGTGCTGTGGGTTTAAATGCTGTCTCAGGTTGTAGGTGCTGTGGATGTATGTGCTGTCTCAGTGTAAGTGCTGTGGGTGTAGATGCTCTCTCAGGTGTAAGTGCTGTGGGTGTATGTGCTGTCTTAGGTGTATGTACTGTGGGTGTACATGCTGTCTCGGGTGTAAGTGCTGTTGCTGTAGGTGTTGTCACAGGTGTAAGTGCCGTGGGTGTACATGCTGTCTCAGGTGTAGGTTCTGTGGATGTAGATGCTGTCTCAGATGTAGGTGCTGTGGTTGTAGATACTGTCTCAGGTGTAAGTGCTGTGGGTGTACATGCTGTCTCAGATGTAGGTGCTGTGGTTGTAGATACTGTCTCAGGTGTAGGTGCTGTTGCTGTAGGTGTTGTTTCAGGTGTAGGTGCTATGGGTGTAGATGTTGTCTCAGGTGTAGGTTCTGTGGATGTGGATGCTGTCTCAAGTGTAAGTGCTGTGGATGTAGATGCTATCACAGGTGTATGTGCTGTGGGTGTACATGCTGTCTCAGGTGTAAGTGCTGTGGGTGTACATGCTGTCTCAGATGTAGGTGCTGTGGTTGTAGATACTGTCTCAGGTGTAGGTGCTGTTGCTGTAGGTGTTGTTTCAGGTGTAGGTGCTATGGGTGTATGTGCTGTCTCAAGTGTAAGTGCTGTGGGTGTAGATGCAGTCTCAGGTGTAAGTGCTGTGTGTATAGATGCCATCACAGGTGTATGTGCTGTGGGTGTATGTGCTGTCTTAGGTGTATGTGCTGTGTGTTTGGATTGAGGCTCCTCGCAGAGCTAACGCACAGTCTTTTCTGATCCAGCTACGCTGGGCTCCCTGGAGTTCAGCCTGATGTTCGAACAGGAGAGCAGCACTCTGCACTGCAGCATCATCAGAGCCAAGGTAACTTACCACCTCATTCAATCAATCAAACTTTATTCATACACGCGTGTTTTACAAAGAATCTGTCACAGTATGCCTTAGCCTAAACTCCAACAGAGCAAGCCAGAAGTGACAATGGCGAGGAACAACTCCTTAGATGGTATTTCCGTGCTCGAATATGGGCCTCAGCATGAATTAACGTGACGATTCAATATAGTTGGTGGCAGTAGGCGAGTGTAAGCTATTAATGTGGGGGGGGTTCATGGTTATTAAGCAAATGCTTAAAAGTAACTATGTACCAACCCATACCTGGGAAGTCACCCAAGGGCCTAAAACAGCTATCCCCTACAGAGCAAACCAGTTTTAGCTGAAATACAGGATGTCCCGACAGCAATGTTAGTGACCTCATGGGCAATATTGCTGTGGCATGATAGAGCTAAGAGAACCTTCCCCCCCCCCCCCCCCCGTCTGGGATACAACGTTCCCAGTCAGCCAAAGAGCGCACGTCCAAGAGGCTCGTCTGGCAGAGTGTGACAGAAAGTGGCAGTTTGACGTTCTGGGACGCTGATTTGGGCGATGAATGAGAGACTCTGTCGTCCCTCTCGCCTCTCTTCCCCAGGGTCTCAAGCCCATGGACTCCAACGGACTGGCCGACCCTTACGTCAAACTGCACCTGCTGCCAGGGGCGAGCAAGGTAAGGCCGAGTCCATTTCCTCAACACGCCACAAGGGGGCGCTGTCGTAGACCGCCGTTAAACCAGGCTGCTGAGGACAGGGGGCTCGGGGGGAGGGGCAGTGTTGAAATGCAGTGCGGGAGCAGGTCTTCAGCTCAATGAGCACGTCGTCTCTTTCCTTCTGCAACTGGGTCACTTTAAGTGCTTGTTTTGGTATTTGCATTACCAGTTATTTGCTCCTTTCGAAACAGAATATTGCACTTATGTAGGTCGTGAGCTGCATAGGTCGCTTTGGAGCGGCTTCTGAATGCCTAAATGTAAAATGTAGATGTATTTCATACGGCTCATAAAAACATTAGCATCTGCGTATTAGCGTCAGCTGATAATGCCGGACAGAGAGGCCAGAAATAGACTGTGAATATAGGAAGCCATTAGGCCCTCACACTCATTTCACTGTGTGGGGTTCTTATTGAATGGCAGCAGCTAAGCTACAGCTTGGAAATCATAAAGACATAAGTGCGTAAGTGCATTTCCATTTTTATTGCTTTGGCATGTGCGGGGGGGGGGGGGGGGGGGGGAGGGGGGGGGGGGAGCTGAAGCAGAATTAATCCTGTAAGAGAGTCGAATGTAGATTTCATTCATTAACTCTCAAAACCGTTTTTGTAGAGAAACATCATTATACTTATTATTGCCTTGTAACTTATTATATTTATCTCACTTTTGTGATTATTTTTATGTGCCTTACAGCTTTATATGAATATTAGCCGTATGAGTCTATAATTTATATTATGCATATACACTCCGTGGTGTGGGAATGTTGTTGGCCAGGCCTATTACTCAGATTAATCAGATGGATGCACTTGTGTTCTAACAATACACTCTGCTCTGGATATGAGCATCTGCTGCATTAATGCTAATCTAATGTAAGTAGCTGAAGTAGTTTTGTCTTCATACTTGGAAACATATTTCATCCACTGATTTTCAAACTTGTTTCGTGGAGGGAAAAATAAAGTTCTCCAGAGACCCGAGGACAGGAAGAGGAAAAAGGGCAAGCACTGGAAGTCTTTCACACTCGAGAGCTGACTAATGAAAGCTTACGGTGCGTCAGGGTTTGTGCTGTGAAATCAGCACAAACAGGAAGAATTGGCTGTGCATTTCTATGGGCATATTTCAGTTTGAGTGACAGCTGTGATTTATTTTTTCCTCGCTGGGTGGTGGGGGGGGGGGGAGTTTGAGAAACTCCCAAATTAATGTTCCTCCAAAGCGCTGCTGGCGGAGGTGAAAACGGACCTCAGCTGTCATGTGACGCTGAGAAACGCAGTGAAAAATAAACTCTGATAACGGATGTTTCTCTGGCCCCCCCTCCCCCCCCCCTTCAACTCCACTCCCTGCCCCGCCTCAGTCCAACAAGCTCCGGACCAAAACACTGCGTAACACACGCAACCCCGCCTGGAACGAGACGCTGGACTACCACGGGCTCACGGAGGAGGACATGCAGCGCAAAACGCTCAGGTGAGCGCCCCTCAAATGTTCTGGGGGCGGGGTCAGTGGGCGCCACTCAAATGTTCTGGGGGTGGGGCCAGTGGGCGCCACTCAAATGTGTAGGGGGCGGGGCCAGTGGGCGCCACTCAAATGTGCTGGGGGTGGGGTCAGTGGGCGCCACTCAAATGTGCTGGGGGCGGGGCCAGTGGGCGCCACTCAAATATGCTGGGGGTGGGGTCAGTGGGCGCCACTCAAATGTGCTGGGGGTGGGGTCAGTGGGCGCCACTCAAATGTGCTGGGGGCAGGGTCAGTGGGCGCCACTCAAATGTGCTGGGGGTGGGGTCAGTGGGCGCCACTCAAATGTGCTGGGGGTGGGGTCAGTGGGCGCCACTCAAATGTGCTTGGGGCGGAGTCAGTGGGTGCCACTCAAATGTAATGTGGGCGGGGCCAGTGGTAAGGGCATGGGGCATGGTCAGGGCTGGAGGTGGATTTAGGGGGAGGGCAGGACTGGGGGCAGAGTCAGGGACAGACCTGGGAGAGGAGTCGGGGGCAGGGCAGAACAGGGCAGGGCTAGGAGTGGGACATGTTGGAGGGGGCAGGGCATTTATGCCTACTGGGTCACCAACTGTAACACTGTAAGCCCTCTTCACCACTGTACACAGGCCCGTGTACCCTTTAAAACATTATATGATGGCTTTTATATGATGGCTTGCTGTGAGCTGCAGTGTCTTAACATGCAGTGTGGTGCAGGCAGGGGTCTGATATCCAGAGGGCTGCGGGTTTGAATCCTTGGTGGGAGAACGTTGTACCACTGAAAACACAGCGTTCAGCTCAGGTCTATCAAAATGAATGTGCATTAGCTGGGTATCCAGGGATGGGTATATGAAATAAAACATGATGAAATAACAGGGGACAGTGCAATTTAAGGAGCGTGCTCTCCGGCAGGCTCTCGGTGTGTGACGAGGATAAGTTTGGGCACAACGAGTTCATCGGGGAGACGAGGGTGGCCCTGAAGAAGCTGAAGATGAACCAGAAAAAGAACTTTAACGTGTGCCTGGAGAGGGTGGTCCCGGTGAGTCTGTCCTGTTAGCACCCAGCCAATCCTGAAGCAGTGCCTGATCCTGGCTGTGAGTCATCAGGCCTGAGTTAGCCAATCCTGTTCAGGCGTTACAAAAAAACAGCCGTAGAATCACAGATCGGCACGGATATATATTTGCCTGTGCTTTTCATATACAATGCAGGTTTCTTTCCTCTTTGACTTGTGTTTGGTTTATAACTCTGTGGTGCCTACAAAGCAAACCACATACCTCCGCCAGTTCGATTGTAGTTTATTGATATGTTTATTTGAGAGCCATTCTGTAAGATAAGCATTCGTGTCCCTCGGTAGAACTGAACATCCGACTCCACATTGACCAACACCGACTGAGGTAAATCAAAACAGAAAGAGGAGATCTTAGACCCTTTTCAGTCTCAGTGATTGCGACCAGGCCTGGGGGAGTTGACTGTGGGGGGGGGGGGGGTAAGGTGATGCATGCTGGGATGCATGCCAATTCAAAGCAGCTGAAACCACCAAACAGTGTCGCGTTTCCCGTTTTTCCCCTCTTGCCCAAAATATCCAACACTTTGCAGAATATTTCCCTCAGATTCCAGCAGGCATAAAAGAGGAAGTGAAAATGTGCTGTAAAAACATAGCTAAGAGGCAGAGTGTGACAGTTATAGCAATGTGTCATGATTTTTTTAATCATCATATACAATGTGCAATTCATCGTATAAGGTTTGTGTTGTAGTTGTTATTACCTAACATTGGCTTGGTTTGATTAATATTATCAGTAATGGCACCATCATCAGTCTCATTATAGCAATGTTTCAGCATATGCCAGGGATGCTGTTGTGCGTTTCCTGCTGTGTGTTTTGAGGTGCTTGACTTGTTCTGAGGAAGTGATGCCAAGTGTTTTTGGGTTTGGCTGAAACGGGACTCTTCCCTCTCCCCCTCCTCAGATGAAACGGACAGGGACGGCGGGCTCGGCGCGAGGAATGGCCCTTTACGAGGAGGAGGTAACGTTCTGTACCCAGCATGCTCTCTGCCTCTACCCCTCTGGGCACATTCGCTCTGCAAAATTTGTTCCCTCGTCATCCGATTGGTTCCCGCTAAATTTCAGCCAGCGTTGAGTTGCCATGAAACCTCAGGCCGTAGGTTAGTGTCTCAGGTGTGCTGTTTGAGTGTGGAGCTGCAGTAGGTTGGTGTCTCAGGTGTGCTGTTTGAGTGTGGAGCTGCTGTAGGTTAGTGCCTCAGGTGTGCTGTTTGAGTGTGGAGCTGCTGTAGGTTAGTGTCTCAGGTGTGCTGTTTGAGTGTGGAGCTGCTGTAGGTTAGTGTCTCAGGTGTGCTGTTTGAGTGTGGAGCTGCAGTAGGTTGGTGTCTCAGGTGTGCTGATTGAGTGTGGAGCTGCAGTAGGTTAGTGTCTCAGATGTGCTGTTTGAGTGTGGAGCTGCAGTAGGTTAGTGTCTCAGGTGTGCTGTTTGAGTGTGGAGCTGCTGTAGGTTAGTGTCTCAGGTGAGCTGTTTGAGTGTGGAGTTAGTGTCTCAGGTGTGGTGTTTGAGTGTGGAGCTGCTGTAGGTTAGTGCCTCAGGTGAGCTGTTTGAGTGTGGAGCTGCTGTAGGTTAGTGTCTCAGGTGAGCTGTTTGAGTGTGGAGCTGCTGTAGGTTAGTGTCTCAGGTGTGCTGTTTGAGTGTGGAGCTGCAGTAGGTTAGTGTCTCAGGTGTGCTGTTTGAGTGTGGAGCTGCAGTAGGTTAGTGTCTCAGGTGTGCTGTTTGAGTGTGGAGCTGCTGTAGGTTAGTGTCTCAGGTGTGCTGTTTGAGTGTGGAGCTGCTGTAGGTTAGTGTCTCTGGTGAGCTGTTTGAGTGTGGAGCTGCTGTAGGTTAGTGTCTCAGGTGTGCTGTTTGAGTGTGGAGCTGCAGTAGGTTAGTGTCTCAGGTGTGCTGTTTGAGTGTGGAGCTGCTGTAGGTTAGTGTCTCAGGTGAGCTGTTTGAGTGTGGAGCTGCTGTAGGTGATAGGTGTCTCAGATGTGCTGTTTGAGTGTGGAGCTGCTGTAGGTTAGTGTCTCAGGTGTGCTGTTTGAGTGTGGAGCTGCTGTAGGTTAGTGCCTCAGGTGTGCTGTTTGAGTGTGGAGCTGCTGTAGGTTAGTGTCTCAGGTGTTGAGCTGCTTGCTGACAGGTGTGTGATTTGTGTCACAGGGGAAGGAGGGCGGGGACGTGGAGGAGAGGGGGCGGATCCTGATCTCGCTCATGTACAGCACCCAGCAGGGCCGGCTCATCGTGGGCGTGGTGCGCTGCGTCCACCTGGCCGCCATGGACGCCAACGGCTACTCCGACCCCTTCGTCAAAATGTAGGTGCCCGCGGGAGGAGGGGGGCAGTGAGCGGGGGGCCGGGAGCGGGGGGTCAGGGGCGGGGTGCGGAGAGTGAGGGGTCAGGGGCAGGGGGTGGGGAGCGGCAGGTAATGGATTACAAGAGATTGTTGTGACGAGATCACAAGAGATTCTTCGGGTTGAGTTCTTTCAGTAGAACGAGGGGACATAAATGGAAATTAGCAAAAGGTAAATTTCATGAATTCCGTACAGGAAGAATTTTTGTGGAATAGCCTGCCAGGTCACGTAGTAGAGACAGAAACTAGAGGGGATTGATCCTATCTAGTCTGCAGGTAAACAGAGGTACACTAGGTACAATTTAGTCAGGAAAATGGCAAGCGTTGTAGGGCTGAAAGGCCTGTTCTCGTTGTTATGTTATGTTTTGTCATGTCATGAATGTTGGAGACAGAGTGTTGAGGCTGGGGACTGCTGGGGGCAGGGGGGCTCATCCTGTTAAGACACTACCTGGACTGTGTCAGTGCCAGCTGTGGCCGCCAGCCCTGCAGGGTGATGCACGTCTGGACCCAGGTCCGGGTTCACAGCTTCTCACTGCGCACCAGCGACCCCTGCTGGTCAGCCGGGGCTAACACAAAACTTGTTGTGCTGCGTAATTGTGCCCCTCCACTGGGAACGATGTGGATAAAATTTTAATTTAAGGAAAAGGTTCCCAGTTTGAATGCGTAAAAGTGTCTACAGTATGATTATAAGAGGCCAGAAACCACTCGGGTCAATTATAGGGGCACGACTCCCATGCTGCCCTGAAGGGGAACAGCCGTCTTGGGGAACGCGTGCAGCCAACGGGACTGGGAACTCCGAGACGAAAGTTAAAAATAGCGACGTAGAAAGACGCCCAAATAAAATGTGGGAGGGAGGCTGAATATCTCTGACTGTGTTTTCTCCTCCTCCTCTGCAGCTGTCTGAAGCCTGACATGGGAAAGAAAGCCAAGAATAAGACACAGATCAAGAAGAAGACCCTGAACCCTGAGTTCAATGAAGTGAGAACTGCCCTCCTTTTGCTTTCAGTTTCTTTTCTTTTTTTTTTTTTACTTCCTTGGCTGTGAGTTTAGAACTATTGAGTTCACAAAAAGTCTGTACATTTTCCAGGAATTATTTCGGCCAACTGTACTTTTTCGACTTCACTCTTAAACTTATTGAACAGTAAGGAAAAGGAAGTGCTAACCAGAAGGGTTTGCTGCCCCCTGGCCTAGCTGGTGCTTGTGTCATGTGACTTTTGGATTCTGAAGGTACCTTGGAGCTTTGGGGTTAGAGACAATATTACCAAAACTACGAAGGAAGATAAAAGTTGAACTAATTAATAGAATATTCCGGTTGGAGTGTGTCTTTTCCATTAGCACATTAAGACATTACAGTTCCCTGCAAACATTCAGGAAAATAATTTGAACATTTTGGTGATGGTGAGGAATGAATCTTTGCTGGGCCTTGTGTGTTTTGTCCAAGTGGTTTTGTGATGCTTGTAAAAACTTGTGTTATTGGTCCTGTGTTCCAGGAGTTTTCTTATGATATTAAGCACAGCGAGCTGGCAAAGAAGACCCTGGATATCTCAGTTTGGGACTACGACATTGGAAAATCCAATGACTACATCGGTAAGACAAAGATTTAGCACCGTTTCAAATCTTCTTTTTGCTCCAGACCTGGAATTCAACTGGACAATTTGACCTCAACTTTGACGAACATTTAAAAACAAGAATAACTGTTTTTTGTCAGAAACAGCTTGGCGAGTTCATTAATCAGTATAACTAATCTCGCCAAACTGAGTTTGTGTAGAAAACATGTAATGCTTTACTTATAGGTCAGAGTTAGGGACAAACATTTGATTGACCCTTGTGATGGCACGGACTGAAGCCAATTATTCATTTATATTTGAATATGTTTTAAAGGCTTGAAAAAACATTGGTGTAATTGTACTGCCAGGACGTACACTTATAACAAGGGACACAAGTTTATCTGGGGCAATTTCCTCACCTGCAATTCGGTAATCTCTTGGCGAGAGATCGATTGAGCCCGCTTGTCAGTCCAGTATAACTTTGCCCCTCTCTAGTAATCTACATCAGTTGGCACTAATTAAGCACAGACAATGATTGACAGCGGTATTGCGCCACACACACGTGCTTCTTTCAGTGCAAAAAAAACAGCAGACATGTGGCAGACATTTTTATTGTGCTGGGCGGTAACATTTTTTCCCTAAACAGAGGGAAAGAGACATAAAACGTGTAAAAAAAAAATTAACCCTATACATCTATCCATCCATCTATTATCTATACCTTGCATATCCTGGTCAGGGTCATGGGGGGTGCTGGAGCCTATCCCAGCATGCATTGGGCGAGAGGCAGGAAGACACCCTGGTCACCAATCTATCGCAGGGCACACATGCCATTCTCTCACATGCTCATACCTATGGGTGTGTCTTTGGACTGTGGGAGGAGTTAACCCTCATGAGAACATGCAAACTCCACACAGAAAGGCCGCCCATTTGCCTAATCGTAACAATGAGATACTTTGCAGCTGTGCATGCTTATGAACTATGAAAGGCCGAAACAGATGAGCTCAGATGAAATTAAAATGCAAACTGTGTTTTAATTTGATCGCGGTATGTTGTTTTAACACTTTTCTGTCATTCCTTGGCGGTGCTTAGTGTGAACTTGTCCATGGGAAGAGATGCATCTCTCTGCATTGACTGAGTTGGTTGAAATGGGCTGTTATGATTTTGCCGTCTGCGTAATGTATATATTTGGAACGATTTTTCCATCTCTGTCCCAGAGCTACTGGCACAAGGTGAGCTTTGCGTGGCAAATTGAATGCATTTGACATCAAACCTTTGAACTTGTAACTTGCATTACACAAGACAAATACAGTTATATTTGTTGAAATCAAACCTCAAGGTTCAACAGGCATTGCTTGATGCTGTCTGCAGCTGTGGTATCAAGGTACACAAGAGATTAAGTTACCTGTCTAACTTAAAACTGCATGCAGTTCATTTCCCTTGCAGGAACAAATAACCTGTGTAAAAAACATACTCATGGGTTCCGTCTGTTGACTCCTCTGTGACCACAGACCACAGACTCCACTATCTTGACTAGCTCCCTTTAACCTGGTCCTTTCATGAGTCAGTAGCCTGAGGTCTGTGCTTCTGCCCAAGCTGTCTTGCAGTGGGAGCAGCCACTCCGTTTCTCACACGCCTGTTTAAAAATGCGTGCTTGTTTAAGCACCGTCAACTTTTTTCTCGAGTTCCGTCTTTTCTGTCATCTGTCAGATTTTGGATGAAATCTGCCCGCCCACTCAATTCTGCTTTTTCACTGACAGAGGGTTCCCCCCCTCCCTCATTTCAGACGGCGATTGATGTTCTTGTCAGTAAATGTCAGTCTATTGATGGTTTTTTTGTGCTTGTGTGGATTTGTTGCCAGCCGTGCTAAATTAACGGACTCCATCGGTATACAGTGTGCCAGCAGGGTACTGTTGCACCCCAGGCAGTCCCTCAAAGACTTTTTTTGTGTTTGACATTCCGCCCATGTCCCGTTTCTTCCTCACACCTGGTGTAGTCTATTACATCAACTAATTGCTTTTTTTAAGTCGCTCTTTTTAAAGTTGAAATCATTTTGAGTAACGTGCCCTGGATAAACTGGTGTCCCTGCTTATTGCAGAGAAGCAAAGTATGATATCTCACGTGAAAAGGGATTTCCCACCAGGTTCGGGAGGACAGCGGCAGTTGATCCTGGTTTTCATCATTACTCAGTGCTTACTCTGTCCATTAAATGGTAAATGGTAATGGACTGCATTTATATAGCGCTTTTATCCAAAGCGCTTTACAATTGATGCCTCTCATTCGCCAGAGCAGTTAGGGGTTAGGTGTCTTGCTCATTAAAGCCAATTAATGAAGTCACTGGGACTGAGATGTGGCTTTTAAGCAGGAGACCCCTCGTGACTCTTTGGGGCCAGGAGTTTTGGGGGCCCCCTGCTTACTGTCGGGGTACACGAAACATCACACGCTATGCCCTTTGTCGCCCCCTGCAGGTGGCTGCCAGCTGGGCATCACGGCTAAAGGCGAGCGGCTGAAGCACTGGTACGAGTGCCTGAAGAACAAAGACAAGAAGATCGAGCGCTGGCACACCCTCCTGAACGAAAGCCACGTGTCCAGTGACTAGGGCAGCGCCCCGCCCCGTCCTGCCCCGCCCCGCCCCGCCCCGCCCCGCCCCGTCCTGCCCTGCCCCGCCCCGTCCTGCCCTGCCCCACCCCACCCACTCGCATGCCTGCCCCAAACTTGCATTTCCTGCAATGGACTTCAACTCTTCCTGCACGCTGGGTCCAGCTTCCCTTAGCCCCTCCGCATTCCCCTATTATCTCATACTAAATAACCCCTGACTTCCCCCTGACCACAGATTCTCTTATTATGTACATCTTATTACCTCAGGTAAACCCCCCCCCTTCTATTCGCCCCCCTCCATTCGCCCCATGCGTACCCTGGTAATGCCTTCATGGACCAGTCACTCCTTTAGTGTTTAGGGAACTCCTTCTTCTCTCTCCCCCTTTCTCTCTCTCTCTCTCTCTCTCTCTCTTTCTCTCTCTCACGCATTCTCTCCCTCTGCCCCTCTCAGAGATGGGCAGAATTCCACAGCTCTTGCCTCTTACCACAATCAGAAGTCTCGCACATTAGCAAATGATACATTGATATATATATTCATATGCATAAAACCACTGCGGTTGTGTTCTTTTGAATCCTTATCTTTAAAACATGTGTGTCAAAAACACTTTAAATTATGATTTGTAAAATATGTTTCTGAGAATGAATATATTGACGGAGTGATTTCACATAGTTCAGCCTATCGGGTATGATGTCAAATGTATTGCATTGTCTAGCCCTGTTATTACACAAACCACAGAAACCCTGAAAATGCACTGGCTTGAGAAAAGAGGCCTTTTGAATTTGACTCAGCAATACATTCTACTACATTTAACGGGATTACACCCTCAGCTTTTGCTGGATCATTAAGATCTCCTGGCCGTACCTGCAAATATCTCCTGAAAGCTACATATGCAGCTTATTGAACTTGCATGTATATAGTAATAATAATCCACAGAACAACATGGAACCCTTATAACAGATATTACAACTGAAAATCCAAAATGTAATAAAACTTTGGATATATATGTCAGAATATACTGCATGTACAGAGTTTGGGTATATCAATTGCCACCTCTTTCCTATATGCAGTAATGTATATAAACTATTCTATACTGAAAGAATTACATATTTACAAATATATCTTAATACTATTTCTTTATTACGTAGATGTTACATATATTGTAAAATACTTTGTACAATATTATGTGCCTGTGTCAGTAGCTGACATATTTACATGCAATATATGCCACATATTTTGACATATGTTCATTTACTTTAATTACATTTTGGATTTTATATATAAACTTCAGAAATGGGCATCTTTGAGAAACGGTGATAAAATAAAGTCGGTATTATGAAAAGATTGTGCATGCACATCTAATTTTATAGACATGTGCAAATGATAGTGTGGGAGAAGTGTATTTAAACTGAGAAGAATGCTTCATGGATGAAAATTCTTTTGAAGTTTGGTTTTATTGACATAGTAAAATGGCTGCTCAGGCATCGTCCTGGAGAGCTGCTTCAGGGTTTGTCTTCCAGTCAAGTATCCCACCAGATGGGTGAATCTTCTCAAGTTTCCTCAATGAACAGATTTATTATGGCTGTGTCGGAATCAGCACACTTGCCTACTATTGAGTTGAGTTGTTGAGTACACTGGATGAGAGAGTTAAGTAGGCAAACTTTTCTCTAAATGTAGTGTACTTAAAATCCCAGGATGATATAGTTATTTTCATATACTTATTATGGTATGCTTATTTACACTTATTATACACAAGTATATTGGGGACCATACTTTTCAGGAAGTAAACAACAATTTTGGTCCCATAAATATGACAAATGGCTTTGCTTTAAAAATTAGGCACAGCCTTGCTGACATTTTCCATCAACAACAAGGACAACAAAATAAATGACGTGAGCATGGGCGTTAGGACAGAACATCTTAGCGACACTTCCACAGTATGGTTGTAAAATAATATGGAGGATACTTTTTTTGCATACTGCCTATTGCATACTCAAAAGTACACAGTATGCTTATGAGACAGTACATACTGCGAGGACACAGTACTTAGGAGGCTGATTCGGACGTGGCCTGAAACTTTCAGACTGTGGAGAGTCGGTTCCACAGCTCTGTAGAGAGCAGTGGAAAAATCCTGCTTTACTATAATCGTTAAGGTCAAAGTTCAGCAGACGTCTTATTCTCCTCTACAGGAAGATGAGTGTCTCTTTTGGCAGTGGGAATTTTTTATCCTTTGGCAAAGGTGAAATGACATAAAAACGGCTGCCTCCCAATTCACCAATCAGTGCTAGCCATACCCGGTCTGGGTTATTCCTAGCGCTAGAGGGTTTTAGGGGTGTCTTGTAAACAGATGCTGACTTAAGCCTCATGCAGTTATTGGTCATATATACTTAGACAAGACCAGAACTGGGGCAAAGACCATATAAACCCTTTCTGCAAACTATACATGGAAGTCCAGTTCCATTACTCCCATTTGACAAACACTCTTATCCAAAGCAAATTACAATGAGAAGACGAGTGCATAAATCAGGTTGGAGAGCAACAGTAACCCTAGAGGTGGGAGGTAAATACTCAGAAACCACAAATGTGCAAACCTAAGATCGACTGTAAACTAGTTAGGCCTGTTAGGGAAAACAAAAGAGCACATTAGCAAAACGCAGCAAATAAAATTTGGCAAAATAACAAGATTGCAGTGCAAAGAATATCAATAAGCAACGTGACGGAAAAATGAAAGCGCAATCAATAGTAATCAATCATGCCCGCAGTAGTCGAGCCATTGGCAGATGTGCTAGAGAGGGTGGGGGGAGTGTGGGGGGGGGGGGGGGGGGCGGTAGAGGCAAGGTATGATTTTAAGAGGTGGGTGTTCAGTTTGTGTTGAAAGGCGGGAAGGGGGGGGGGGGGGGGGGTGGCAGGACAGACTTCGGGCGTGACCTGGAAATGCCGGCATGCTGAGGGGCTGCCCATGGGGTACGAAGTTGGAACCAAGGATTTAAATTAAAATTATAAGACTAAAATTCCAATATTCTTCTGATGTCAAGAATCAAATAAGATTTTCACAAGCTGTGATAGTGCGTTTCAGTGTTTCACCCCGCCAAAAGTCTCCTTTTGTCACTGTAAGTTCCACATTGAATTGCAAAGGTGCACTGAATGACACAGGCTACCTTAGTGAGTCCCGTTCGGATCGCATTTAGAGTTTGTGTCTCAGCTACGATTGTAGATGTTCAAAACACACTCACGTATGTACGTATACCAATGAACGCTATATTGCGAAGTATATTATATAAAATTGTTTGTTGTTGAGTTGTTCTAATTGTTTCCACCACGTGAGAGAGACTCACTTGGTCGATTGCACTGAAATTTCATAAGCGCCCTACTGACCTGGCTGCTTATCTGACATAATTTCTGGGAATTTCTACTTTATCGATTCCGTCAGTCGGACATTGACAGCGGATGAGCGTAAATGTGCAGCTTCGCCTGCATGACGCATGTTTGTGGCCCCGTTGTGCAGCAGGCAGACACGCAGCTGCTACGGTATGCCCCCACCCCAACTCCCACCGGGCCCATTGCTCCATTCGTGCTTTTGGCATGCGAGTGTAGACATAGCTACTGCAGACCAAGGAAAGCACACAGGGGGACACAGCGGGGATAACCTCAGGCTTCACTATTGCAGTTTACATGCTAGATTTAACCCTGCACGAGATGTTTTGTGGGTCATAGGGTAGGGTTTTTTGTCTTTTGTTTTGCGATTTTCTTTCTGTTTTAGTTTTTTCCCGCACCCCGGGCACCTTTGCGCTTTTCTGCTTGGTGCGCCTTGTTTGGTTGAACATTTTTTTTCAACCTTGGGAAAGCATTGAGTATTGAGGAAGAGGAAGGACATGCACTTATTTGCGTCCTTTTACTCAATCCCTTTGAAAGAAGGGGTGGAGCTTAAGACGTGACGTGAGTCCAGCCGAAAGTCCCGAACTAACTTGGAGACGCCGCTCCACGTCCTCCGTGAAAGATCAGTAAATGGTCCTTGGCTGCGTCATTTTGGAGACGCCAAGCAGGTGCACCTTGTTTTAGGAACAGATCCATGTATATTTGACTTTTCCCCCTTCTTCTTTAAGGTGTCTCGTTTCATGGTGATGTGCTGTCTTTTCTTAATTTTGTCCGCCTATTATGAAATTAAACACGACTTATTTATTTGTAAATACGTGGTGCATGCTCTGGGGAACAAGTATAAGTATGATTGCAATATAATTTGCATGTAAAGGTTTTACATGGAATTTGGTTCACACTAACAAATTAAAGGTGACTGGAAAACGACTGCTCTTGTGAAGATTAATTTTCTGTGTGCTTGTGTTCCTAAGGCTTTTCTGTGCATTCAGCTCCTGACAGTTCCACTGTCAAACAGTACACAACAGAACCAACATTACCTCATTAAATTTTCAGACTAGCATGGTGATGCCGCAAAGGAGTCCATAAAGTGCTCTCGTCTGCATCATCACTTATGCTGTAGATGGTTTATTAGAAATGGCACTCGGATACATTTTCATTACAAGGGTGTCAAGATATATGGTGACTTTTAAAATATGCAATACCGTTAGAATAAGCAGAACAATGGTAGTGGGAATGATTATATGCTATCATGTAGGCTAATTATGAATGCAGATAAAAGTAAAACTACTCTGCAGTTTTTGTTGTTGAACGTGAGAACATTTTTTAGAGGATTCCGGTTATGTTGTTTCATCAAGATCTCGGGAGAAACGCGGATATGATTTGGGGAAAAACCTTGGCGTTGAACTCCGCGGTTAATATCTAGAGATAACCGGCGGAGCAACAGAAGCCGCCCTCGTCCACGCGTTGTACAGTGGTGACACGGCAGAAAACTTTGTGCACATCAGGCGAGGCTCGCGCCGACCGCTGTCAGGTGGACACGCAACAAGTCGCGTGGTGGACTTTGCCTTTGTTGGTAAGCAAACACCGAATTTCATTTCATAAAGGGTAAAAGTTTGCGGGCCTCGGCGCGCGGCTCCGCGTGCGCATTTCTCAATTTTCAGCTGCGAACTGTACAGAATGACACTGAACGTATAGCCCACAGGACGTTGGTGTGTAATAAGGAAAATAAACTTGTCCTAATGTGTTTTCCCCATAGTATAGGAAATCCAAAAAGTACAATACCGGGATGAATCACATTTTGTGGCGGCAGTATTTAGAGTACTATATTTGACTGGTTGTGTGCAACTTCATTTAAACGTCTTTGCCTAAAGTTTGCATTTTGTCTTTTATGTGTTCTTCGGCTGAAGGCTGTATTTAAAATAAATTAGTTAATAGAACATGATTTTAGTTGTTGTCCTCTTTATTATTAATACTACATTATTAAAAACGACAGAAACCATTTATAAAACAAAAAAACAAAAAAAACTATTGTTATTAATATCATAATATTGTTATTGTTGATATTTTTAAACAATTGTGTTATTTCTTATTATCATCCTCGGTGGAATTGGAAAAAGGTTTACTGGGCTTATTACGGAGAAAATTATGATGTTTGACCATCGAGGATAATAATAATAATAATAATAATAATAATAATAATAATAAATGCATTATTATAAATAATAATAAATGTGCTGTTGATTTACAACGCTTTTGAATACATAAACCAACTTTCGACAAAGCGTTTTCTGGGTACTGAACTAACTTTTAACTTCTAAGCATTTAAACTTTAGGGACAACAATTATCATCTATGAGTAATTCCCATTGGAATTTGAAACTGTCCTGTTGGCATACTCGGGAATATCTCACGTTAGATGAAGATAAGTCATGTTTAATGTCCTGTATTGTTTAATGATATGCCTACACTGATAACGTGTATTTACGATGCATTTTTAAATGCTATTTATCACCTACTGCACTGGTTATCTAGGCAACTTCTTACGTTTTTTATAGTCTGCTATGCACTACGAAAGAACTGTTATAGGCTACTTATCTGCGTTTATGCACGTTAATGTAATGTCGCCTAAAAATACTTCTAACCCCTCCGCTCGTGGATAATCTTGCGTTTGTTGTAATGCCAGGGACAAGTGTTTGTCTGCCAATATGGAAAAGAAAAATCATGCTAATTTGTTTAGTTGAAACATCACCTCATGCTCAAAGGGGTGGCGCGGCCGCCGCCCACTTTCGTCCAGCCTGCTGCAGCCTACACGTTCACTGAAATACGCCTGGTAGTGACCTTGTTCAACGCTACCGGGGAAATCCCACTTTTAATCATTTAAAAGCAGACTTGTAGTTTGTGTTGGTTTCATTCGCCCACAGGCTGCCATCTGTTGTAAGCCGATTCCCGTTGCTGTTTGCCTGGACTGTACACACCGTATGCCAATGAAGTTGTGTAAAAAGTATTTTTCTGCGACCAATTCATCCTGAAAAGACGCAGTGACATACTGTTATGAACAGTAAACGGTCAAAATCGGCTGTTTTTGTTATACATTTTTCCGCAGACCTAGCCTAGTTGGAATATTTTATCCCAATTAGGCTACTCAGCACATTTTTATGATAAAAAAAGTTATTTATTGATTCCTATTATTATTTATTATTACCTATCTGAAAGTTTCAGTTCAATTTTGGTGCTGATATGCAAATCGGAAATGCCCTGCGCGTGGCTATACTCCTAGCGTTGTACAGTTTTGCAGGCGCAGATGTAACCGCTGGGGCAGGCAGCGGGACTTTCTGCTATTGGACGAGCAGCGGCGCTCAGGGTCGCTCCCATTACAGCTTCTTGCGACTATCAGCTAATAATGCACGCCCCAGGTCCCTGCAGCTGTACCACAGCGTCTGGACACGCGATCGGGGCCTCGTGGACTGCGCGGTGACAGACGAACCAGCTGTCGCGGAGCGCTACTTGTCGCTATGCCGCGGAGAGCAGTCCGAGAAATTCACCGACGTCCCAGAGACGCGTTTCGACGTCAGCTTGCTTTTTGCTCCGGATAACCCGTGTGCAGATCCGTTTCCAGCGGGAGTCCAAGCGTCTAAACGCGTGAAGAGGCAGATCAACGACCCAGACCTGGCAGAACGTCAAGCTCGGGATGGTTCGAAAGTAAAGCTCCGGCGCCAGAAGCGAGCGTGGATCATCCCGGGGACAGTTTGGTGTGGCTCTGGTAACAAGGCGACCAATTACAACGACTTAGGTGTGTAATAAACGAATTTTGTGTATTCTTTGAAAATAAATAAGTTTTGTACCCACTTAGACTGGATAGGCTATCGCCTATTGGGTGCAGGTGTGATTTGGAAGATGACAATACATTTTAAGAAAGTTGTCTTCTTGACTCAAAGTGAAACTGCCGGTTTTAAATAATAAATGTAGCTTATTCAAAGCAGTTGCTTGAGTTTCAACACTGGCATGTTCCAATCGTGCGACTGGTTGTCTGATGTGTTTACCTGTGTGTGTCTGCAGGATTGTTCGCGCAAACCGATATGTGCTGCCGGGAGCACGACCATTGCGCGGACACCATCACGTCATTCAAGTTCGGCTACGGTATCTTCAACCGGCACTTTTTCACCGTTTTGCACTGCGACTGTGAGGACAGGTGAGCCGCACCCAGACGCCGAGCCATGTCCAAACCCCGCATCCCACGATCTGCTTTCAGAACTTCACCCCGTTCAGTAACACTCGCTCATTCTTATTATGCTCCCAATAGAATAGAATAGAATAGAATAGCTTTATTTTTCCCAGTGAGAGCTTCAGATGAAATAGCCGACATAATAATAAAGTAAGTAAATTAAGCTCCATCCATGTACTTTGCATCATTATCTTGATGTTGTAGCTTGTCATGCCTCCTAGTTAGACTCAGCATAGGTTTGGTTAGTGTGTTACTGTGTGAACTGGACTTAATGTGTTTATGGCTATGAATAACTGTTGCAAAATGAGTATTGTACCTTATCGGACCTGTGTTTTGTAGTTGTTCCAATGACCTTTGGTGTGCATTTATTGTATGTCACTTTGGATAAAAGCGTCTGCCAAATAAATTTAATGTAATTAAAAGTAAACAATTAACATATACTACGTTATGAAATAAAATGACAGAACTCGCATTTAAAGATTCCTAAATGACTACAAATTAATAATTCTATCAAGGGAATTCTTCCATACATAAATTACATAGAACTGAACACTAAATTAGGTAATTTTGGACTATGCTAAATCAGAAAATTAAACATTAAAATTAAAGTGTGCCATGTGATTGATGAGTCTAATAGATGTAGAAGGACACTGTGGTGACACAAGGAGCATTGTTGTCAGGATCCATTTCCGGTGGAAACACTGCCCATATGCACATCAAAGTTTTAATATTGTGAGCTTAATTAGTGTGCAGGCTGTTCTTATTGTGCTTTGCCATTTCGCCAGCCTGGACCCTTAAGACTGGGATGTGTGTAGCCTGTGTACAAACCTGATACCCACAGCCCAGCATAGATAATAGATTTCCTTTCCCAGGTCTCTGAATAATAAAATAGTTATTGCTGTTCAGCTATTGGTCGGTTTGGTGATGTGATCTCTGTCACCTCATGTGAATTTGGAATTAGGCGCCCGTCACCCGAGCTGCGCGGGCACGCTCGTTCCATTACTTCCTGCGCCGCTATCAGGTCACGTGGGCGCGATTGGCGGCTCATACGGTGTAGAGCCTGAGTCTGTTTGCCCTCGCACCCGAGTGCCACGAGACGGAAACATCACAAACCCCGCTGGCTGGAGTGAGTGATCGGCCTGGCACAGTTCTCCTGCTGAGCGGTTTATTGCTTTGCAGATATATGTGGCAAGCCTTTCAGGAAGTGCATGGGCTGGAAATGCATGCAGTGCATAGTGGAAAATTTCAGCTCGGTCAGCAGGAATGAGTCGGGGGAGGGGGGGTCCATGCTGATTAGATTGAAGGAGACGGCAGAGTGGAGGAAATTGCTGAACATATATATTTTCTCTCTCCTTCGCTGCCCCTCTCTCTCTCTATCTTTCCCTCTCACCCCTTCTTCCTCCCCCCCTCCCCCTCCTCCTCCTCCCACTTCAGGTTTCGCCAGTGTCTCCTCACAGCAAATGACACCGTCTCCAACATGGTGGGCTATGGCTACTTTAACCTCATCAAGACCCCATGTTTCACCTTTACGGAGAAAATGCAGTGCACCCGGACTAACTGGTTTGGCATGTGAGTGCAACCAAGTTTTTATCAGCAGATAATGAGTTAATGTCTGATCCATGGGCATATAAAGTATAAGGAGACACACACACACACACACACATATATATATATATATATATATATATATATGTATATATATATTTTTTTATTATTATTATATTTTATTTATTATTGTTTATTTATTTAATTATGCAGGGAGGTCCTACAGAAGTCTCCTGAAATCTTTCTGTCATTGATTGGAAAGCATATCTTGAAAGAGAAGCTTTGACCTTGAGATAAGCACTGGTTTCAAAGTTTCATTTTCAGAAATGGGATACAATTCACTTCAGGCGGTTGGCACGTTTTACTGCTTTTTTTACGTTCCTGTTGCTTTTTTAGTGTCAATCATTTTGCAGAAGTATAATCAGCTGCATTCATAAAGACTATCAGCTGTTGCTTTAACGTCACGTGTAGGCTGTCAGAGTTTAGTCATTTTGCTTGGGCCAGGAGTGTCAAACTCCAGTCCTGGAGTCCCACAGTATCTGCAAGTTTAACTCCAGTCCTGGAGGGCCGCAGTGTCTGCAGGTTTAACTCCAGTCCTGGAGGGCCGCAGTGTCTGCAGGTTTAACTCCAGTCCTGGAGGGCCACAGTGTCTGCAGGTTTAACTCCAGTCCTGGAGGGCCGCGATGTCTGCAGGTTTAACTCCAGTCCTGGAGGGTCACAGTGTCTGCAGGTTTAACTCCAGTCCTGGAGGGTCACAGTGTCTGCAGGTTTAACTCCAGTCCTGGAGGGCCGCGATGTCTGCAGGTTTAACTCCAGTCCTGGAGGGTCACAGTGTCTGCAGGTTTAACTCCAGTCCTGGAGGGCCACGGTGTCTGCAGATTTTTATGGTTTCCTTTCTATCTGCAGCCTGAAGGTCTTGACAACACTGAATAACAGCCGCCACTGCAAGCCACTGGATTCTGACACCGGTGGCCTCGACATTCAGTTGTTTCTCATCAGGTTATGCCATAGGCCCTTGGTCCTAACTCCTCAAACTGCTCTCCGACAGGTGCACGTTGTCCGAGATGTCCCCCTATGCCGTGTTGCAGGAGCCCATGGAGTACAACGCTACTCAGCCGGTGCCCGAGGATGAGGGGTTTGGCAATGCCACTGTCCCGTCAGCCACTCTGGGAACCGGGAACGTCACCTCCGACTCCACGTCTCCGACGCCCACGCTCACGCTCACGCCCACACTCACGCCCACGCCCACGCCCACGCCCACGCTCACACCCACGCCCACGCTCACGCTCACGCCCACGCTCACACCCACGCCCATGCTCACGCCCACGCCCACGCTCACACCCACGCCCACGCCTATGCCCATGCCCACGCCCGTCCCGAACGTCCCGTCTCCCGCGGCGGGAACCGGCCAGCCACCCGTCCGCGGGCCCAAACCGCGGCCCCGCTGTCGCCCCAGGGGACCTGCCAGAGGGCCCGCCTCCAGGCCCGGAAGGAGGCGGGGCTTAAGGAGGAAGGTTTGCGAGGAGCAGCCGAATTCGCCTCTTCCTCCAAAGGGGCGGGACTCAGATGCAAATCTTACTGCTGTGAGCGCGGCGGGGGGAGGAGACCCGATTGCCCCTCCCCACGAGAGGGGTGACCCCAGCTCAGAGAACGCCCTGCCCACCGCCCGTCCCAGGACCCCACAGCCTGTCCCGCATAACCACCCTGCACCCTTGGAGGACATCAGAGAAACAGGTGCGTTAAAGGAGACGGAGATAAAGAGACGTTGCTGAGGGGTCTTTCGTTTAGTTAAGTAAGTCCAAAAGCTGCTGCATGTTCAGCATTTAGCCAATCAGATAAAGCACTGAATCATCCATAAGGCTTGTATTTAAAATGCCCCTTTTAATAAACCTTCAGTAATGCTGCAAAGCAGGAATCTCGGACCCCAGTCCTGCAGGGCTACAGTGTCTTATGGGTAGCAGTGCTTGCATTTCACCGCTCAGGTGCTTAATCTAGGTCACCGATTGGCTGAAGAGTCCACTCTAGTCCATATCTTGTTTTCAAGGCTTTAACTTGACTTCTGATGGAAAAGGAACTAGAAGGAGCCGCAGACAGTGCCTTAAAGTCAGTTTAAAGAGCCCTGAGAATTTAAGAGATGCTTATGATTGGAATCTGTTTTAACTCAGCTGGCTGGGACTGTGAACATGTGAGCTGTCCAAACATTTGGAAAGAGCAAACAACAGAAAAAAAATGGTTGCGGTTACAGGAACAATCTGGGACAAACCCCACCCCTACCCCATGAAGCCCCCCCTCCCACCAAAAACTAAAATGGGAGTGAACTACCAAAATTCAAGAAATGTAAATTTAGTCATTCAAAGTTATTTTTGCGATGTACATTCTTGTATCAGGAGTGACGCACCATTCATTTCATGTGCGATAAGTTTATATACAAATATCTGTATCTTCAGTATGTACTCTTTTTTTTTTTAGAAAAGGGTATAATTTGATGGTATTTTTTCCTTTCTCTTTGTGTAGAGACACTGCAGCCCTGTGATTGCTACAAACACCTGGACGAGTGCAGGCTCAAGATTCCACCTCTGGGCGAGAGATTTGGCCTGAAAAACCTAGAGCGCAAGACCCTGTACCATTGCAACTGTACAAACAGGTGAATCTATACCACTGTGCCTGTACAAACAGGTGAATCTATACCACTGTACCTGTACAAACAGGTGGGGGGTTGGGACCATATCGCCCCACATTGCACAGGGTGGAGCAGGGGTGGAACCTTACCACTCCACACTCAGGGGGGTGGGACCATTCCACCCCACACTCAAGGGGTTAGGACCATATCACCCCACACTCAGGGTGATGGGGGGGTGGTTCGAACCATACCACTCCACACTCAGGGGGGTGGAACCATACACCCCACACTTAGGGGTGTATTTACACAGGTCCACTGATGAGACCACCTTTGTGCAAACAGGCTGTGCTACTGTAAGCAGAACACCCAGCTGACACAGCGAAGCTCCCATTACATAAAGCTTTGAGATGGCCATGCCCCCTGGAGCAAGGGGGGCTTATCTCGTTAGCCTAGCTGTATGACCTCTGACCTCCGACCCCCATGGACCCAGCAGGTTGGCTCACAGGTCACTCTTCTCCCTGTTTCAGGCTGGCCCAGCAGCTTCAGGCCCTGGAGGAGCCGGACGGCGTGCAGTCCCTGTTGGTCGATTTCGTCTCCCAGTCCTGCTTCCTGCTGGCCCCCCCGGAGGAGTGTCCCGGAACAGCTCAGGGGTCAGTGGGGCCACAAAAAAATATGGAAAACTTTCAAAAGTTTTTTATGTTGTACAGTCAAAGGAGAGGAAAAAATATAGTTACAAAATAGGTACAAAGTACATCCAAAAAATGTTATATAACCACAAAAGCGCAAATAAATATTTGTTACATTCCGTGACTCTACAATAAAGTAAAAAAATTTTTTAATAGACTCATTTAAAAGTGAGATTTTCAGCTTCATCATGATCTCATAACAAGCTGTAGTTTCTGTAACGAGCTGTGGTTCTGGTGACAGGGTGCGGTTTCTGTAAGGAGGCGTGGTTTCTGCCCCACAGGTGCCCCCCCGCTGTTCTCTCTGAAGCCTCGCATCTCCGCCTGGCGCTGTCCCGGCGGGAAAACAGAGGGGGGGAGAAATACGCGGAGACGCCCATCCTGAAGGTCAAGAGGCACAACACCAGGAAGTCCAAGAGGAAACAGATCCCAGTCAAACTCTACAAGAAGTGCCTGAGGATCATGGACTCCAAAACGTCACAAAGGGCCGAAGGGTGAGAGCAGCCTCAGACCAATGGGCGGGGGGCAGGGGCAGAGCGTCAGTGTGTGTGCAGCTTTTTATGCCCAAAAAAGTGCCCTGTTTTAATGAGCTAATTCATTCTGTAGCCAGTCGAGGACTTAAATCATGAATTACACTTGTGTTCGTTTCACACTCTCAAAGCACTTTACACTTTGGAGTGGAGCTTCAACCTCCACCACCATCTGGGCTTACACCAGTTCATGACCCCACGTCAAGTTATGTGAACCCCTGTTATGATGAATCCCTGTTCACCAAATACATGGACAAATGCATGCTGTACAAACAGGTATAATCAAAAGAAATAGTTAAAAACTCGCTTTGACAACATTAGGTTCAAACCTAATATAACCACAATAGTCTCTAGTAGCCAGTTTTGCTAATCAAGAATAATAATTAATCTTACATTGATAGATTAATATGCTGTAAGTATATTAATTTTACAACAAAAAACTATATTTGTTGATTCAATTCTATAGCAGTTTTGTGGAAATTTTGTTTATTGAAAACAAAAAAAACTTTTCTGATCTTTTCATATTTTAAATATTGATGACATCCATGGTAGCAGTTAACATATATTTCATGCAGTTAGTCTTTTATTTCTCACTCCGAAAAAGTTTTAAATAGGTGCTACAGCGGTGGCAGTGTGTACACCCTCTTTCTCATAAAAAATGTTCCTGGATGTGTTCAAACAGGAAAAGCAAACTGTAAAGAGCCCTTATTGTGATCGACTAGTCACAGGTAGTGCTGGTTGATTTGATAGGGAACCATTGTAAATGTATATACGTCTATGTAAATATTTTGGTTAGAAAACATTCATGAAAATGTTACGGATATATGTTTTTTTAAATGTAGATATGTTATTTATTATTTGTACATTTTGTTGTGTTGAAATCTGTTTTGTAAATAGCTTGTGTCACTGATTAAAAATGTCTATAAGAGGAGCCTGGTCATTAGTGTCATTCATTTTGAGAATTTAGATACCAGCAAGACCATTTTTGACAAATTACATACCTGTTCACTCCAGAGTCTGTCATAATGCTATGCGATGTTAAAGGAGTAGATGTCAGACGTGAACATTGGATGTAGGGCTTTAAGCAGCAAATGGGTTTGAGGATATGCACTGCAAGCTCCATAAAATTTGTTTATCTCAACAAATATTTTAATTTTATATTTCAACTTTAAATTGTATTTCTATTACTTTTTTTCTAAATGAGACAAAAATATAATCAATGACATGAGACAGTTTGACACTTTTGCTTGTCAAGCAAAAAAGTAGCTTAAAACAAGCTAATATTTTCTACTTGACATTTTAATTTATTTTTGTTCATATTTTCATACTTTCAAAAATCAGACATTTGAAACATAAAGAAAAATTTGTATTGCCAGGGTTGTGTATCCTTGATAATATCGTTAATAGTGTGATTGTTAAATATTTATTTGGTACAAAATAGTCACATGACGTATATAAATAATATAATGTAACAAAATTATATAAACGCATGGTGTTGCCAGAAATCCAACAGTACCATCTCTCAATCTGGGCGGGTTGGGAGAAAAGGGAATAAAATATTAACGTAATGCAGATATTGTTTTAGATTGTACAAATATTTCAAATAATCCTGTAATGTGGTATGATGAGAGGAAATATAAATTATTAAATATACACAAGCTGTTATGCACTACTCAAATGCATATTGCAGTACAGTGGTTGATACAAAAATATAATATATAATATATAATATAATATCTGTGTGAATAATTAAAATACTGATAATGTGTGTAATTTAATTTGTATGCAATTTAATTTAAAGCATGGAGAAAGTTCAAAAGTTCTCAAAAAAAGTGAAAAGATGCTTATGGGCAAACATGTGATGTCTGAACTGCTTTGTGATATCAGTTCTTATCAACATTATACTTCCGATTTTAGGAGAGGTCCAGTCTCACTGTCCAGCTACTAAACAGATAAAAATATCACCTGATATTCTGACATCATCTTCATCGCAGACTGCTTTCCTGCCCTTCCAAACTGGGGTTGCCACATCCAACAGTTTAAAGTCCAACAGGCAACATCTCAAAAGCAGCTTTTGCCAAACGTTTACGATTATTGAAAAAGTGTTTCGAGGCTCACGTTGGTGATAATGCACTTTAAATAAATTTGACTTTGACTTCGAAAATGGAAAGCCTTTATTTTCAGAATTTTGTGTCTATGGGATATCTTTATTTATGCTGTTGCCGTGATTAAATGCCACACCAGTTGTTTAGATCCCGGATGCTGTTTGACTGAGACTGCGTTTTACTGTGATTTGCGTCAACATACCTCGTTTCCAGGACTGAAATTGGCAGCTGAGAGCAAGCAGTGTTTCAGTGTGAGGCATATGTCTACCATTGCGACACCATTTTATTGATGCAATGTGCCAAAGTGTTTGGATCGCTTAGCCTCATCTTAAGAAAAAAATTTTTTAAAGCTGATTGCGGCTTTTTTTCTGTACATCGGCAGGGAATTCCTTGGCTCTATGTTAAAACTGAAGTGCTGAAATAAGATATTTGAAGCATTAGATTTCAGGTTTAATTATTTTGATTATATACTAATTATACGTATATATTATATATGTTTTGTTTTTTTAAAAATCCCATTAAACCAGTTTCTAATCTCCCTCTAATACCATATGTCTAACATAACTCAACATATGACCTGATCAAACTGGGGAGTATTTCATCAACCAGGATGACTGTGTTAGCTGGATAACTTCACTGAGTAAAACCTGGAGCAGCTCTTTTTACTTCAGTCCATACAGAACATGGACTGAAGTAGAAAGAGCTGTTCCGGCTCTTACTCAGAGCTGTTATCCAGCTACCATTGTGTTTCCCTCCGTCACATTTCTCCACAAAAAGACTCAATATGAAACTTTGTGTGACCCCTTTTATTATTATTTGAAAGACATTGAAGGGCTTGCAAATAAATTCAGTGCTGCGCTATTTACAAGTGTCTTTCTCCGGTGAGAACGTGCAGTATTTTAATGACTGCATGTTCTTCTACACACAGAAATAAAAACTTTCTAAAAAACATGTCAAATATATTTGAATAGGTTTTAAATACAAAACATCAATTCATTAATTGCTTTGGAACAGGTAAGAAAGATTTATTGTAAGTAGTTGATAACCATATAACAGTACCTAGTTGATTTTTAGAATATGCAGACAGATTAAATATGTACTTACTCAAAAGCAAAGAGCCTCTTCTCCTGTTCCTCTATATAGACAGGTGAGAAATTAAAGGAAAAACTGACATGAAGTGTCTTAGAACAGCTTTGATGCGACTTGGCATAGATTATACAAGCCTCTGGAACTCTACAGTAGGGATGGAACACCATTCTTCCAAAAGATATTCCCTCATCTGGTGTTTTGTTGATGACCAGTGCCTATGGTTTTTGCAGCACTGAACTCTCCAATGTGCATTCGTCTTTGTAATGAGGGGTTTACACACTGCAACCCTACGATAATATCTCTCTTCATGTAGTTGTCGGTGGACTGTTCTTGCTGACACAGTCTGATCACCTCCTGCATTGACATTCTTAGTCACCTGAGGAAACAGGTGCTCTTCTGTTATTCCTTATTTGGATTTGTTATGCTCACTCATGTATTCAGATATTTCCTTAATTTGTCACCCATCTGTGTGTGTGTGTATATATATATATATATATATATACATGTGTGACTGCAAATATGAGGCATTTTATCTGCATTGCCCTCTGTAAGGTATGTTGGACTGTATGTTTAATCCAAATCTCAGTAAAAATGTAAAATTATATAAAATTAAATAAATTTACAACCCCATCATTTCCATTTCCAGGCCTGTCTTTGACTAAGAGGGCTTTTGTATACCAGCTCTCTCTGGACACATCACACAATGGCCTTACAATTCATGATTAATGCAAATTTTCATACGCAGCCTATATGAAGCTTTTTTTTCTCTCACACTTCCTGCAAAAGGGGAATAACACCACACTACATTTCAAAGATTGCTGCACATGTAATGATGAATAAACTACTAAGCATGTGTTGCACTGTAAAATTGCACAAAACGCCAATGAAAGCAACTTCTTTCTTCTGAACAAAAAGTACTGCAGTTTTACCGAAGCCCCTCCAGCCTTATCCCACCAATCTGCAGAGTGGAATTTCATTAACTGCTATGAAATACAGTGAATATCATTCATACATTGTTGTTGCTGTTGCGGTTGTTGTTCCTGTTGCGGTTGTTGTTGTTTTTGCTTCTGCTGCTGCTGTTGTGGTTCTTGTTGCTCTTGCTGGTGACTTGGTTGTTGTTGGTGGTTTGGTTGCTGGAGGCAGTTTGGTCATTTTTGGCGGCTTCCTCATTGTTGGGTGCCAACTCTTCCTGAGGCTGCTTTCTGCCGAGGAGACCGTAGAAGAGTTTCTGGAAGGTTCTGCTGAAGGCAGGGCAGGAGAAGTAGCAGATGATGGGGTTGAGCACACAGTGCAAGTAGGTGAAGCAGAGGGAGGAGTAGAAGGCCAGGCTGACCTCTGTGAAGTAGGAGCAATCATTGTACTGGTACTTCAGGACTACAACAGCGATGCGGGAGATGTTACTGGGGAAGAAGCAGATAATGAAGACCAGTGCCGTGGTCAGAACAAATTGGACAGCCCTCTTGACCTTAGCCCGGTTTTCTATCTTGCCCTTGAGCTGCCAGGTGATGCGAACGGTGCTGAAGGTGATGACAGAGGCAGACAAGAAGAACTGGACCATGTACAAGGTATTGTGCCAGGTAGAGACGGGGTCAAAGCCCATGCAGATGTTGAAACTCTCGCACTGGGTTCTGTTGTTGCGGAAGAAGAAGTGCTTGTCTGCGAGCAGGTAGGTCGTCATGGAGAGGATGAGCACCCAGAGGCAGCAGGCCACCCCTTGAGCGTACCTTGCCCCCATCCGGTTGATTCGGTTGCGCGGGTGGACAATCCTGAGGTAGCGATCCACCGCCACGGTTGATAGGAAGAAGATGCCCGCCAGCCGGTTGCAGGCCACTAGGAAGAGCAGGAGACGGCACAGGATGTCGCCGTGGATCCAGTTTTTTCCATGTAGGTAATACTCAGCCCTGACTGGCAGACAGAAGAGCAGCACGGAGTCAGCCACAGCCAGGTGAGTCAGGTAAACGGAGTTGGGCTTCCAGGTGTCCATATGGAACATGAAGGTCCACAGCACCAGGGAGTTGCCCATCAGCCCGAACAGGAACTCCAGGAACAGGACCGGCGGCAGAACCTGGTCCATGATGGGCGTCTCAAATGCACAACAGACGGGGGCACTGCTGTTGGCCATCATCGGGGAAGCGAGCATGCAGATTCTAGAACCTTCTATCCCTTTCCTGCCCTTCGTCAGGGACCTGCACGCTCAGCTCCGGTGGAAGGCTTCTGCGAACTGCGTGCTCTGTGGCTGAACTTGTGAGGGCTCTGTGAAGTTACTGTCCACGCATGCAAATGAACCAGTGCCACAGCTGGGGTGTGTTAGCCTCTCAGGGATTCCCAGCAGCCCGGAGAGACACAAATCTCCCTTTTTAACACAGAACACCAGCCCTCTCACTGCCTAGAGGGACCTCGGTAAGAGTGGTAAGACTGGTGTCATAGTTGGGTCATGCATTCATTTGAAGTCACAACGTTAAGAAGGCACTGTGGTTTTGGGATGTGCACAAACACATTTTGAATGATAAGACTTTTGCAGGATTTGTGCTTCTGTCGAGAATTCTGTCATTAAATAGTGACTGTATTTGTTTGATCTGATGTCCAAACTACAGTTCAAGGATAGGAGATTTCATTTCACAAGTACAGAATTATACAAGCACAAGAATGTTTCAAACACATACAGGTTAGGTTTTCAGAACGTTTCAACATCGGCGATTTAAGTCCCTAAAACTTGGCTAAAGAATCCACACACCTTGTTCTCAAGGCCTTAATTTGCTGTTGATTGACAGGAAACCATAAAAAAAAGACAATCCAAGGCTGGTGTTGGAGCTTAGCTTAGCTAAATTGTCTTGGACAAGGCTGCCAAACTCTGTTCCTGGAAATCTACCGTCCTGGACATTTTTATTTCAAACCCAGTTTGGCACACCTGATTCTACTAATGAGCAGCTCAGTGACATCTCTTGCTGTTGAATGAGGCGTGCTTTGTTAGGGTTGGTATGAAAACTTACGGGTCAGTTGATCTTCAGCAGGGGTCCCCGATCTTATCCAGAAAGGGCCAATGTGGGTGCAAGCTTTTGTTTTAACCAAGCGGTAACACACTTGATTCTACTAATCAAGGTCTTTAGCAAGGACTCTTGTGGTTTATTAGTAGAAGCAGGTGCGTAACTGCTTGGTTGATACAAAAGCATGCACCCACACGAAGAGAATCACCAACAGACAGGACCTGATTCGAACCTGGGACCCTGATGCAGGGAGGTAACGGTGAGTAGCTGCTTTATTTTAACATGCTTCAGTGAACCCAATCAACCACCCCCCCCCCCCCCACCCCCCCACCCCCAGCCCCTTATGACCAAATAAGGGTGGGATATCTCATCTGCAGGATTAATTATGGGGATCTGTGCCACTCACTGTCGTATTGACTAATCCATACAGAATGCCTGGCCAACACAGCATATCACTAAGGTCAGAGCTGTTCTGAAAGCAGCCATTCATTGTCCTAATTTGTTTTGTTCCTGTGAACACCTACTGAATGCAGCCCACATTTAGGCTCTGCTTCCTTGACTTTTGCATAATTCCTGGCTACCTTTCAGGTTTTGCCAAAAAGGAGAGGAAAAATAATTCCCAAACAAGATGGTAGTTTGCACGCAACGTAGTTCTGGTCTTCTGCTTATACTCTCAATTCAAATTCAAACCAATTATCCCAATTAATTTTTGTCTACAGCTACCCCACAGGACCTGGTAGGGCAAAAGCTTTCTAGTAGTTCCATTGCTTATGACATTACCATAACCAGAATCACTGGGAGGAAGCTCAAATGGTTTAGCCTGAACTCCTGATTCCCACTCTATCTCCAGGACACCTGGGGTGGGAAATGACCACCTGTGTTCTGGTGTCTGCTCAAGACCATGCAATCTGATTGGTTCTGGGCAGTTTTTGCCAGCAATATGTTGCAGGTCATTGGTTAGCATGAATCACAGCCTCCAACTGGAGCCCCACTGTCACAAGGTCAGCTGAGCATTAGCAAATCACCTTGAAGTTGGGATTAATTATTTCACATCAGCATAAACCCGGTCAGGCTCATAAGACCGTAAGGTCGTAAGCCTGACCAGTGATGTTAGGAGCAGTTGCCACCCGCTGGATTCTTTTTGGTAGGTTAGGATAGGGATCACACAGCCAGAGCCAGTTAACTGCGGGGTTGAATCTTTCGGTTGCCAGATTGAGTGTCTCTAACTAGGAATTTGCCAAGGACATCATGATTAACACGCCTGCTTGTCCTATATGTTTCGTGGGACCTGGCCTTAATGTCCCTTCTAAATGATCGTACCACCTATGACGCCATGTGTATGTGTAGACTAAACACAGCTAAGCAGGACATGTCAGAGAAACATTGATTTTTTTGTGTGAGTTTGCGTGTGTATATGCTCAGAGTAGAGATTAGCGATGTACTGGGCTATTCTGATAAGAGTGTTATTTGACGAGAGTGTTTGCTGAGCAAACTTCAAATATTAATTATTTGAACATACTATTCAAGATTATAAAAGGTATGAAGCTAAATGCAATGATTATCTGCACATGCCTTTTCACTATAATCTACACTAAGGTTTATTTTTATTTAATATTAAATTGTCTGTAGGTAACTTTAGATCAGAACAGATATTCAATTTTAACAATTCATAAAAAAATAACATTCTGCTTTTTAATGGGGGGTGCCATGTCGTGACCTCCGCAGACGGGCAGTCCAGGTCTGCATACAGCGTGAAAATGCTACACACCTTCTATAAATGGTGCTGTCCGAAGCATCCTGCTCCTGAACGCCGTTTCCTTGGCTGTTAGCACGGCGACTGTGTGAAGCGCAACCGACTGTGTGAAGCGCAACCGACTGTGTGTTGGTGGCATTAAAAACGCTCACGGTTTATTGCGGTGGTGCGTAAGAGGCAGGGCCAAGTTCAGCAGGAAGTCAACTCGTTTTGGCAGGAAGTCATTTCCCAGCATCCCGAACGGCCGCTGCAGAACGCGCACCCATCGGCCTTTGGTTCCCGCGGAGTGGCATGCCAGAGGTCACAGAGAGAACAGAAAGGCCTCGCGGTTCTCAAGCCTCGTCTGTGTACACGGCACAGTTTGAGCTGTCAGTGAACATTGCTAAAGCCTCAGGTAAATATTTAAGTCTGATAGACAGCTCAAACTTTTCTTTTTTTCCCCGAAAATCAATATACACTGTAGTTCAGTTCACGGTGCTTTGTTTGCAAATGGGACGACTTTAATAAAGACTCCACTGTGAATGAGACCAAAATGATCGTTTTATTAGCCAAAAGATTGCTTTAGTGCAGCGTCTTACAGGAGTTCACAATCATATCAGACCTTTGGCAACGGAGAGAAGCAGCTAGAAGTTACAGAAGTGAAGTGTGTTAGCCAGGGAGGAGGCCCACTCCCCAGCTCCTGTACAGTAAATAAGAGAGAGAGAGAAAATGGCATTTCTTTTAATGCGGTGGTTCACATTGTGGCGCACTCCTTAGTGAAAGAGCGGGGGGGGGGCATGAATGGAGGGAGGTGGAGGTTGTTTCTGGTCTCTACTTCTTCACCTCACCAAGGTCACCAATGCTGTCATCATCCACCTGTGGGAAGAGAATATCCTCATAACAGGGTAGGTGTGGGTTGGGGGCGGGGGCGGGGGTGGGGGTGGGTGGAGCTCAGCTAGCTGACTTCTCTGTTTTAAAATGGTAGTATTCAGAATTGCAGTAGGAGAATGATGCTGCATTTGGTCGGTCTCGTCAACATGTAAAGGCAGAACAAATAGCCCAAGTGACCAAGTCGTATGTACAAGGTGCTTGCATTTGTGAGGTAGGTTTGTCACGTGAACAATGTTGTCAAGAAACTGGACCGGTGAGATCGCCCACTGCAAGATGTAAATAATAGAAGCCAGGCATGAACTCTGCTGTTTCTTGACATTAGCGGAAAACGAGAACAGAGTAAATCTCACATCCTCACCAAACTTGGCAACTCTGTTTAAAAACATGATAGATAAATAGGCCTAAATTAGTTATATTTACCATTAACCTAGTACATTGTTGCTATTGTCCAACAAACAACTGCAGGGAGAGGTCAGTGATACGTCACAACTGGTTAACTTGGATACCCTGGAACTTGTGGAAAAAGTAAGTTTCTGACAAGTTGCCATATTGAAACTACATCGGCTTCCGCGTGAAGGCGTTAGTGTGAAACTTGAGTTGTGGTTGGCGAAATGCAACCGTTGTTGTAGCAACTTGTCAGCAACTTAGTTTTTTAAAGTACATAACAGTTTTGAAATTCACAGTTGAGATTTAAAGGTTGTAATTTATGTCACAGAACAAAACGTTTTCTGTTTGATCTGACCCCTGTCACCTGCAGAAGGAGCAACCAAACACCAAAAACAAATCAATTAATCACCCGAAAGCCATATGCTCAGGGTAGTGATAACACACTGCAGCAATACTCAGTGGAACATAACACTTCTACAGCAATACTCAGTGGAATATAACACTACTACAAGCAATACAGGTACAAAAACACCCCCATCTGGGTCCTGCAGTAACACTTAAAGATATCAATTTGGAAACTGTATGTGCATAAGATTTATGAGAGAATATTCAAACATAGTAAATATTAAATTTGCTAAGAGGTTTATTTTTACACTTGGTATCCTACCGTTCATATCATGGCTTTAGTTCTATACAGCCTGATTCATGTTGAGGTGACTCACAAACAATATGCAGAAAATATGTTTGTTTGTTTTTGTTTGTTTGTTTGTTTGTTTTTACAAAGCTGACAGAAAAAAGAGAATTCCTGAGAAATGCCATCCTAGATCGAGAATTAGGCTTTCAGCAGCTATTCCTGAGATAGCAGTTTTTTTTACCACAAAAATCCCCAAAATGAATGTGAATAATACCTTACTGAAACACAAAAACAGATAAATACGACCGTAATTAGGCTTTCGTTTCTATATTAGTCTTAATTACAATGCTATACAGATAAACTTGCATATCAGCTTCCTCAGATGGTTTCAAAGCTTACAGCAGCGTTAGTGTATCAAAATATATTGTTGGAGTTGGAGCCAATTTCTCAAGAGCTGTTGTAAATATGTAAAAAGTGCCCCCTAGTGGCTACATGAAATAATGAACATGACTGTGAAACCAATAATTAGAGCAGGTGTGTGTTGGCTTAAACCGGACGAAGACGCTGCCAACAAACTGTTTTAACACTCCGCTCTACACGCTTGATTCTGAGCCAAATACTAGCCTAGAATATTTGATTTAGGCTATTTTGATTTGATTTGATACAATTTTATTTTGCTTTTGCTTTATTTTGATGCATGCATCCTAGTCTTTTTTTGGTTATTTATTTTAAAGCCATTGCACCACACGCATACAAAAACAAACAAACAATAACCTTCGTGGATTAGGCTACTTCAGACATCCAACTATCAAGATAATAAAAAACGTGGATAATACAAAGGCAATTTATGTCACACATAAGCGCGTAGAACTGTACCGAGGGGATTAATTGAACTTATATTTGTGAACAGAAAGACGAAACAAAAAGTTTTTTTTTTTTTTTTTTTTAACTTTCAGATCTTCGGACATCGTTCGGATCCGATTGGATTGTAATGGGAGATCGTTTGAGCTTGCCTCGGCGGACTTGTTGAATTCATGTGAACATTAAATTAATTGCATTTTTGAGATATACAAAGACACCACGTCTTTAACATATAGCCTATCTGCAATAATAATAGAGATGATGCTGTAAAGTGATGGGCACGCAGCGCCTAATAGCCTGTCGCGGAGCGCCCCGGTGCACGAGCTGTCAGTTCTCAGAAAATCATTTTGAAATCAACAGCAACCGTTGTTCTGCAACCAACTATTATATTTGCAGGTAATGTATAAAGACCATCATGATTCGTTATGATATAGCCTAACTGTAGGAATGTAGTGTGATGTGTTTTTCGTTGTTTAATCAATTGTAGCCTACATATGAATAATACTATTTTGGAGATCGCCAAATGAAGCTAACCGTTAGCTATCTAACAAGTGGGTAGGTGCTCGCTGGGTAGCTAAGCTATCTACCTGCTGTTTTACAATAACGATTGTATTGTAATGTTATTTTATGTATTGAGAGGAAACCAACGGACATAATGCATAGTATAGTAACTTAGTAACTTATGAACTGTTATTTTAATTAATATGTTAAGAACGAGTAAAATACTAATAGTGAATTGAGCAAAAACGTAGCTAACGTTAACTAACGTCCTGTTCGGGTAAGCATATGGTTGCCAAGGCAACAGCAGGAGTGATTTCGCTCACTAGGCAGTAACGTTAACGTTAATGAAATAGTACATAATATACTAAATTCTATATTGGGTATCTTATGTATTACAATGTGTTTTGAATGGACAGTGTGTTTGTAATGAGTTATAGCCTATTTATAATAGTAATTCATTTAGATATAGGCTAGTGTTTATGTAATGGAATGATATATGTGTTGATGTGGTTGTTTATATTTGTTGTTGATATTTATCACCGTTTATTGTTGTCAGTTATTCCTTCCCGTCCGCTGTTGAAATTAACGGGTCTGTTATAAGATGACGTTACGCCTTTGTGTGATTTGCGTAAATCTTTCTCTGAAAATTTCTGTCACAAATGGAAAGGGACTTGACTCTAATGGAGTCAACCTTTTGGTTTAAGACGCAGCTTTATAGGAAAAACATGCCCTATAAAAGGAAGAGGCTGAACTGAGTCAGAAAGCTGAATTACAAGCAAGGAAAGAAACATTGACTCTGAAGACTGAAATTGCTGAAGCAAATGCAAAAATCAACAGACCTGGAACACTGGAAGGAGCAAGAAGTGTTCAAAACTCTGGCTACAAAAAACATGTGGAATGAACATCTTGCATAGACATGTTGATGACAATGAAGGTCATGTTAAATCTGATGATGGTGTTGATGAGAAAGATGAAGAGAATGGTGCGGTACAGATAATCAGCCATACTGCTCACCAAAGCTCAAGAGCCCCTACTGGCAAACAGTTGTATGTGGGACCCAGAGAAGCAAATTCTAAGCAGCAGCTTTCTCCTAAGAACAAAGAACGTTCTTCTGCCCGCAAAGTTGTTCGAAGTGTTCAGGTTGATAAAAATGTTAACATACTAACAATCATGCAAAGGTCAAATTAAATAACAGTGATGTTTATAAAAGCACAGAGACTCTCAACACTCCCATCTTGAGAAATTACTGTCTTTAAAGGCAATCCACTGAACTACATGACTTTCCTCCGTACCTTTGAACACCACATTGAAGACGTAACGAGCAATGATCGTGACAGGTTGTTTTTTCTTGAACAGTTTGCTGATGCTCAACCTAAAGCACTTGTCAGAAGTTGTCTGCATATGAACCTAAGAAGGGATACAAAGAAACTACTGCACAAACATTTTGGCAATAATGTACTGATCGCTTCAGCATACCTAGAAAAGGCACTGAACTAGGCCATTCTCAGAGCCAGAAAGACAGGAAGGCACTTCAGGAGTATGCACTGTTTCTGGGGGTTTGTCATAATGCAATGATTGACATTGATGCACTTGAAGACATGAACAATCCTTCACACATGAAAACGGTCATTTCTAAACTTCCGTTCAAACTTTGACGTAAATGGAGAGGTGTTGCTTATGCTTACTGTGAGCACACTACTCAAAGAGCCAAGTTAAAACAGTTGGTAGACTTCATTGAAAAACAGGCAAACATTGCAGCTGACCCTCTCTTTAGAAACATAGAAGATGTTACGCCAAAGGCATCAAAGGAGCACAAAGGAGGAAACCCCAAAGCTAGTGGCACAAGTCTGGACAACCATACAACAATGCCACAATCACATCTGAAGAGGTTCAAACTCCAACTCCGACAAACACCACAAACCCATCAGGACATGCTTGTATTGTAAAGCAGATCATGCTACAGAGGTGTGCAAACAGTTGGAGCAAAAGAAACATAAAGAGAAGGTTGACTTCTTCAAGGCAAATGGCATTCGTTTTGGATGTGGGACAATCTAAGTAAGGACTTCAAAAGGCGACTGAGTTGCAAAATATGTTCACAAAGACACCCCACAATCTTGCATATTCAACAAAGGAAGACAGAAGAAAACAAGAAAGACGATGTGTCTACAAACACAGAGAAAAGTCTGTGTTTACTCATTGCTGCTACCTCCTCTGTTCACTCTGAATTCTCCTCTTGAAATATTTCAGAATTTCATTCTTGAACTGCCAATCAGCAAGATTTGTTTTGCTTCTACCAGCCAGTAACTGAAGAATGACTAAGACACGCTTACACTCACACATACACTTGCACCCTCATACATGACATGACATGAAGAATACATTGATTTATTGAACATTTAGAGTTTAGTTTACTCCTATTTTGAGTTTTGTATTGTTATTATGCACCCTGCCCATAACAATAGGGACCGGTGTGTTGGAGCAAATTTCTCAAGTGCTATTGTAAATATGTAAATAGCGCCCCCTTGTGGCTACATTAAATGGTTAATAATGTAATTACGTGGCTGTGAAGCCAATAATTAGAGCAGGTGTGTGTTTGAACCGGTGAAGACGCTTCTGACAAACAGTTTTTTTACCACTCCGCTTTACACCCTACCTTGATTTTGAGCCAAATACTAGCCTAGAAAATTTGATTTAGGCTAGTTTGATTTGAGTTGATACATTCTTTTTTTTGCTTTGATATATTTCTTTATTTTGATGCATGAATCCTAGCCCCTTTTTGTTTTGATTACTTATTGAAAGTATTATTGCGTTCAGATGCTTATTGCATACTCATACAAAATTAAATAAACAGCCTGCTTCGTGGATTACTTCAATCCAACTATCAAGATCATCAAAAACGTGAGTAATACAAGTAGAGAGGACAATCGAAAAATGTATTTCCGGAAATAGTATTGTGATTAAAATATCAGTTTAGCCTTAAGTTAATGTACTGTGAACTGCAATTGTACATAAATATAATATTAATGTGATGTGTCTGTGTTTGTGGCCTTTTAGCCTTTAACTTTTAAAGATTTAATTCAATCTTCTACTGGGACTTTTGCCATTTATTGAGGGTGTGACAGAAAATTTTGGTGCTGCTGACTATAATCAAATGTTTTTCACATTTACCGTTCGATTGAGCAAGTACCATTCAAAGTACATTTTCATGGGTTAGTGCTGTCAGATTGCGCTAGTTACTTCACATTAGCCTTGTACGGCAATCAGTAAAGGCTAACAGCACAGTACCACTGAATACTTGTCGCTTCTATCACCACTGTAATGAACTAAAAAAGGCAACAAACTACATTTTCTGCAGGAAATGTATTGTTGAGCTCACGCACATACACTTCTGGCGACATTCTAATGCTCCGTTTTGCCCTCCCTAATACAAGGCAAAGAAAAGTTATGTCACACAGAAGCGCATAGAACTCTCACAAAGGTGTCTTCTGTGGCTTAACTGAATTTATATTTTTGTGAACAGAAAGCCACAACATATATAATAAACACATTAATTGTATACATATTTTCTCACAATTTGGAATGTCCTGTGTGTGTGTGTGTGTGTGTGTCCTGTGTGCCTGTGTCTGTGTGTTTACTCATTTCTGCTACCTCCTCTGTTCACTCTGAATTCTCCTCTTGAAATATTTCAGAATGTGCATTTTTTTCCAAATAGCCACTGCAGTAAAACCCTTAACTGTACCAACAAGCATCTAAGAACCAGCATGTGCCCAGCATTTCTGATCTTAACAGCATGTGGACAATCACAGCAGAATAGAGACAATGGTTTTTTGAACGCTGTAACGGTTGGTGTTACCGTGATATTACGATTTATCCAAAGCAATCAGGTCTCATTCTCCTCAAAAAAGCACAATGGTTGGTTGAAATGACCGTGCCCCGAATAGGTGTCGGTAGCCCCACCTCTTTTTTTTTTTGCTTTTAGGAAGACTGACTGTTCAAATCAGCCGCTCTCACCTCCTTCACCTCCAGCAGGGGGCGTCTCTCCACCTCCAGCTTCCTGCTGTTGACTGTTTTCTGCAGATGCAGAGGCAGGATTCACACTGAGATCAGATCACACGCATCACGTTTGTGTGTGTGTATGCGTGCATGTTTGTGTGTGTGTGTGTATGCGTGCATGTTTGTGTGTGTGTGTGTGTGTGTGGACACCTGTCTTTTCTCAACCAAACAGAACCGTTTAAGCAGTTGGAATCAAACAACGCCCAACTAGGCCAACTGGCGTCTCATGGTTTGCTGGTCTATAACTGGCTTCTGTCACGGAATTTGGTGGTAGAAATGGAACTTTCAGGCAAACTCTCAAGTAGGGGTGGGCGATATGGCAAAAATATCATATCATGATTTTTTTCAGGCATGATCACGATCCACAATATGATCACGATTCTTTTTCATGTTGGTTTTTAAGACTGTTTTGCAAGTTAATGAACAATGCAATCAAACTAATATGTAAGAAAATATTGCCCTTCAAGGAAACAAAACCTAAAAGAAAAAGAATAACAGAGGCCATTTGGGCCAAAGTACCAGATTTGAATCAAGTGCAATTCTGCAAAGTATTAAGTTTGTACGGCTACCGCTAGCCTCTAGCTGCGTGGCTGTGCCTGTGGCACTCACGTGAGATCCCCTGATTGTTTGGCTTTCCCCGTGTTCTTTGGGGTGCTTTCTCTTGAGGTGATTAAAAAGGTTTGTCGTGTTGCCATCCGATGTGCGAACATTTTCTTTGCAAATAATGGTGTTTTGCGCCGTGTCGGTTTTGGAAAACCCAAACCAGTTCCATATCACAGACGTCAAATTTTTTTAAGGACCGACTCCTCCTTGGTGTCAGCCATGCCGCTATGGTGTCACATGATTTAAGCGAGATGAAACACCAAGTGGTCACCTCGTGATTTATAAAGCACATAAAAAGGAGGGTGGACCTGAACGGACGGTTAAAAAGGCACCAAAATAATAAGACACATCCCTTTTTTTAAAACCTGCGGAGATTTTTATGTAAGTTAATGTAATGTTGCCTAAAAATACTTCTAACCCCTCCTCTCATCATGGATAGTCTTGTGTTTGTTGTAATGCCAGGGACAAGTACGTAAGTGTTTGTCTGCCAATATGGAAAAGAAAAATCATGCTAATTTGGTTAGTTATTACATTACATTACAGGCATTTAGCAGACGCTCTTATCCAGAGCGACTTACACAACTTTTTACATAGCACTTTACATTGTATCCATTTATACAGCTGGATATATACTGAAGCAATGTAGGTTAAGTACCTTGCTCAAGGGTACAACGGCAGTGTCCTTACCCGGGAATCGAACCTGCGACCTTTCGGTTACAAGTGCAGTTCCTTACCCACTGTGCCACACTCCGTCTAGTTGAAACATCACCTCATACTCAAAGGGTATGCGCGGCCGCCGCCCACTTTCGTCCAACCTGCTGTAGCCTACACCTTCACTGAAATACGCCTGGCAGTGACCTTGTTCAGTGCTACCGGGGAAATCCCAATTTTGATCATTTAAAAGCAGACTTTTAGATTGTGTTGGTTTCATTCGCCCACAGGCTGCCATCTGTTGTATGCCGACTCCCGTTGCTGTTCGCCTGGATTATACACACCGTGTGCCAATTAAGTTGTGTAAAAGTATATTTCTGCAACCATGTACTGTAATGAACAGTAAACGGTCAAAATAGGCTGTTTGTGTTATACATTTTACTGCAGACATAGCCTATGCTCAGTTGGAATATTTTATCCCAATTAATCAGCACATCTTTATTGTAAAAAAAAAAAAAAAAAAGTTATTTATTTATACAACGCCGTATTATTATTATTCATCTCATCAGCAAATGATGCATACCCCAGGTCCCTGCAGCTGTACCACAGCCTCTGGACGTGCGACCAGGGCCTCGTGGATTGCGCGTTGACAGATGAGCCAGCTGTCGCGGTGCGCTACTTGTCGCTATGCCGCAGAGAGCAGTCCGAGAACGCTTTTCGGTCCCAGAAACGTTTTTCGGCGTCAGCTTGCTTTTTGCTTCGAATAACCCGTGGCAGTAGAAGTGAGATGTAGACTGTAGGGCTTTAAGCAGTAAAAAGGATATGCACTGCAGGCACCACAAATATTTTGATCTCAACAAGTATTTTAGTTTTATATTTCAACTTTAAATTGTATTTCTATTACTTTTTTCTAAATTATACAAAAATATTGTCAATAACATTAGACAGTTTAACACATTTCGAGATTTGTCAATGAGGTAAAATTTCACTTATCAAGCTAAAAGTAACTTAAAACTTTTTTTAAAAGGTATGTAAAAAAACAGGTTGGGCAGAGTAGGTTTACATAGAGCACATATTCCTCAACAAAATGTCCTCTGTAAAAATGGACAAAATATTTTCCCTTTCAAGTATTTTTATTCATATTTTCATACTTTCAAAAACCAGACATTTGAAACATTAAGCAGGGTTCAACGTTAAGGTTTTTTTTTCACTTGCCCGGTCGGACATGCCAAATCTGGCCAATCCTTGCCCATTTAGGGGGTACCCTATTTAAAGCTTTATAACTCCAGATGTGAACACCACAGAGACTTGAACAATGGCTTGAATGAAGCAAGACATTTGTACCATGTACAATACTAGCTTAGATTACTTTATATTCATAATTTTGGAAGAAATTAAGTGCCACAAATACAATTGTCTAGGCAAAATATCTAAAATGAATTTACTCCTTTTTTTTTTTAGTTTGCAGTGAAATACTGGGAGATTGCATGTACACAGCAGGTTGAAGTATACATGTCCTGGATCAAAACTTCTTGACCACAAGTTCATAAAATCTAAGGGTGGATATGTAGAACTACTAAAGATCTATGAAGCAAAATCTAAGCAGTATACCCAGCGTCTTCAAATTTACCAAAAATGTCCAAATTATGCATTGCTGTAAATCACGTATTTCACTACAACTGTTTTTACTCAAGAAACTCACTGTGCAATCATTTTAGAGTGGTAATTACAAGCTTTCTGTCAGTACAGTGGTCTAAAATAGCTAGGGGTCCAAAATGTAATGTGTTTTGTCCATTGTAAAGCATATAAATGAAGGTTTATGAAGGTTTAAGATGAAACATTGATATTTGATTTAAACATAATGCAAAAATATTGTCACACAATGCTGCACAGTACGTAAATGTGTAATAATTAACTCTTGTATTTCTATACCCTGTACTCTCGTATGTTTTCTTGTATGGGGATGGGACGATATGAAAACAATTTTTAACCGTCCACCATGTTTTGGCAATGTTCCAACATACTCGTCATCATTGTTGCATGCATCACAAAAACTATTACACTACTAAACTATTAAACTAACGCTTACATTACAGTGTGAAATATTTACATTATATAATACCACTAACCTGTTTAAAGACACTCAATTTCAAAAATAACGTATATAACCGAAATATTTTGAGCAGTAATACTTACAAAGCAATAATGAAATGTAATTTGTGTTCAGTAGATAGGGAGACAGTAAATCAATGACAGTTCTATCCGCTTCTGTTTTGCTCCAGAAAACAATGTCAGATAGGTCTATCAGCAACCATATGGCTTAGCTATGCCCAAAAGTCCTCAATAATAATAGCATTTTCCAAGAAAATTACGTAAAATCGTTGACAACGTTTCGTTAGGTGCAGCGTCTTTTACTGCTACCACAGAGTGAATGCAATGATAAGAAATTTTTCAGTTACGCTGACCTATAAAACGCTAATCCAAAAGCAAAATTAGACATGTTATACATCGTTAGAAAGCTAATACTCTCACCTGCTGAATAAATGAATTGTCAATCTAGTCAGACTGTAGTAAAAAGGGCGACAACACCGTAAACAACGTGTGGTATTACGCACAGCTATTTTGAAAGGTACCCAGTCATCACAAATGCGCGTGTATTTTACAAACGTATTGTCCAAGATAATATATGACCACTCAGTCTCAAAAGGGACATCTCTACACGTAAACCCAATGGTAAGGTTGTATATTTATTCAATATTTAGTCCCAGATATTGACTGTAGAATGACATGGTATCATTTTTTAAAACTTTGTCTTGTTTATTTCGTTATTGACAGCCACACGTCGCACTACTAGCCTACTCATATCTTGATTGGCCAACGGCGTGTGCCAATATTCTCCGACGCGTGCAAGAGGAGGGGGCTATGCTGTGTGCCAGAGAACGAGAACATAATTTATGATACGGCGATTGAAAAAATGATTGAAACATTTTTTATTGAATTTTTTTTTTAACCACTTGCCCGTTTGGGCAAGTGAGTTGCTGTATTTACTAGCCCAACGTGGCATTTTACTTGCCCCGGGCAATCGGGCAAGCCTTATTGTTGAACCTTGATTAAGAAAAAATTGTATTGTCTGGTTTGCACATCCTTGGTAAAATTGTGATAAATATTGTATTAAGTATTTAAGTATTTTGGCTGTAGAAAATAGTCACATGACATAAATAATATACAGTATAAATATATAAATAATATAATGTAACAGTACCATCTCTCAATCTGTGCGGGTTGAGAGGAAAGGGGATAAAATATTTATGCAATGCAGATATCGTTTTAGGGTTAGGTTAGAGTTTAGGAATTGTGCAAATAATTCAAATAATACTGTAATGTGGTGTGAGTGGAAATTGTAAAATATGCACAAGCTGGTATGTATTACTCTAATGCATATTGAAATACAGTGGTTAATACAAAAACAAATCATTAAAATACTGAATAATTAAAATATGAATAATTGAAATACTTAAAATGTGTGTAATTAAATTTGTATGCAATTTAATTTAAAGCATGGAGCAAGTTCATTCTCAAAAAAGTGAACGCAAACACATTTTACTGCCCACATACTTCAGAGAGATATTGTAAACAAATCCAGAAAATCCATGGTTATACAATGGATTATTTATAATTAATGCAATGGCAATCATAATTATTTGATTCAAATTTTTAAAAATGCATAATTATCATGAATTGTCATACTTGATGCTGATGATTTTTGTATACCTCTAGTGCCGGGAAATGTTATTGGACTGTACACATTCCATTTCACTGGGTTTGCCTTCAGCTTCCCAAGTGAACCACACGCGACATCTTGCGCTATTTCTGAAACACAGAAGCCATAGGCATTGGTCGGCTGTCCGCCGTGTTGACGCTCATTGTTGGAGTTTGCGGATAAAAAAATCAGAAGAAAACAAATCCTGGAGGGCGGCTGAGTCTTCTGGTTGTTTGTCGCATTTCAGAACTTGTCATGTGATTTCATTTAAGTCATCAATCGTCATCAACGTACCTTGTTTTCAGGACTGAAATTGGCAGCTGATAGCAAGCAGTGTTTTAGTGTGAGGCATATGTCTGCTGTCAGCTATTGTGACACCATTTTACTGATGCCAAGGCTATATGCCAAAGTGTTTGAATCACTTAGCCTCATCTTAAGTAAAAAAAAAAAAGATTTTTAAATTAAAAAGCTGATGGCAGCTTTTTTCTGTATATCGGTGGTGGAGTCAGTATTTACAGCAAGAAAACATGTCAAATATATTTTTAATAGGGTTTAAGTTTTAAACATCAATTTATTAATTGTTTCAGAACAGGTAATAAAGATCTATAGTACATAGCCTATGACCATATAACTGCACCTAGTTGTTGATTTTTAGAACATGCAGACAGATTAAATATGTACTTACTCAAAAGCAAAGAGCCTCTTCTACCTTTCCTCTATTTACAGTATATATACTAGACAGGTGACAAATTAAAGGAAAAACCAACATACAGTGTCGTAGTAAGGGGTTAGGCCACCAAGAGCCGCCAGAACAGCTTTAATGCGACTTGGCACAAATTATACAAGCCTCTGGAACTCTACTGTACGGATGGAACACCATTCTTCCAAAAGATATTCCATCATTTGGTGTTTTGAGGATAGCGGTGGAGAGTGCTATCTAACACGTCGGTCCAAAATCTCCCAGATGTTCAACTGGGTTGAGATCTAGTGACTGCGAAGGCCATACAATATGATTCACATCATTTTCATAATCATCAAACCATTCAGTGACCCCTTGTGCCCTGTGGATGGGGGCATTGTTATCCTGGAAGAGGCCAGTCCCATCAGTATAGAAATGTTTCTTCATAGGATAAAGGTGATTACTCCGAATAAAATTTTTGTCTTTGTAATGGGGGGTTTATACACAGCAAACCCTACTATAATATCTCTCTCTATGTAGCTGTTCTTGCTGACACAGTCTGATCACATCCTGCATTGACATTCTTAGTCACCTGAGCTTCTCTTCTGTTTTTCCTTACATATTACACAAATTCATGAGCATCACAGTCATCGAATGTATACTTTTGACCACCATTTCCAACCCTATTCACTGATGTCTTTCCCATAGATGTACTGTAAATGCAGATGTCAATTTAGTCACTGTTCCTATTGAAACACTAGCCAGTTGAGCAGTCTTTGTAACTAAAGCTCCTGCAATTCATGCTTGAATAATGAACCCTAACCCTAAAATCATGGTCAACTGGGCCTGGTCAACATTTATATGCATGCCACAGATCATGATAGAATGTCAGTTGTTTAATTATATCATGCAGTACACCTGTATGGAAGCATCTTCATTCGTTATGTTCTCCACTCATGTATTCAGGTTTTTCCTTTAATTTGTCACCCATATGTGTGTGTGTGTGTGTGTACATATATATGTGTGTGGCTGCAAATATGAGGCATTTGTATCTACATCTGTAAGGTATGTTGGTCTTTTAATCCAACCCACAGAGTAAAAATGTAATATTATATGTTGGAAAATTTGCAACCCCATCATTTTCATTTCCAGGCCTGTTTTTGACTAAGAGGGTTTTTGTATACCAGCTCTTTCTGGACATCACACAATGGCCTTGCAATTCATGATTAATTCAAATTTTCATACGCAGTCTATAAAAAGCTTTTTTTCTTCTCTCATGCTCTCTGTAAAAGGGGAAAAGCACAACACTACATTTCAAAGATTGCTGCACATGTAATAATGAATAAACTACTAAGCATTTGTTGCACTGTAAAATATCCATGAATGCCAACCAAATTGCACAAAACACCAATGAAAGCAACTTCTTTCTTCTGAACAAAAAGTACTGCAGTTTTACTGAAGCCTCTCCAGCCTTATCCCACCAATCTGCAGAGTGGAATTTAATTAACTTCTATGAAATACAGTGAATACCACTCATACATTGTCGTTGCTGTTGTGGTTGTTGTTGCTGCTGCTGCTGCTGCTGTTGTGGTTGTTGCTCTTGGTTGTTGTTAGTGGTTTGGTTGCTGTTGGGTGCCGACTCTTCCTGAGACTGCTTTCTCCCGAAGAGTCCATAGAAGAGTTCCTGGAAGGTTCTGCTGAAGGCGGGGCAGGAGAAGTAGCAGATGACAGGGTTGAGCATACTGTTAAAGTAGGTGAAGCAGACTGAGGTGTAGAATGCCAGGTTGACCTCTTGGAAGTATGAGCAATCATTGTACTGGTATTTCAGGACTATGACAGCAATGCGGGTGACATTACTGGGGAAGAAGCAAACAAGGAAGACCAGTGCCATGACCAGAACAAACTGGACAGCCCTCTTGACCCTAGCCCGGTTGTCTATCTTGCTCCTCAGCTGCCAGGAGATGCAGACTGCGCTGAAGGTGATGACGGCGCCAGGCATGAAGAACTGGCCCAAGTACAAGATATTGTGCCAGGTGGAGAGAGGGTGGAAGCCCATGCAGATGTTAAAACTCTCGCACTGGGTTCTGTTGTTGCGGAAGAAGAAGTGCTTGTCTGCGAGCAGGTAGGTCGTCGTGGTGAGGATGAGTAGCCAGAGGCCGCAGGCCACCACTTGAGCGTACCTTAGCCCCATCCGGTTGATCCGGTTGCGCGGGTGGACAATCCTGAGGTAGCGATCCACTGCCGCGGCTGTTATAAAGAAGATGCCTGCCAATCGATTGCAGGCCAATAGGAAGAGCAGGAGACGACACATGACGTCGCCGTGGATCCAGTTCTTTCCCCGCATGTAATAATCAGCCCTAAATGGCAGGCAGAAGAGCAGCACGGAGTCAGCCACAGCCAGGTGAGTCAGATAAACGGAGTTATTCTTCCAGGTGTCCATATGAAACATGAAGGTCCACAGCACCAGGGAGTTGCCCATCAACCCGAACATGAACTCCAGCAACAGGACCGGCGGCAGAACCTGATCCAGGATGGGCGACTCGAACGCGCAACAAACGGGGGCACTGCTGTTAGCCATCATTGGGGAAGTGAGCACGTGGATTCCAGAACCTTCTATCCCTTCCCTGCCCTTCGCCAGGCACCTGCACGCTCAGCGCTGGTGGAAGGCTTCTGCGAACTGCGTGCTCTGTGGCTGAACTTGTGAGGGCTCTGTGAAGTCACTGTCCACGCATGCAAACGAGCCTGTGCCACAGCTGGGGAGTGTTAGCCTCTCAGGGATTCCCAGCAGCCCCAAGAGAAACAAATCTCCCCTTTTAACACAGAACACCAGCCCTCTCACTGCCTAGAGGGACCTCGGTAAGAGAGGTAAGAGTGGTGTCATAGTTGGGTCATGCATTCATTTTAAGATACAGTGTTAAGAAGGAACCCTGGTTTTGGGATGTGCACAAAAACATTCTGAATAATGAGACTTTTGCAGGATTTTTGCTTCTGTTGAGAATTCTGTCATTAAATAGTGACTGTATTTGTTTGATCTGATGTCCAAATTATATTTCAATGATATGAGATTTCATTTCACAAGTACAGAATTACAGAAGCACAAGAATGTTACAAACACATAGAGGTTTTCGGTAAGTTTCAGCACCGGCGATTTAAGTCCCTAAAACTTACTGGCTGAAGAATCCACACACCTTGTTCTCAAGGCCTTAATGTGCTGTTGATTGAAAGGAAACCACAAAAACTTTCCGACAGTCCAAGACTGGTGTTGGAGATCCCTGGCCTAGGTAGAAGGTCTTGGACAGGACTGCTGAACTCTGTTCCCAGAGATCTACCGTCCTGGACATTTTCATTTTAGCAGTTAGCAAGGACTCTTGTGGTTGATTAATAGAATCAGGTGTGTAACTGCTTGGTTGGGACAAAAGCCTGTACCCACACTGGACTTTTTTCTTTGGTAAGACTGAGGACCCTGATCTCCCGAAACAGAATTGGCAGCCCTGGCCTAGGGCGTTTTTTTTATTTTTAAGGCAAATCTTTACTTTGATCTTGTTTATGCTCTTCTCCTTGTCCTCCTCCCAACTGTATATTTATCAGCTCTCATAACTGGTTCTTCCACAATTGATTCTGGAGAACACAGACAAGCATGTCTTGTCCTCCTAGCATCACTCATCAGGTGGAAAATCCACTAATAAAAGTCCTTCCCAGTATTTTTTTTTTCCAATCACCCAGGTTTGCTAATTAGCATAACACTTCAGCCAGGAGGTATAATTAATTTGTGAAATCAGCTGGCTGAGTTCATGCGTGGAAGAAACACATGGCAGGACTTTAATTTCTGACCCCTGGACTTGTACCTCTGCTTATCTGACTGCAGTTTGCAAGTTGGGCACAAACGCCCATGAGTCGGAGGAAGATATTCCATGTGCAACTCAACAGGGCCAACAGACCGGACCTGATTCGAACCTGGGACCCTGAAGCAGTGAGGTAACAGTGAGTAGCTGCTTTATTTCAATGTGCTTTAGTGAACACCCCCCCCCCCCCTTACCACCAAACATGGGTGGGATATCTCATCTGCAGGATCAGTTATGGGGATCTGTGCCACTCACTGTCATATTGACTAATCCATACAGATGCCTGACCAACACAGCATATCATTAAGATCAGAGCTGTTCTCAGAGCCGCCATTCATTGTCCTAATTTGCCTTGTTCCTGTGAACAACTACTGAATGCAGCCCACAGATTAGGATCTGCTTCCTTAACTTTTGCATAACTCCTGGCTACCTTTCAGGTTTTGCCAAAGAGAGGAAAATCAATTCCCAAACAAGATGATAGTTTGCACGCAACGTTGTTCTGGTCTTGTGCTCTCAACCGGGAATTCAAAACAATTAGCCCAATTAATTTTTGTCTACAGCTACCCCACAGGACCTGGTAGGGCAAAGGCTTTATAGTAGTTCCATTGCTTATGAGATATTATCATAACCAGAATCTCTGGGAGGAGTCTCAAATGGTTTAGCCAGAACCCCTGAGGGAGATAGCTGCCTAGCTAGCAATCTCTCTACCTGGTTAGAGAGATATGGAGAGATCACTAGCCAGCTAGTGAGAGGGATAGCTAGGTGGCTAACTGAGATATAGAGAGGGGTATGGCTAACGAGATAGCAATAACAAATATTTATCAGTGTCCTGACATAACTATAGAAACAAAAGTTCATATGTGGCTATATGGCAAATATATGTCTTTGATGACGCCGTTATTTCTCTTCAGTAATATGTAGTTGCACGAGACCACTAAGAGGATACAACGGGAAGCTCCTGCCCCTCTCTCAGCCTAGTGAACTTCAGCAAACCATCAACCGAGTTGCTCGCTGTGTGAAGTCAGTTGCTCAGTTGGTCGTGCTGCTGGGCATTGCTCAGCTACACAGAGAATGAATGTACTTCTGGAAACTTGGGTGACGAAATGCTCTCTGTGTGAACGCACCATAAGAGTTAGAAAATGTAATGTGACATTAACGTGCCTGACACCGATCTGAACCACTTCCTTTGAGCACAGGCTTTGATAGGATACCCAATTCTGAGCTTGAAATTGAAAACGTTTGTATTAAATGTGTGCTGGTGCATACATACAGCAAAGTAGCTGTAGCAAATTGAAATAAAATTTCTGTTGAAAAACAGCATAAATAGCAAATGTGGAATTTTCTCTTAATGTCTTGTGAGAGACCCAGTCAGTGCTTTGTTTGCAAATGGGGCAGCTTTAATAAAGACTCCACTGTGGATGAGCAAAGGAGACCAAAATGATCGTTTTATTAGCCCAAAGATTGCTTTAGTGCAGCGTCTTACAGGAGTTCACAATCATATCAGACCTTTGGCAACGGAGAGAAGCAGCTAGAAGTTACAGAAGTGAAGTGTGTTAGCCAGGGAGGAGGCCCACTCCCCAGCTCCTGTACAGTAAATAAGAGAGAGAGAGGAAATGGCTCTTCTTTTAATGCAGTGGGCCGGGGGCGGCAGGTTCACGTTGTGGTGCACGCCTTAATGAAAGTGCAGGGGGGGGGGGGGGGGGGTTAATGGAGGGAGGCGGGGGTTGTTTCTGGTCTCTACTTCTTCACCTCGCCGAGGTCGTCAATGCTGTCATCATCCACCTGTGGGAAGAGAATACCGTCATAATGGTGGGGTTAGGGGGTGGGGGCGAAGCTGAGTTGACTGAATTCTCTGTTCATTCAGAATTGCAGTAGAAGAATGATGCACCATCGACATGTTGTTCTTGTCAACATGTTGGAAAAAATAGCCCAAGTGACCAAGTCGTATGTACAAGGTGCTTGCATTCGGGCGGTCATTGGCAACTGGAAAATTTTATAACGTGAACAATACATATGTCCGCTTATTAGACCTTATTTTCTGCAGAAAGCAAAATCCCTATGGGGGGAAAAATAATTGTAAATCTGCCAATGGAACCCATGGCTGAAGAACACCCGTGACACCCGGGGTTTTAGAACTACAAACTGTAGCTCTCTATTTGAGCCAATGGAAAACGCGATCTATTGGTTGATTCAAAGTCGTCGGTGACTGGCAGCTGTGTTCTCCTACCACTTTATCATACAAACAAACACTTCCCTTGGGTTTCATCTTCTCACACAAGCACCGCACGTCTCACTTCGTCGGGGGGGGGGGGGGGGGGGGGGGGGGGGGGGGGGACACATTTTCCAAGCGCACGCAGTGTCAGGTCCGCTCTCACCTCAGGCCACTTTTCTTGAATGACGTCGATGATGTCGTCTGTGAAGTCTCCCTGAATGATGATTTCGTCCTCTGCCGTCACCGAGGCACCGCAAGAGAACTTCTGGGCGAAGAACCGCTGTGCTTCTTTAAGGTCGATATCTGCAGAGGGAAGGGGGAGGGGTTATGCAAATTAGCATAAGTCACGCGCAGGTGATTGGAAGGGGGCGGGGGAGCAGGGCTTACCAAAGGTTGCCAGGCCACAAACCCGGGTCACATATTTCTTCTTGGCTCGTGGGATTTTTGCGATCGTTACTTTCTGGGGAACAGTTTTCTTTTTCTGTTTGATCTGACCTCTGCCACCTGCAGAAGGAACAACCAAACACCAAAAACAAATCAATTAATCACCCCAAAGCCATATGCTCAGGGTAGTGATAACACACTGCAGCAATACTCAGTGGAACATAACACTTCTATAGCAATACTCAGTGGAATATAACACTACTACAAGCAATACAGGTACAAAAACACCCCATCTGGGTCCTGCTGTAACACTTCAATTTGGAAACAGCATGTGCACAGGATTTATGTGAGGAATTTCAAACTTAGTAAATATTAAATTGCAGAACAGGTTTATTTTTACGCTTGGTACTGTTAACAAATATAATTTGAGTATTAGCAAAAAAGTAAGTACCACCTCAGGCTTTGGTGCTACTACAGCCTTGATTTATGTTGAGGTGAATCACAAACAATATGCAGAAAATGTTTTATTTTTTTATACAAAGCTGACAGAAAACAACAGAGAATCACTGAGAAACGCCATCTCGTATCGAGGATTAGGCTTTCAGCAGCTATACGTGAGACAGCACCGCTTTTACACAAAAATCCACAAAATGAATGTGAATAATACCTTACTGAAATCCAAAAAGAGATAAATACGACCATAATTAGGCTATAGATGTTTCTATATTAGTCTTGATTACAGTGCTATACAGATAAACTTACACATCAGCTTCCTCAGATAGTTTCAAAGCTTACAGCTGCGTTAGAGTAAGCGCTTGCATAAAATAAACAAGGCAACAAGGCAGAGATTGCCGTTCTGATTTGAGTGCACCCCACCTTCTGACCTCTTTCATCCTGAACTTTTTTTTATTTTTATTAACTGTATCCCTATTTTCTCCCAATTTGGAATGTCCTGTGTGTGGGTGTCTGGTCATTGCTGCTACCTCCTCTGTCATTCTGAATTCTCCTTTTGTAATCTTTCAGAATGTGCTTTTTTTCCCAAATAGCCACTGCAGTAAAATCCTTAACTGTACCAACAAGCATCTGCCCAGCATTTCTGATCTTAATAACAGCGTGGACAATCACAGCAGAATAGAGACAGCGGTTGATTGAAATGGCAGTGCCCCAAACAGGTGTTGGTAGCTCCACCTCTTTTTTTGGTTTCAGGAAGACTGACTGTCCAATCAGCTGCTCTCACCTCTTTTCTGTTTTTTCTTTTCCTCCTCCTCAACAGCAGGGGGCGCCTCTCCATCTCCAGCTTCCTGCTTTTGACTATTTTCTGCAGACCCAGAGGCAAGTTTCACACTCAGACCACACGCATGCTTCCCATGATTCCCTTTGATTCTGTTTTAATAATGAAGCTGAGATTTTGACAAACTACTGTGGATGTGGGCAGCTTATCTTAGCCCAAAGTTTTAACACAAACCTGCATGGATGAAACTAAGGATATTTGATAGCCATCAGAACCTTTGCAGTGCCACATAGTCTTACACAAAAATACACATAGCAGTAACACTTAGTAAAAAAAAAAAAAAAAAAAAAGACCAACACTGGCATTTGACACCCTATTGTTACACCGAATAAAACAGTATTTATAAAGCGCCTACCAAAGTGCATGCATAATAAAATAAACACGGTGAGTATGCTATGTGTGTGTATGTGTGCGTGCGTGTGACTGCGTCTGTGTGTGTGCGTGTGTGTGTGTGTGTGCGTGCGTGTGTGTGTGTGTGTGTCTGTGTGTGTGCGCGTGTGTGTGTGTGCATGTGTCTGCGTCTGTGTCTGTGTGTGTGTGTGTGTGTGTGTGTGTGTGTGTGCGTGTGTGTGTGTGTGGCCTCCAGTCCTTCCTTTGGGTCATAGGTTCCTCAGTGTTCAGGGAGAAGGACACTCAGCTTGGGCAGCTGAGAGTCACAGCTGTAACACTTCCCTGACGGAAGGAGGCCAGTTCTTACCTACACACATCTTGGCGAACACGTCTGGAAAGTTCTTCTCCAGCCACTGCCTGCATTTTGCTGGCTCAGGCATGTACTCACAGTACTGTGGAAAGAGAGAGAGGACAACCCTGATCTCTGCCACCTGTCATTCCTCAACCAAAACGGAAACATTTAAGCAGTCGGAATCAAACAACGCCCAACTAGGCCAACTGGCGTTTCATGGTTTTCTGGTCTATAACTGGCTTCAGTCGCGGAAATTAGTGGTAGAAATTGAACTTTCAGGCAAACTCTCAAGAGATTTGCAAAGAGATTTTAGAACAGTGTTGGAGTGTAAACCATCCATCTATTCTGAGCGCAATAGTATCCTAGCAACAGAGCGTGGAGCCTTGGATACCTGGGAGGCCAGTAAAACGCACCCCGATTCAGGGAATTCGGGCCGTTTCTACACAAAAACAAAGAGGGTTTTACACCTACCTCTGTTGGCAGGGAGCAGACTGCAGGGGAGAAACACAGACATGTTAGAGAAGCAGGGCACTCTGCAGGACATTTTCAACTGAGTTCACACAAACTCGCAGGGCTAACTCTAACCAAGTGTACTGGCATTGCATGTGAACAGCACCCCATAATCCCCAGGGGATTTAAGCGCGACGAAACACCAAGCTGTCACTTCGCAATCGCAATTTCTAAAGCACATAAAAAGGAGGGTGGACTTGAACGAATAGTTAGAAAGACATCAAATAACGACAGGCATCTTTTTACCACACCTCTGGGGATTTCTAGTTATTTTTTGGCACCGTCCCCCCACTCCACCATCTAAACAGCTGCGTCCAACTCTCGGAGTAATCCCTGCATTTTTTTCTCTCACCTCCACAGTAAAGCACTTTCAGTGGGTACTTAGCATCTGAGTCAGCGGCCCTGCGCTCCACTCTAGTCTCCGCTGAACCCGATTCAGCATTTTCAGTAGTAGCCATGATCTGGAGTCTGAGAGAGAGAGAGAGAGAAACTCAACCAACACCTGCACCTGAAAGGACATGACCCAATACAGTGAGTTCCCAAAGCTTGAACCATGCAGAAGACCCAGAGGGTCTGGGAAATTGAGAAAAATAAATGTCTATATTTCAATTAGTGGTAGTACAACCATTGCAATTTACTTATACAGTAGTAGACAGATACATGCCTTGTTCAAATAGACAATGTGATCATTTAGACACCCATATACCCGTCTACAACTCTGCAACTTGTAGATGGTATTAAAGGTGGTAGTAAAGTTAATAATTTTATTGAAGCGGATATCAAAATGAAAGAGGCTTTTAGATTAAAATGTTTGAATACACTTTTAGTGCAATTTTTGGCACGAGGTTCGTAAGAAAATCTCGGTATTTAATATGTAGGCGTACGCAGTATATTCATACTGCCATCTAGTGACTAAGAAAAAGAAGTGACGTGAAAGTGAAATCCATGGCAAAGCTTGCTGTATAAAACCAGGCGAATTGAAATCCACCACGCGACGGGAACTCTTCTGAGAGTGCATTCTGTGTTATAATTTCAGCCGAATCTAATATAGAGAAAAATCCCACTCACGACAAAACATGCTATTTTTTTAAATTATTCGTGCCGTCGACTAAGCATTTCAATGAAAAAAATAACCAAGGCTTACTAATTCCTTGTATCAACATCGTTATGACGCCATCAAAAGTCTTGTCAGGCACTGAAAATAACAATATACCAATGAATGTGGTTCAAGACCCGTTTGAAACTCAATGAGAAGCTTCACAATAATCTGTTGAGTGAAGAGACACCGTCTGCGATGCACTTTAAAAAAAACATTTATTCGATTTATTAAAAATTAAAAAGATGCCTAGGATGTCATTTCCAGCAGCTTAGCCTCTAGAAATTATTTAGAAATTTTAGAACCTGATATGGAACATATCCCATTGATATGGGTGTTCTTTTGCGACATATATCAGATTTACTGACCATTTCGATAAATTTGATTATTCTGATCAACATACAATAATTGAGACATGGATCAGATTCATCCAAATCCGATTTTAACCGCATGTGGAGGTAGTCTGGCTCGGGTCCTGGTGGTGTTGGATCGATTCAGATCCAACCCCGGCGCCTTCTGCTACCAACAGTCTACTGACAAACAACATTTCATAACAAACATGAGGGATTTGCTGGAAACCCTGCTGATCAACTATAGAAATGTGATTTTAGAATTACAATTTAATTTGGCAGCCGCTTAAGGAAAAAGCGATTTACGAAAGTGCATTTAACATGGTAGGCAAACCTCGTTACAGCCAGAATTAGAGCTAGAGACAGGCAAAATTACGATCCGTTGCCAGATCACAGTCTAAACGCATAAAATCCATGCAACACAACAAAACTGAAGTGTAAACACATGATTAACATATACCGGATGTGCGCGTATCCGATTTGCCACCCAGCATAGCGATTAAAATAAACCCTTTCCAATACCCTCCTTTCAAATACTGTTGTTCATATTCAATGAAAATGAAATCTGTTTTGAAAATGTATACAGATGGCTCGGCAGTTATATAGTTAGCTTTCTGGCTGTTGATGAATACAGGACAAAAACTGCTGTCGAGATAATTTTACTTTTCAATCCGATGACTGTCAGAAGTTAGCAAATTAGCCAGGAGGCGAATTTAACTAAGCTACAGGTTTACACTGCTGACTATTAGGAGGTAGCCAGCTGGCTTCAAAAGTTAGCTGAGAAACAAAATACCTAACAAGTTTGAATATTTCAGTAACACAGCATGAAATATCTTACAGGAAAGACGCCTACAAGCACCTGTCACACTAGCAGTATTGAATAACACGTTAACTTTTAGTAGCTAGACTAGTAGCATACACGATAATTAGCTGGCTAGCTATGTTAGCTACCAATATGGTTGCTGCCTTGCCACTTCCCACTCATTCATTTTTTAACCCCCGAATCAACGAGACCAAAGTGGTCAAAACAATACCTACCCCGTAAATACAACCTTTATATTACGTTCTGTTAAATAAAAAAATAAGCATTATTATGTAGTTGTTAATCGCTTAAAAAAAATAACAAACAGCAGAAGCACACCTCTCTTCTGACAGCTTTCTTTCGGGGTCCTTTCAGTCTCTTTCCTAACCGACGCATAGTTTAGCGTCAATAGAAACTCATTCAGTTGCCTGAAAAATTGATTGTGGCCTTTTCATACATCAAGACTCTGCTTGACATGTCTGTACATCTGTCACAATTACTGGCTTATTTTTAAAATAATTTAAAAATGAGATTTTAAATGAAAAACTTTCAGATTTACCGTAGGATTAAAACCAGTCTGCCCTAAAAGAGCCAGTCATCATAGACATGTAAACCTGTAAGCGTTTAAGTTGCGGAACCGTGGTTCACGGTTTTGCATCGCTTAAACAACAGCAGCGGTGAAAACATGGCTTTTTGTCAACGAAATTAGACTAAAGAAACAGTAGTCTAGACAAGAAAAAAGAGGAAACTAATGCGACAAACTTCCAAACCATGTGGTTGTAACTAACAGATAGGTTAGTCTTTGAAATATGTTTTGGTGAAAGTTAAAGCAGCAATTTTCAGACTGAACATTTTGAATGTTCACACATTTATTTAAAATATACTTGTCGTCTAAATATTTTTTGTTTTCAAAAAGATTATTTTTAGCATTTTGTAGTTCCGGTCACGGTACGCCATTTCCTGTAAAACTGAAACACGAGCCTAAAATTGAAAAAAAAAAAAACTAGTATTAAAGTAGTAAGGATGCTTCAAAGACTGTAAACTTAGTTTAAAACTTTGCCGTTTTCCACCATAACCTGGGAACCGGCTTGTTGGTTGTCTGGTGAGCTCGGAAAAAGACCAATAATGCTTGCAAGCGTTACCAGTAATAACTAATGTAGTATGTCAGAAACTGTATTAACGAGTGGCTAATGCTTGCTCAGTTACCTGCTAGCTAAGAACGTTAATGTTCGTTTTACAAAAATGTGCGTCGCTTCAGCGCCAGCTAGGTTTATTTAACTGGAAAGTTTTAACTTCAGCTAATAGTATCTGTTGCCTTGTAAAGTCCAAGTCGCAGCTAAGTGAGAAAAAAGAAACTAAACCTGCCATTCCATGATCTATCAAGTGAAGTGCACAATTATACGTAATTCGCCGACAGGGACATTACGTCTTGTATCGTGTCTATTTATTCTCATCCACAAGCCATGAGTAATGTGCAATGGACACAGATAAACGCAAATTCAGTTCAAACGAAAGCCTGAAAAGTTCAGCACCAAGTTTTTCTCCCATATTCGGTAAGGCATTTTTATGGATTTGGGTATAATCTGGATAGTCAGTGCTATCTACCGTAATTGTACAAGTGTAATCCATTGCTAGTGCACAATAACAATTACCTTGATGTTCACTTTAATTTACAATTCCCAGCAGTGTCATATTATCGAAGGGTTTTCTGTAAGTTCACCACTGCATGCTACATGAAAATGACCCAGCAAACCTTTTCCGTCTCTCAGGTACTTGCACAGATATCTGGCACAGCACCCCAGTTAAAAAGGTAACTTAACTATAAGAGTCTAAATCTACACTCTACAGTATGTCTATGGAAGATGCAGATTTTCGGAACAGATATAAGATGGTATTGTTGTATACAATGTTTTGTTTTATCAAAGGAAAATATACAGAATTTAATCACTGCTTTTGATGAGATTTGAGTTTCTGTCCCTGTTTGAATAACCTTATTACAGTTTTTAAAAGTTATGCTCTCCCAGCTGCCATCCTATCTGTTAAATTCCAATATACTCATTATTTAACTTAGTGGTATGCACTCTTGTTTCATTTTCAAATGTGTAGCAAATTATACTTCTGCCCACAACAAAGTAAATGTGCATAATGCCACCTTAAATAATGATGTCACCTGGGTTTAACACCTTCCATTTGCCCCATTGTTGTACATCAATTCAGAGAATTTTTGGAGGCTGAAGATTAAATGAAATGAAAACAGTGCTACAAACCTCGAGTTATGTCTGAAATATTGTGATTGTTGATTATTCGAATTACATCATCACTTCAAATGGATAAAGACAAAAGACTTGGTTTTGATGCATGAAGCTCAGGCCAGTCTGGTTATTCTGAGGGTAGGATGGGACAAACGTAGTGTGAGTTTTGGGCAGAGGTCCGTTCTGAGCGGCGAGCATGCTGAAGGCAGATGCTGTACTGACACGGGACGCTGGTGTCTTTTTTTTTTTAGCAGAACCATGTCAGAGCCCCTGCAGAGCCCTCCCCTCCGTCGGCCCGGCTCAGCACCGGGCACGGGACGTCCCGCAGCCTCCGCGTCTCCCCCGAGCACAGCGCCATCTACAGGCCACAGCGCCAGGTACGACCAGGGCCTGTGTTCACCATGTTTAGTTTAGTTTAGTTTACAGGCATTTATCCAGAGTGACTTGCATTGTATCCAGTTATACAGCTGGATATATACTGGAGCAATGTGGGTGCAGTACTTTGTTCAAGGGCACAACGGCAGTGTCCTACTGGGGAATCGAACCTGATTACAAGACTAACTCCTTAGCCGTTATACTACACTGCCGCCTACACCATGTCACATTACAGTCACTTAACTGTATTCATGAAGTGCCGCAGAGTCTGACTGCTGATCCAGGATAAGTTTACCCCACAAGCCCAAAACAGATGAGGTTTAGGATGTGCACAGGAGAAAACTGATCCTGGGTCAGTATGTATACTGTGAGATGCCAGGGCTAGACTTGAGAAACACTGGCTGAGTCATTACCAAGGATGGGAAGGTGTTTAATTTTACTGGTATATTTACATTTTCGGCATTTATCACACACTCTTATACGGAGTGATGTGAACAGCTTTAACGTAGTTGAAATATATATTACATTACATTACATTACAGGCATTTAGCAGACGCTCTTATCCAGAGCGACTTACACAACTTTTACATAGTATTTTACATTGTATCCATTTATACAGCTGGATATATACTGAAGCAATGCAGGTTAAGTACCTTGCTCAAGGGTACAACGGCAGTGTCCTACCCGGGAATCGAACCTGCGACCTTTCGGTTACAAACCCAGTTCCTTACCCACTGTGCTACACTCCGTCCATATTTGCCTGTGATTTTCATGTGTACCACAGTTTTCCCGCCTTTTTCTTGTGTGGTTTGTGTCTCTGTGGTACCTGCAAAGCTCACCACACACCACCACCGGTTTGGATGTAGTTTTTAGATGCTGTTATGTGGGAGGTTGTTTTTGTAACGAGAGGCATTGTAGTGTGATTATTTATTTTTTTGGGCCTGTCCCTGGTGATTGTCATGAAATCGGGTTCATCGGTGTCTTGCAGAAGGTGACGACGGGAGTAGCGGTAACGCCAGGAGCGGCGGTGAAGGCGGGCGGCTCAGTGACGCCGGTAACAGGGAATGGGTCCATGATGGCGGGAGCGGCGAGCGGCACCGTAACGGCGAGCGAGGCAATCGCCGCGGTAACGGAGAGTGCCGTGCTGCAGAAACAGAGGCGGGAGCTGCAGCTGCTGATGGCCGAGCTGAAGGACCGGGACCAGGAGCTGAACGCCATGGTGACCGCCCACCACAAGCAGCTCCAGGCCTGGGAGCAGGACCGCCAGAGGGTGCTGACCCTGGAGCAGAGGAGCGCGCGGCTGGAGGGTGACAGCAGGGGGCGCCCTTTTTTCTTTCTTTTTTTTACGTCTTTATGGCAGCTCTCTCACCAGTGTTCGCAATGCAGTTCTGACTTTCTATGATTGTGTATTTTGGTCAGTAATATTTCATCAAATATTCTCAAGGGATCTGCAGGAGTGTTTTCAGATTTTGCTGAAAATTTCAGCATCTGGATTAAGTATTTCAGGTCTGATTACACAGTAATCCTGAATGTAGATGCCTGCATCACAGAAATATCAGTTATGTTTGGCTGCTGGTCCTCATCAGTATTAATAATACTAATCAGTGGCCAAACCCTTGCTAACACTGCGTTTTGTCAATGCATGTGAAAATACAGGGTTAATACCCCTCGGATGATGGATGGCTATGATGGATGGTTATATGCAATAAGGCACAGTTATCCCAGCCTACTGAAACCAGCCTTTCCTTAGCGAGTCCATTGTGTAGCCTTACGGAGCCACCAGTCAATCAGCACTGACACAGTCACAAATCCATTTCACACCATCGGGCTCATCCATGCCCTGGAACAGAGCCTTAACAGGATGAGCCTCCCAGCAGGCCTGTCTACCTAGGTGATGGGGAGGTTCCTGCATTTCTCAGGCGATGGGCGGGGTTTCTGCGTTTCCCGGGTGATGGGCAGGGTTTCTGCGTTTCCCGGGTGACGGGCTGCTCTCTTCGTTACCCAGGCGAGCTGCAGAAGCGGAAGGAGGTGATCCAGGCCCTGACCAAGCAGCTGCGCATCGCGGAAGCGCGCCAGCAGGACGACCGCGCGGAGCTCAGCGCCACACAGCTGCAGCTGCAGCAGCTCAGCCAGCAGCACCTGCAGTCCAGCAGCCAGTGCCAGGAGCTGGAGGTACCCGCAGCGCCCTCTGGTGGACACTGCACACAGCTGCACTCACAGTCACTGTGTACTCGCATATCAAAACATGCTTTTATCAGGGCTCAGCAGCCCAGGACCTGGAGAGGCTCAGTCATTTCTGAGCTCATGGATTAAGCTGAAAAGACATGGAAAATGAAATGCATGATGTGGCATTAATAGATAATTGTGTATTCTATGAGTATTTCATCTTTTGAAAAAGTTTTATCATTACATTATATAAATGGTGTCACAATAGTGACGATTTCGCCTTTTGGATTTTCTTCCCTACATTAAAGTTATTCCTACATTCAGTATGCTTACAGCCAGAATGCACTGGACATTCCTTATGTGAAATGACTTGTAAGAGAGACACAAGAAACGTACGTGGATATTATTTTTTCATCTTGAGTAAAGACAGTCTCTTATCTAAGTAACACAGTCTAACTTCTAAGCATTGTATGTATTTTCCTGTGAAATATACTTTATACTTTTCATGGTTAAGTGTTTGGAGATGCTGTAAAGGAGCAACGAAACGAGGAGTTGAGCTCACTCACACAGTGGCACAGTGATACAGGTTGAGCAGTAAAGTAACGGCTTGCGCTGCCCCCTACAGGAGAGAAACCAGAGCCTGAACGCCACCATCCTGGAGCTGTCCTCTCAGGTGGGCAGGCTGCAGGCGCACGAGGAGGAGCTCACCGCCATGCTCAGCCTGAAGGTGAGAGGGCCCCCCTGGCCGGTCACATGACCTGTGACATCACAGGCTTTCCACCTCCCTCTGTGACATCACACCCGCAATCAAACACAGGGTTCCTCATCTGTAATAATCTAATGGCTGCTGGGTGACTAGGAATGGCCTGTAGCGCTCCTGGTGTGAGCTCCAGACAGACACCGGCCGTGTGTTGACAGGATAAGGACGTGACGAAGGCCACCGACCTGATCGTGGAGCTGTCGGGCCGCTTCCAGAGGCTGGAGGAGGCGCTGAAGGAGCAGCGGTCGCGGGAGGCCCGGGCGCTGAAGGAGGCCCAGGAGCTGAACCGCCGCTGCCGGGAGGCCCGGGCGGAGAGCGGCCAGCTCAGAGGTACAGCCGCCGCCGAGGGGAGAGACCGCGCCATGGTCACTCACATACAGCACGGGCCACAAGTATCAGGCCACCTGGAGCTTTTTGCCATGGTCACTCACATACAGCACGGGCCACAAGTATCAGACCACCTGGAGCCTTTAGCCATGGTCACTCACATACAGCACGGGCCACAAGTATCAGGCCACCTGGAGCTTTTTGCCATGGTCACTCACATACAGCACGGGCCACAAGTATCAGACCACCTGGAGCCTTTAGCCATGGTCACTCACATACAGCACGGGCCACAAGTATCAGACCACCTGGAGCCTTTAGCCATGGTCACTCACATACAGCACGGGCCACAAGTATCAGACCACCTGGAGCTTTTTGCCATGGTCACTCACATACAGCACGGGCCACAAGTATCAGACCACCTGGAGCCTTTAGCCATGGTCACTCACATACAGCACGGGCCACAAGTATCAGACCACCTGGAGCCTTTAGCCATGGTCACTCACATACAGCACGGGCCACAAGTATCAGACCACCTGGAGCCTTTTGCCATGGTCACTCACATACAGCACGGGCCACAAGTATCAGACCACCTGGAGCCTTTAGCCATGGTCACTCACATACAGCACGGGCCACAAGTATCAGACCACCTGGAGCTTTTTGCCATGGTCACTCACATACAGCACGGGCCACAAGTATCAGACCACCTGGAGCCTTTTGCCCTGGTCACTCACATACAGCACGGGCCACAAGTATCAGACCACCTGGAGCTTTTTGCCATGGTCACTCACATACAGCACGGGCCACAAGTATCAGACCACCTGGAGCCTTTTGCCCTGGTCACTCACATACAGCACGGGCCACAAGTATCAGACCACCTGGAGCCTTTTGCCATGGTCACTCACATACAGCACGGGCCACAAGTATCAGACCACCTGGAGCTTTTTGCCATGGTCACTCACATACAGCACGGGCCACAAGTATCCGGCCACCTGGAGCCTTTTGCCCTGGTCACTCACATACAGCACGGGCCACAAGTATCAGGCCACCTGGAGCTTTTTGCCATGGTCACTCACATACAGCACGGGCCACAAGTATCAGACCACCTGGAGCTTTTTGCCATGGTCACTCACATACAGCACGGGCCACAAGTATCAGACCACCTGGAGCCTTTTGCCCTGGTCACTCACATACAGTACGGGCCACAAGTATCCGGCCACCTGGAGCTCTTTGCCATGGTCACTCACATACAGCACGGGCCACAAGTATCAGACCACCTGGAGCTTTTTGCCATGGTCACTCACATACAGTACGGGCCACAAGTATCAGACCACCTGGAGCTTTTTGCCATGGTCACTCACATACAGCACGGGCCACAAGTATCAGACCACCTGGAGCTTTTTGCCATGGTCACTCACATACAGCACGGGCCACAAGTATCAGGCCACCTGGAGCTTTTTGCCATGGTCACTCACATACAGCACGGGCCACAAGTATCAGACCACCTGGAGCTCTTTGCCATGGTCACTCACATACAGCACGGGCCACAAGTATCAGGCCACCTGGAGCTTTTTGCCATGGTCACTCACATACAGCACGGGCCACAAGTATCAGACCACCTGGAGCTTTTTGCCATGGTCACTCACATACAGCACGGGCCACAAGTATCAGACCACCTGGAGCTTTTTGCCATGGTCACTCACATACAGCACGGGCCACAAGTATCAGACCACCTGGAGCTTTTTGCCATGGTCACTCACATACAGCACGGGCCACAAGTATCAGGCCACCTGGAGCTTTTTGCCATGGTCACTCACATACAGCACGGGCCACAAGTATCAGACCACCTGGAGCTTTTTGCCATGGTCACTCACATACAGCACGGGCCACAAGTATCAGACCACCTGGAGCTTTTTGCCATGGTCACTCACATACAGCACGGGCCACAAGTATCAGACCACCTGGAGCCTTTTGCCCTGGTCACTCACATACAGCACGGGCCACAAGTATCAGACCACCTGGAGCTTTTTGCCATGGTCACTCACATACAGCACGGGCCACAAGTATCAGACCACCTGGAGCTTTTTGCCATGGTCACTCACATACAGCACGGGCCACAAGTATCAGACCACCTGGAGCCTTTTGCCCTGGTCACTCACATACAGCACGGGCCACAAGTATCAGGCCACCTGGAGCTTTTTGCCATGGTCACTCACATACAGCACGGGCCACAAGTATCAGACCACCTGGAGCCTTTTGCCCTGGTCACTCACATACAGCACGGGCCACAAGTATCAGACCACCTGGAGCCTTTTGCCATGGTCACTCACATACAGCACGGGCCACAAGTATCAGACCACCTGGAGCTTTTTGCCATGGTCACTCACATACAGCACGGGCCACAAGTATCCGGCCACCTGGAGCCTTTTGCCCTGGTCACTCACATACAGCACGGGCCACAAGTATCAGGCCACCTGGAGCTTTTTGCCATGGTCACTCACATACAGCACGGGCCACAAGTATCAGACCACCTGGAGCTTTTTGCCATGGTCACTCACATACAGTACGGGCCACAAGTATCAGACCACCTGGAGCTTTTTGCCATGGTCACTCACATACAGCACGGGCCACAAGTATCAGACCACCTGGAGCTTTTTGCCATGGTCACTCACATACAGCACGGGCCACAAGTATCAGGCCACCTGGAGCTTTTTGCCATGGTCACTCACATACAGCACGGGCCACAAGTATCAGACCACCTGGAGCTCTTTGCCATGGTCACTCACATACAGCACGGGCCACAAGTATCAGGCCACCTGGAGCTTTTTGCCATGGTCACTCACATACAGCACGGGCCACAAGTATCAGACCACCTGGAGCTTTTTGCCATGGTCACTCACATACAGCACGGGCCACAAGTATCAGACCACCTGGAGCTTTTTGCCATGGTCACTCACATACAGCACGGGCCACAAGTATCAGACCACCTGGAGCTTTTTGCCATGGTCACTCACATACAGCACGGGCCACAAGTATCAGGCCACCTGGAGCTTTTTGCCATGGTCACTCACATACAGCACGGGCCACAAGTATCAGACCACCTGGAGCTTTTTGCCATGGTCACTCACATACAGCACGGGCCACAAGTATCAGACCACCTGGAGCTTTTTGCCCTGGTCACTCACATACAGCACGGGCCACAAGTATCAGACCACCTGGAGCCTTTTGCCCTGGTCACTCACATACAGCACGGGCCACAAGTATCAGACCACCTGGAGCTTTTTGCCATGGTCACTCACATACAGCACGGGCCACAAGTATCAGACCACCTGGAGCTTTTTGCCATGGTCACTCACATACAGCACGGGCCACAAGTATCAGACCACCTGGAGCCTTTTGCCCTGGTCACTCACATACAGCACGGGCCACAAGTATCAGACCACCTGGAGCCTTTTGCCCTGGTCACTCACATACAGCACGGGCCACAAGTATCAGACCACCTGGAGCTTTTTGCCATGGTCACTCACATACAGCACGGGCCACAAGTATCAGACCACCTGGAGCTTTTTGCCATGGTCACTCACATACAGCACGGGCCACAAGTATCAGACCACCTGGAGCCTTTTGCCCTGGTCACTCACATACAGCACGGGCCACAAGTATCAGACCACCTGGAGCCTTTTGCCCTGGTCACTCACATACAGTACGGGCCACAAGTATCCGGCCACCTGGAGCTCTTTGCCATGGTCACTCACATACAGCACGGGCCACAAGTATCAGACCACCTGGAGCTTTTTGCCATGGTCACTCACATACAGCACGGGCCACAAGTATCAGACCACCTGGAGCTCTTTGCCATGGTCACTCACATACAGTACGGGCCACAAGTATCCGGCCACCTGGAGCTCTTTGCCATGGTCACTCACATACAGCACGGGCCACAAGTATCAGGGCCACCTGGAGCTTTTTCCTTTTTTTTTTAAAACTAGGTAGAGAAGAATTCAGTGAATATGTTATGAAATTCACACGTGTAGATACTATCACACTCAGGCATACGCTCCACACACAAGCACACACTTACACACGTGCACACACACACACACACACACACACACACACACACACACACAGATACATGCAGACACACACACGTAAATCACGTCCGCTGCTCTGGAAGGATCAGTCACATGTTGGCGTCGGGTTGAGCGCTTTTGAAGAGCGGTCACCTGCTCAGCGGCATGCTGTCTGTTCTCTGAGTATCGCCGTCTCATCGCTCTGATCACGCAGAAAGGCACAAACCCATGACACCGTGTGCGGTTTCGCAATTTCAGGAAGCAGGTCGTGGGGGTGTGAATCGCCCAAAGGTTTCTGCGGTGCAGGAACATGTTTTGCTTATGCGGCCCGGTTGGGCAGGGTGCGTGTTATAGCTTGATTCAGTGTCACGATTCACTATCTTTCATCTTTGTTTCTGAGATGATTTGGGACCTGCATTTTCAGAAAAGGGGGATTTAAAATCTGATTGTAACGAAGTTAAACTTAGATTTCTGTGGGCTATCATTTTAAATCGGCCCTTGGGTTTGCGTTTAAACAACGCTGTTTTTATGCATGTACTTTTATGAGGCAGTGGTGCTTAACCCTGGTCCTGGAGAGCCACAGGGCTGAATGGTTTTCATGGTGGAATTGATCTCCATTTAGCTTAAGTGATCAATTAAAGAATTAAAGAGTCACCTGACCTGTTTTTGGGTCTGAAGGGGTTTAAGGGAAGCGTGCTGCCTCTGCGGCTCTGCGGTGACCAGGCTGCATGGGGGGCTCCTTTGCGGCATGGTTTTCGGCATGCTTTGCTGCATGCTTTAGCGCATGCTTTGCCGCATGCTGTGCTGCATTCTTTACCACGCTTTGCTACATGCTTTGCCGCATACTTTGCCACATGCTTTGCCGCATGCTTTGCCGCAAGCTTTCCTGCATGCCTTGCTGCGCGCGCAGACTGTCGCAGCACGGTACTAAAGCACAGTGTCCCTGCAGAGGAACTGGGGGAGAAGACTGAGGACATCATCCGGCTGAAACAGGAGAACCAGAGACTGCAGCGGGAGCTGGCTGCATCAGGTACACCAGGGGGGAGGGGGGAGGAGGGGTAGATGAGGTTCTGATGTGCTGGAGGTGCATTGTGAGTTGATTAGGTTCTGATCTGCTGGAGGTGTATTATGGGTAGATGAGGTTCTGGTGTGCTGCAGGTGCATTGTGGGTAGACGAGGTTCTGGTGTGCTGCAGGTGCATTGTGGGTAGACGAGGTTCTGGTGTGCTGCAGGTGCATCGTGGGTAGACGAGGTTCTGGTCTGCTGGAGGTGCATTGTAGGTAGATGAGGTTCTGGTGTGTTTGCACAGGGGAAGATGAAAGCCGGAAGGATGAGCTGCTCCAGCTGGCCCGGTCCAAACAGGACCGCACTGAGTCCGAACTCCAGTGCCTACGCCAGGTACACACACGTGTTTGTGTTCACACCTTCTACACACCCCCATTGCATCCTGTGTACGTGCTTCTCAGAAGAAATTCAAAACCCTATTCACTGTTTAGAGCCATATCACATATGACTTCACTGTACAGATGTGTGAGATATCATATGAGTACATATGTTTCAGTTATATATAATAAACAATATAAGCCATTCAGGGCATGCTCATATCAAATTGCAGGTTTTTGATTTAAGTCTCTCTCTGACAGCTTCCTTGTGAACTGTCCAAAAATTCCACATAAAATTGGGCCAAGTGGGCAGCCAAGAATGTCTTATTTTAAAAGTGTCATTAATTGTGCAGCTTGCTTATTTGGTGACCATGTCAACAGCTGCATTTTTCCAGTATGAGCAGTCTGTGGGTTTGTCCTTTCAGTTTATTATTATTATTATTATTATTATTATTATAAACCCAGCCGAACCTGAAAAGCAGGACAGTAAGTGTGCAGGCATGTCACCGTGTAACAATTTGTCAGTTTACCAGACTTGAAAGACCGGGCTGTGCACATTTTTTATTGGAATGGTCTGGAGCCAGTAAGAGCCTGGATTAAAGTCAAGGACTAGAGCTACACAGATAAACCTGCAGCGTTTGTGTGGAGTAACAGCTCAGTGTGCCCTCTGTGTGTCTTAAGTGTTGCTGAAAATATTGAGAGGGGGCTGCTTTAATATTTTGTAACATTTAGCTCTGACACTCAAGAATGTGTTGCACCACATAGAAACAGCTTTTACAGCTCTGTCATTTGCTACTCTAGGATGTAGCTTTATTTGTCTGACTGAGAACAGAGCTCAGTAACTGCACAGCAGTATACCCAGTGTGTCTGATTGAGAACACAGCTCAGTAACTGCACAGCAGTATACCCAGTGTGTCTGGTTGAGAACACAGCTCAGTAACTGCACAGCAGTATACCCAGTGTGTCTGATTGAGAACACAGCTCAGTAACTGCACAGCAGTACACCCAGTGTGTCTGGTTGAGAACACAGCTCAGTAACTGCACGGCAGTATACCCAGTGTGTCTGACTGAGAACACAGCTCAGTAACTGCACAGCAGTATACCCAGTGTGTCTGACTGAGAACACAGCTCAGTAACTGCACAGCAGTATACCCAGTGTGTCTGACTGAGAACACAGCTCAGTAACTGCACAGCAGTATACCCAGTGTGTCTGGTTGAGAACACAGCTCAGTAACTGCACAGCAGTACACCCAGTGTGTCTGACTGAGAACACAGCTCAGTAACTGCACAGCAGTACACCCAGTGTGTCTGACTGAGAACACAGCTCAGTAACTGCACAGCAGTATACCCAGTGTGTATTCAGTGACCTCCCACTGGAGATGTGGAGATGCGGATGCCTTTCAGGCAGCGAGAGGCTCGTTTGAAATGCAGCGTGACGTTCCTTCTGAAATACTTGGGCTTGCCACAAACCGACTCCCCGGCATTCTTCTGCGGCGGCTGCACATCGCCATACCAACCGGGGCGCGTGCCTCTGCCGGGAGGAATGCTTTGGGAAATGGCCGTCCCCCCTTGTTCTGTTTTCTTCCCTTTGCGTTTGCGGTTTCCCAGTCTGCCGCCGTACCCAGCGTCCCGTGCGGTCGGCGAAACGTGTTTCAGATGAATCTCAACCACAAACCCCACAGACCAATCCATGGAAGCAGCCAGTCAGATATCTCATGTGAAGTCTGTTGAATATAAGTGTATTTTATTAGGAGAGCATGGCATGACCTGTCTGTCTGTGTGTGTGTGTGTGTGTGTGTGTGAACTTGTGTGTGTGGTATATGTCTGTCTGTCGGTGTGTGTGTGTGTCTCTTAGGTGTGTGAGAACCAGCAGAACGACCTGCAGCTTCTGCAGCTCAACCTGGAGAGCGCACAGGAGACACTGCTGCAGCGCGGGAGCCGGGCGTCGCCGGGGAGGTGAGTGGGCGTCCCATGGCCTGGCTAGCCGCATCGCGAGAGTTGTGCTGAAGCACTACAGTCATGATAAAGCGCTACAGTCATGCTGAAGGGTTACAGTCATGCTAAAGCACTACAGTCATGCTGAAGGGTTACAGTCATGCTAAAGTGCTAGAGTCATGCTAAACGCTACAGTCATGCTAAAGTGCTAGAGTCATGCTAAACGCTACAGTCATGCTAAAGTGCTAGAGTCATGCTAAAGTGCTAGAGTCATGCTAAAGCACTACAGTCATGCTAAAGCGCTACAGTCATGCTGAAGGGTTACAGTCATGCTAAAGCGCTACAGTCATGCTAAAGCGCTGCAGTCATGCTAAAGCGCTACAGTCATGCTAAAGCGCTGCAGTCATGCTAAAGCACTACAGTCATGCTAAAGCGCTACAGTCATGCTAAAGCGCTGCAGTCATGCTAAAGCACTACAGTCATGCTAAAGCGCTACAGTCGCACTAAAGGGTTATAGTCATGCTAAAGTGCTAGAGTCATGTTTCTCCCAAAATTAAACCTTTACTACTGTAGTTTCATTTCAGGTGGGCATAATGTTTATGGGTTTCAGAATGACTTGTAGAAATGCGTTGAACTCGTCTCGGGTGTGTGTTGGGTGGCATTGCACGTGTATGTGTTGGACTGCAGGTGTGTGTGTTACATTACAGGCATTTGGCAGACGCTCTTATCCAGAGCGATGGATAAGAGTGTCTGCCAAATGTGTGTGTGTGTTGGACTGCAGGTGTGTGTGTTGTATGGGACTACAGGTGTGTGCATGAGTGGGAGTGTGTGTGTGTGTGTGTGTGTGTATGCTGGAATGCAGGTGTGTGTGTTCTGGATGGGACTACAGGTGTGTGTGTGTTGGGCTACAGGTGTGTGTGTTGTATGTGACTACAGGTGTGAGTGGGAGTGTGTGTGTGTGTGTGTGTGTATATGTTGGAATGCAGGTGTGTGTGTTCTGGATGGGACCACAGGTGTGTGTGTGTGTGTGTGTTGGGCTACAGGTGTGATCGTCGAGTGGGGTTGGATTAGTGCGTTTTTAAATTTGAAATGCTGGGGGACCCCAAGGTGGTTGTTATGATGATGATTGTCGTGGTGATTCTCACCTCTTCTCAGTCAGGGGGACCTGACCTCCCTGCTCCTGGACTGTCCCGCCCTATCACCCAGGAGTGGGAGGAGCCCCAGGCTCACGGATGGCCCCTCCCCATACAGGGCCTCCCCCCGTATCGTCGCTAACGGAGACCTGGGACCCCACCCACGGTCCCCGGACAGTGTGAGTGATTCATCATCAATTAGGGACCCCCTGGCCACATCTGGTCTGCTAGCAAGTCTTCTCAGATCCAAACACCAAATGTTAATTAAAGTAGAAATGTTACTGTACATTGCTTCAGTTATACTAAAATAATATAGGTTTGAAAGAAAAATATGGAATACATCAAGGCCAATTGAATGTAGGCTATATATGCCTACAGTGGCTACTTGAGTGCCAATTGATAAATAATTAATAGAATAGGCAGAAAAAGAATCAGTTTTTGGAGAAAGCAGGGGTGATGCAAAGTGTGCCAAAGATGTACATGAGCTGCGTTTGGTATTATCAGTTAGTAGCCTGTACTCCCAGTCCCAGCATTCATTTGGGTGGGCGAGGGGGGAGGGGGTGGTCTGGCGCAAAAGGTATTTGCTACGTGAGAATTTGGCCCCGGGTCAAACCTGTTTGATGACCCCTGCTCTAATGGACACAGCTGCGATGCGCTGTCAATCAGACTCATTTCAGCCAATCAAAAGATAGTGTGCAAATAACCAACTGCTGGTTGAGATTGCGTCAGGGTGTATCGGTCACAGCTCCGCCCACTTCTTGTCTCTCATCCAGTGGGATTTGAGAGTTACTGAAACAGACGGTGAGGCGCCTCGTTAGCTTATAACTACTGAATGAGAAATATGCAGCCTTTCACACGTACCCCACGCTGGCAGTCGGCGTTGGGCGCTGGGGCGGCGATACCCAGCCATGTTTCACACGCTGAGCGTGAGAGCTGAACGGACAGAGACGGCATGTTTGGCGATGCTGGCGGTGCAAATCCTTTTTTCTTTTCCTTTTTTTTTTTCCTTTTAACAGACTCTTGATGGGCGGCTCTCCCCGACGAGCTGTCTGCAGCGCCTGCTGGCCAAGTCTCAGGAGATGGTGGCCAGCCTGGAGCTCGGCTCCGCCCACATCCTCTCGGCTGACCATTCGGCACGCAGCCCCTCCTGTGGCTCCGCCCCCGGGCGGGGCGGGCGCGAGGCCGCCCAGGTACGCTCGCTCCGACGGGGCGACGGCTCTTAGCTGGCGGGGTGAGATCTGGGGACTGCCTTTCGCCAGGAATGCCAGAGCTGTGCAGATATGTGGAAGGGCCTGTTTCACCGCCTGCCAACTCTGACTGGGAGACTATCCATTAGAGACTGCACCCACTACAGCCAAAATTCTGTCACCTGCCTGCTTGTCAACCCAACGGGCCAGTAAGAGTTTAATAATCGGGTAGCACGTCTGCATATTGTGAACGCATTATGCCCCAGAGTGAAAAGAAACTGAAATCTCAATAATTGTTGCCGTGGAAACGGGAAGAGTCTGTGGACAGTTACATTCGCAGTTAAACTAGCTTAACTGTCAAAGTCTGTTAAAAGCAAAAATGGTTTCATTACCATCTTGCTCACAGTTGGGTTCCAAACAAGCAGTGTAGCATCTTTATTGTAATATGTCTTTTATGCCTAAAAAAAAAACAAAAACTGAAATATATCTTCTGTTTTTCCCCATGTGTCCTTCCCAAATTATCTTTGTCCTGATCCAATCCCTCCTCACTCTGCTTTTTCCATAGGTTGGCACTGCCTGTGTAGATGCTAATGCCCATTCACATCCAGGTAAATATTAACAGGACGTCAGGCCTAGTGAAGCAGCTCACATGACAGAAACAGCCCTGGGGGTGTGTAAATTACTCCCACTGGTGTGGCTCCCACCCGTCACATTGTTATTTTAATCGTCTGAGGTTCTCCTGTGTCGGGACTCAGACCCGTTTCTGAAGGAGAAGCTGCTACCCGGCTTCTCTTTGTCATTAAAAGTGAATGGATGTTTGGAAGGAGCTTTTGTGCAGCTTGTGTAGGATTTTGACACTACCCTAAAATGAAGGGTTATTCTTCAGAGCTCAGAATGCAGTTCTTACATTTGAGGCATTTAACGGATTCTCTTGTTCGAAGCTTAAATTAGTTTACACGGCAGGGTATTTTACTGAAGCAGTTCTGCTTAAGCACCTTGCTCTTGGGTACCACAGCAGTGTCCTACCTGGGAATGAAACCTGCAACCTTGCAGATGCAAGCTCAGTATGGAAAGCTAATGGTGCCAAAATATCTAAAAAAAAAAAAAAAAATTTAAAAAGCATTTCATCACAGTTATTTTTGACAGGCAGAAATGTCTGTGTCAACATGGCATTACAGTATTGCTTGTGTCAACTCTGTTAAAAGAATCTCAGCCAATAGCAAAGCTGGAATTGTGTGTAAATTTGCATATTGCATCAAGGCATGTGTTACCACAACAATATTTCCTGAGCATGCTGATGAGCTCCATTATATTCAAGAAATAGTGATGTGCCCCTTAAAGTAAGCTGTGCTTGGCATTCCATACATCTTAATCACCTCAACGTGTCGTTTCTATTCGTCGAAAGACGAGCAGTCTTCCCCTTGGTGACATGCCAATTTTTGCCTTGCAAACAAGTCAAAAATAACCGTGATGAGATGTATTTAAGATGTTTTGGCACCCCTGGATTTCCGTAGCTCAGTTTGTTACCCATTATGCTAAATATCCACCCCAGTGCTAATCATCTTTCATCTCCTCATATGTATTGTCAGTACATCAGTTTGTGATTCATGACTTCAATTTGTTTTCCATTTTTAAATGTGACAAAGCTAACGCAGCCAACTGCTGATGCACAGCAGTGCTTGTGACCTCGAATGAGTGTTTCTGCAAATTAAAGTTTTATAACTGAAGCTCGTAATAAAGTATGAGTAATCTGGAATCTCAGCCATGATTTATAGATGAGATCTTTGTGACAGATGAAAGGCGCTAACTCTGATGTTCACTTAAAACCTGCAGTTCTGAACCATTGGGATGCAGGAGGAAGCCATTTTGTTGGCGGTGCCAATAAGACGGTGTGATCCAAAGTAAGTGTGTTTCTTTTTTTGTTTTGTTTTGCTGCAAGCCTGATCATAACCTGTTAAAGCCATGAAAAGTAGACAAAATGGTTTTAGATAAAATTTCAGAAGTATCTGCCCAACACTGCTATGTTTGTTTTTGTCCAACATCATAAAAAATAATAATGATAATGTCTTGCATTTATGCAGCACTTTTCTCACACTCAGAGCGCTTTACAGTGAGAAACAGGGGAAACTCGCCTCAGCCTCCACCGATGTGTAGCACCTACCTGGGTGATACACGGCAGCCATTTTGCACCAGAGTGCTCACCACACATTAGGCGAGGTGGACGGGGAGAGAATGATGAAAGAGTTGTGGGGTTCCTTTAGGGTGAGACAATGGGAAATGCAGACAGGGGCTTTTCCCCTGGAACAATGGCCAATGAGGGGTCGACGCTGTTGGTATGACTGCCAGGCGTGCCTGGACCATGCTGCACATTACTGCCATGCACAACTGAGGCAGTTCACATTAAGCAACTACCGTCTTAGCTCTCAAAAGTTGAATAGTGATATGCATTGTTAAATGTGTAACTTCAATTCTCCGAATAATCAGAGATCATCTATATTGTGTCGATATGAGTACTTAATTCCCAACATATATTTTTGTCAATGAAACTACAAAATGAATTTTGTAGGACATAACTAAAATACAGAAGATTTATATTCTTTCTAAGATATATATTCTTATATTCAAGTTAGGGTATGGGTAGGGGAGGGTCTAGTCATTTAACAGGACGTTTACAGGTTGAGTGACAGGTACGTATCGTATCGTCTGTCACCAGGATGTCCGTTCTCCCGCGGCGGCACAGGTACCTCAGACTGGCGGAGCCAATGGGGAGGATCCACACGGGCGAGGACCTGGTCCCCATGGAGGTTCTGTAGAGGGGGACCCAGTGTGGGGCGGCGCGGGGCAGGGCGGGACACCTGCGGACTATCACAGGGGAGCAGCCGACCGAACCCAAAACCGCCCTGCCCTGTCCTGTCCTGCCAGCAACAGTGGCCATTCTCTGCACTTATACAGTATGGGCAGCCTGAAAACCAAAGAGCACATTTGGCAGTGATGTCAGAGTTGCTAAGGCAATGCAAAAGTCATTTTAAACATGCGTTTGTGCTCACACAGAACTGGGCAAATTTCTTAAGCCAGGAACTAGTCTTTGTGGGGGGGGGGGGGGGGGGGGGGGGGGGGGGGGGGGGGATTCACTCCATTATTGTATGACCAATCAGAAGAAATGTGGCATTCATACTAGAATTGTTCAATAAGAATAATGCCTGGACTCTTGCCTCAGAATTTGCAGTGCCTACACAAGGTTCAAACGGGTCACCATTATGTTCTCAAGTAAATATCTACAGTCCGGGTAAGGGAAAAACGTGAGAAGTGTGCCATTTAACCTCACCGCCAAAAGTAAGCTGAAAGGCACGCAATACAGTTTGGTGATTGGCGATGAGTAATTCTTCAGCGTCGAACTGCATCTATTGTCCTGCAATTGACTGGTTGCCTAAAAATGCATTATATGAAGCCACTAACTAGACTGTAACCTATTTTTAATCAGTTGTCGTGTTAAACCGGTTTTTCAGGAAGGGGGAAGAGCACTTCGTTGTGTTTGTCATGTGTTCCAGTTTTGGTTGCTATAATCCTGCCCGATTGCTTGAGCAGCTGAACTCTCACATGGGGGGGGGGGGGGGGGGGTTTACACTCGCCAGTTGAAATTTGATACATGCTAAATTATTGACACTAAAGCTTTTTCTACAGCTGATTTTTTTTTTTTTTACTTGACTATTAAAGAACAACTCAGGTCCAAATGTATAAATAGCAGTGTTGTGAATTATGCAATCAAGAGATTTGTGTTCTTGCTGGGTCAGAATGCTGAGCTGATTTTTCACATGTAGTTTGCCTGTGGGGACAGTGAGCATTTGGAATTGTTGTCAGAAGCAACATTCCTTCGTATTGCACTGGTGTAGTCATGCCATTCTTCTAGGCTACGGGAGAATCTGACATTTTAAAACTTTTGAAGTCCTTTTTTACCATTCAAACTTTTATGAGAAAACTTGTTTTTTAAAAGTTTGTATTCCGTTAACTTTTTAATTGAAGTCGAGTGTTAGTAAATTGAGAAGTGCTAATAATAACAATAACAACCATTTAGACCTCTCTTTCGTGGTGCTAACATCATTTAAAGGTAGCTGATCGTTCCAGACATACAGCATTCTAGACAGACTGCACATACTTAAGTTAATTTTATAAGGGCGTTTGTAAATTAATTTGTAAAAATGTCCATTTTACAGTTTTATATTCTGTTCGCACTGTCGAAATGGTTCATACATTACTGAAAAATAAATTTACTACAAAACAATAACTGTGTCCTCTTGGAGCTTACAGTGTCCTACTCCTAGCTGCAAACGCGTCTGTTCAGCAGCGCGAGGAATGACGTACTGCACGTAAGTGCAATGGAATTCTTCTAAAAGAACGCCATGCACCATCCTACTACTTAGCAATCAAGATCCACTTATGATCTACGCGGTAAATCGTGACACCTTTCTTGTACTACTACCCTGTCCCGATATTTAAAATTTGTTTCATCCCCCCACCTTAGGAAGGAATCCACGTATCGTGAACATAATACGCCCTCCCGTCTCCCGTGATGCAGCTACATTCATTTAAAAGAGCAGTTCCCCTCCCCTCCCACCCCTGCGAGTGCAGTGCTTTCGATGAGGCTGCGTTTCCATTGGCTCGTCTCAGAACACATCACCTGCATGTACACTTCAACTGTCTTTCCACATGCTGTCTTCTCCGTAATACTGTGGGGGGAGCGGATGTACCGTCGATTGCTAATATTGGGCTAAATATACCGACAAGACCCCCTGGGAATACTGGAACATGAATACTTCGAGGATGAAAAGCCGAAGAGCCGAACACAGTTTGGGGGCGGAGAAAGAACACTTTGACAAGCAGCAGGTAACACTACAAAATGGTTTTTGAGGTTTGTTTTTAGAATGACTTGAACCTTGTGTTTAAAGACTTACGGGACCCTCGTTGATGTGGGGGTAATAATGTTTTCTCCGATGTGTCTTTTCATTTGACAGACGCATGCATACGCGTGCAGGTGAAGCTGAGCGGACAGGTGCTTTTCGCTATTACATCACGCTCAAAGGTGTACGTATTCTGCGGATATGGGCCATTTTAGGTGCAAAAATACTGACTAGAGGGATGTCATGTAGCGTTACAGTAGTAGCCTAGGCCCACTATGCGAAAAGACGACGGAAAAGCGAATCGAGTTTTGATCTGGCATTTCAATCATCGCGGAGATTTAGCGAAACGCAGCCTATACAAAACAAATGCTACTTAGTAACGCGGAATATCCTTGTTTATAATCAGGGAACTGCCGAACGAGAGAATGCCAGCCACATATAGAGTAGTTTGACTTAAGTTTAGGTAGTCGTTGCCATTGACCAACCTGTGTGTAGTGTTAAAATTCAGTTCATTATCTCTGTTTCCTGTCATCTCTGTCATCCTCTTTAGTGTTTCTGGAGTCGTATAATGTGTGTTTATATGCGGATTCCACGTGTACGTTTCTAAATCGGCAGGCCACTGTTCATACAAGAAAACGGGAGTAGTGTAGCTATAACAAATAACTGATGGAAAACCACAAAAAATACAAGTCCTTTCATTGTGTAGGCTACGTATAGAACATCTGGCCAAGTTGAAAACCTTGGTAAGAACAACAAGGAAATGCTGAAAGACCGAAGAAACATGCAGTCGAACTTGTTCAAAAAAACGCTGTCATTGTCACACCATTGCCGAGGGGCGCCCGCGAACTCTATTTCTGTTAGTTTCTCGTCTCAAGTTCCCCGGCTCAGGAGTTTTATGCAAATCGTAAATGCAAATAAACAATCAGCTCTTGGGAAATTATCTGCCACCACCATTTGTTGCAACTTTTGACATCTGTTTTGCATTGCTCAGGAAATCCTGCATTGAATCAGATGAACAGTTTTTGCTGCTTAATTTCGCATAGAGAATGTCATTGCGATACATTTTGTCGAATAAATAAATCGCAACTTCGTGTTGTTCTTTCTGTCACAATAGTGTAGAATTTCCTCATGCCTGTGCGTTGCAGTTGCGTTTCCTGCCCACTCTGGCACAAATGCCTCCTACAGAAACTGTCACGTGGTGAGTTGGCGTAGACGCTCGAACTGGTTGCCTGGTTTCACACCATTAATGCGTAGCTCTCAGCCGGCCACTAAACCGTGTTTGATGCGTCTATAGATTTTTGACGAACTCTCGGTCAGAATTACCCCCAATTCTAAACGCCCCACGTGCATTGCACTCCTAAAACACTCGGACGAAACATACCGTGGTACAATAACATGCTGACAATAACTGTTTAATATTTTAGTAGTTTTAGTTTCTAAAAAGCCATTAGTGTGTTCTTTAGCTGAGAAGTCAGGGGCCTAATGACATAATGTAACAAGGATTATTGTTTGGCTGTGGTTCTGGGTGCACAATCAATGGACACAGGTGACCAGTGTCCGGAAATATCGCTGCCTGTACAGATATTGAGTGGATAAATTGCTTCGGTATTAAAATATTTAATATCACTCATCCAGTATTCTTTAAAGTACGCATAGGTTTGTGCTTTGGAATACAATGGCGAGAGCTTAGCTTGCAGTTGTCACATCTATCTCAGCGGCTTTCAGACTCGGTCCTGGGGACCGGACCCCTTGTGTATGCTGGTTTTTGTCAGAGACAGTTTCTTGATCAATTAAGGACGTTGAAAGCATGTTTAATTTATAACATAATTTTGCACTTTCACGTATTCCAGGTTTTGTTCTTTGCCATTTTCTGACATTAAATTCGTAATTATTCACAGATCATTTATTGTCAGTACCCAGGTGTCCACGCTTTCCATCTTCCATTACCAAATAATTTCATATCTGAGGAGTGTTGCTGCAATGAACATTATATGATTTTTTAAATTTAGTCTATCTCCTAGTAACATGCGACCACTCACAACAATCAGTAATATATCCCAGCAAATGAAGATATTATGCATAAAGAAACGTCTACAGTGACTGTGAAATGCAGTCGTTCACGCTTATCGCTCATTGTTGTACCTGTAAGATGGCCTTTTTTTTACGGCTAGGCCTTGCTTTGTTTTTGTTACGGAGTCTAATGTTAGCACTGAAACCTGATCTTGTTTGCATGGAGTGTAGGCTTTTAAATGTTCTGATAAAAGGTCAGAACATTTTAAACGTTCTGACCTTTTTAAAAAATCATTTCTTAGCAGTTACTCCTGTCTGTGTGTTTGACAGTCCCTGTTATACAGTCACTGGTTTGTATGGGACTGATGATTCCATTCTTCTATCGCTGATCCAGCATTGCTGCTCAGCCTGTATGTTATCTTACCACATCAGCCAGCACTGTGGTCGACACTGTTGCTCCCCAGTTGATGTGTGTCTTGCCACCTGGGCTCCCAGTCATGGCACTGACTGTCTGAAGGTCTGACAAAATCGGTCTTCTTTTAAACCCATGATGAAAACTTCCTTTTTTATGGGATTTTAAGGGTTAAATTATTTTGATTTTAAATAACCTGTGCACTTTTTTATCGCTTGCGTGGGAAGCTCTTTGCGACTCTGACATTTACAGAAGTACTTTAACTGTTGGGTTGTGTTGAGTGTATTTTGTAATTTATGCATTATTTTTTGTGTTTGTTCTTGTTCAATGAAGCACTTAACTGTTTTGAAGAGTGCTTCATAAATGAATTTCACTAATTATCATTTTAGTGGTAATGCTGATGTTGTGTTGTTCTGTTGTCATCCAGAACAGGATGCAATACTACCTGAAAATGGGAAGGTCTTGATGTGAATATAGAGCTTTTTACAGCATTTCAAAATATTTTATAACTTGTGTTTTTCAATGGAAGCTACCTCACTATGCAAACAAAGACCTTATTTTGTGACTACAACTTTTTTGTAACTAACTTTGCTACATGTAAGATTTTGGTTGTACGCCCAAGAAATATGATAAAAGGAACAAGAGCAGAGTATATATTCGGTTAGTTTCAATTGTCTCAATAATTCAAGTGTCTATAATGTCCAGGCTTTGAAATTTGGATTCCCTAATGGTTTTTTAAAGAAAAGGCAGTTAAGACATTGTGTTCAGTGAAACCTGTAACACTTTCTTTTAATACTGTGTAAAAACACCAGGTCCATCGTTTAATTTGTAATACTCTGAAAATGGAAAAAAAGCGATAACGTTTTGGTGTAGACATAACAGTTGATTCCACTGATCTATGAAATATTTGGTGGACCTACAAGCAAAGGAAGAAGAATCTGTGCCCTTTCTCCTTCTGAGATAAAGCAGACCATTTCAGAAGTGCCTGTCCTCATCCTACAGCCAAAACCAGTCTAACAGGTTCTGGTTCGTCCATTCCCTTGAACACGTGAAATGCTTCCTTTGACTCCGTGGTGCTGGCATGAGAAAATCAGAGCTGTTGTAGTTTGTATCGATCAATAATGGCCCTCTTTGTTTTCAGTTTTGCTTTTACAGTCAACAGCATATGTGAATCCGGAGAGTTATAAGACTCTCCTCACTGATGTTTTCCTGTTGGTATTGTTCCCGAGGTCGACCCACATTAAACCTACTGTTTACGCTGTCTTGGTTTGTGTCAGTTTTCCACAGCGAGTCGTGTCATCCTGGAATCTTTTTCATGTTCACAAGGGCAAAATGAGTCGCGTTCAGATGAGAAACACCCTTATGCGGTTATGACTTTAGCTGACAGGTTTTTTCCCCTTCATAGATGGGAGAAGAATCTGTGATTAGCAGAATGCTAATCATTTTTCTAGCTTTTGGCTTTCTTCTGTTGAAGTGCAGGGTCCCTTCATGCACTAGAACAGAGCGTTAACTGATACCAGACCATGGGACCCATCCATGCACTAGAACGGAGCCTTAACAGATACCAGACTGTGGTGCCCATTCGTGGGGATTGCAATCTGAAGGTTGCAGGTTCAATGCTCAGGTAGGACACTACCACTGTACCCTTGAGCAAGGTCCTGAACCTGAATTTCTTCAGTACAATACAACACAATAGCCAGCAATGTCCAGCTGTATGAGTGGATGCTATGTAAAAATGCTAAAAATTGCTGAATGCCATTAATGAAATGCAGGACTCTTGGGGTGATCCAGTGACCCCAGATAGCGCTGCTGTTGTTTCCTGCTGCTGATGAGAGACTCAGCACAAGCAGAGATGCCACAGGCTACACCTCCCTCACCCCAGAGAACACACTACACCTCCCTCAACCCAGAGAACACGCTACACCTCCCTCACCCCAGAGAACACGCTACACCTCCCTCACCCCAGAGAACACGCTACACCTCCCTCACCCCAGAGAACACGCTACACCTCCCTCACCCCAGAGAACACACTACACCTCCCTCACCCCAGAGAACACGCTACACCTCCCTCACCCCAGAGAACACACTACACCTCCCTCCCCCCAGGCTGTCCACCTCTGGAGGGGCAGAAACACATCTTCCTCAAAAAAACCTGAAAACATTAACGTAGAGACGAGAGGATTTTCAACAATGCGTGCATTTTTTTAAACAACAAAAGGAAGAATAAAAGAGGCCTGTGGCGTACAGTTGCTCTTTGAAAATTGAAGTGACCCACATAAATTGTTTGAATAACGGACTATTACGAACCTGCCGCAAGAAAACGTACGAAAGACGAGGACTTGTAACTGCCGTGTTGTGAGCTGCGTGTTACAGTGATGCCTCCGTGTTAGTGCTGCCCCTTGTTGTTAGCTGGGTAAGAGTTCAGCCGTTGCCTTGGTGATAATGGCCTTTGGGTGAAAGAAAGGGGTTTCAGCGCTTGGTGCTCTTTCTTTGTAATCACTGTGTGTCGGGATCCGCCATTGCAGTGCTGTCCCTTTTCCAGTCCCTGGTTTCTTTATCGACCGCGAGCCAGACGTCTGCCCTGGAGACATGCTGGACGTGAGAAGCCTTCGCTTAGCTTTCGTTTGACCCAATCTCTTCTGCCTTGTTTAATCCAAGGGTTTTTCACCTGTGTGCCCTTTCTTCATTTTGGATATTTTGTGACTATATTTGTGCATGACTCCCTTAATTTAGAGATACCATATACAGTACAGTCAGCACGGATGTTGGTGCAGCTACTGTATATCCATGGCATTGCCGTTGCTCCACACAGTATTACTGAAATAAAAAAGGAACAAAATGGAAAATACATATCCATGGATGTAAGTGGGACACGGCAGGGAATTATGCTGGTGTTCTTGTAAGAACACAAACAGGCAGCATTAGTTCTGCCCTCAGTCGGTTATAGATACTATTATTTTATTTAACCAGTTATTCAGATTGAAATTGACTTTGTATGAGAGTGCTGGATTGCAGACTTTAATATTAGTGTTTATCATTATTAGTCAATAATAGCCAATCTGGTAATACAATGAAGAGTTGTACTTACAGGGAGGTAACATTTCAGGTGAATTTTTAGTTACAGGAGAACTAGTTTTATACCCAATTTGTGCCCTACCCTCATAATATTTGGTATTTTGCCTGTATCTTCAAAAGACCATTTGAAGTGATGATGTCATTGAGATATATAACCTCTTTTTTGTATTTCGTTTTCTACAGTGGGAGGAGAGGAGGTGTTATGAACAGGTGTTTTGACATCAATCTTTGGGGTGTGGCTTCAGACTGTTGTGAGCTATTATACGTATTATACGTGACACACAGATGAATTATTCTAGATATGAGCCAACATGGCGATTTTTGGCTGGAGTTCCTCTTTAACTTTTGCTTAGAACTCCTACATGGAACCTACCTGAAGGAGTTACCCATTGGCCCTCCAGCCCATCTCCCGTCACGACCGGAGTCATCCCTGCCTGGCTTCAGTTGCACATTCTCATTAAAGCACTGTCATTTTCCGGTTTATTATGCGTGTATTATGTCATCAGCATGCCGCACAGTGGTGTGATGGATAGCAAGAAGGTCCCAGCTGGCGTCTCTGTTCCTCTGGCTACTCCAGTTTCCTCCCACGCTCCAAAAAAATGCAGGTTAATTAGAGAGTCTAAATTGCCTGTAGGTATGAGTGTGTGATTGAATGGTGTGTGTGTGTGTGTGCGTGTGCGTGTGCGTGTGCGTGCGCGTGCGCGCTGCAATGGATTGGTGACCTATCCAGAGTGTATTCCTGCATCTTGCCCAATGCATGCTGGGATAGACACCACCCCACCCCCATATGACCCTGGCTAGGACTAAGCAGGTTAGATGACGGATCTATGGACGGATGGGTGGGTATGTAAGCAGCTTTTGTCAGTTCATTGGTGCCAGCCAGTGGCAGAAGGGGTTCCCTGAGTCAGGTTCTGCTCGAGGTTTCTTCCTGTTTCCAGCCTGGGGGTTTTCCCTGTCACTGTTACCCTAGGCACCCCCCCCCCCCAGGGTAACAGTGACAGGGAAAACCCCCAGGCTGGAAACAGGAAGAAACCCCGAACTGAAGGCCGTTGTTTCTGCGAACTGAAGGAGGTGAGCGTTACAGTATGTCCTTGAGAGCCTGAACCCGGCGGTGGGTGTTGAACTAAGCTGATAAGGACAGGTAAAAAAAACAGGAGGGCAGAATACCTGGCCGCCCCACACACCTGAGCCCACAGCCACAGCAGCAGCCCCGTGTTAGTCTGGCACAGAGCAGCGCAATGTCCAAGCAGGCGGCCGCTTTGCTGAAACGCAAGGAAGACGAGGTAAGAGTCGTTAAATGTCTATAATGAGGATAGTGTGGTTAAACTTCTATTGGGAAGAAAGCCCTTCATCTATAATGAGCAAAGTGTTAACCAGTTAACCAGGAAAAGAGTTATAAAAATCAGGTTTTGTGATGGCAGTGAAGGCAAGGGTTAGGGGTCATAATGTAAAGGTCACGGTGTAGTATAGTGGCTAGGGAACTGGGGTTTGAATGTGTCAGCTGCCGGTTTAGTTCCTTGGTGAGGCTTGCAGTTGTACCCTTGAGCTGGGTAATTCTCCAGTATTGTTGAGGAAACATTCAGCCGTATAAATGGATAGTGTGTAAGAGTGTAAATGCTACAAGCCATGGTTGTTGTAGTCTGCGGGTAAAGGAGATTTGCAAGTGAGAGGATAATTTTTGCTGGAGTAAGCGTTTCCAAAGCGGCGCTGGCAGAAAGAGGTCAGTGAGTGATACGGTCACCCGGCCCACTGTCTGATGTGTGGAGTATTGTGTGTATTGAGTATTGTGTGAGTACGGTGCGAGTACCCTGTGAGTATTGTGTGAGGGAGTAATGTGTGAGTATTGTGTGAGGTAGTATTGTGTGAGTATTGTGTGAGGTAGTATTGTGCGAGCATTATTGCCCTTGCGTTTGAGTCTCCTGGCTGGCAGTCATGCATGCTGGAAACGGTAGAGCTACTCTGTGGGGTGGAAAAGGCATGTGGGGCTCCAGTTCTCGAGTCCCTGGCCACAGCGACCTTGGACACATCTGAGCTCCAGAGACAGAGAGATCCATCTGGCCCTCGCACTGCCCTGGATTCAATCATCATCTGTCTTTTACTTAAAAAAAAAAAAAAAAAAAAAAAAAATTTGTACTTTTTGCATTTCCATAACTCATAATATATACAATATTAAACGTAAAAAATAAGACCTAATGTGCATAATGTACAAATAAATAAAAACACTCAATACATCATGTAAGACAAGGTACGTAACACATTTAATATACAAAGATACAAACACACACGACCCGACACAAAATACTCACACACAGCTACGCACGCCCACAAGCGAAAGAAAAAAACAAACGAAACAAAACCAAAAAAAAGTGGGGGTGCACTGCCATTCCTCTTTATCTGTAAAAAAAAAAAAAACAGACAACATAATCAAAGTTAATTGTTAGTCTGTCTTTAACTTTGTCTGACAAACAATTAAATGCAAATGTGCATTTTTTGTTCTTTGCAAACAGTTTTGAGAGTTTAGCGATCGCTAGAAGCAGCTCGCCAAGCTGCGTTTGTGAAGAGAAAGTGCGCGCACTGCTTTGCTTTGCTAGGAAGTCAAGGCTAAGGACTAATGTTGATTGAATGCAGGCCGCTGCATGCTGTCAGTCCTGGAACGCCAGGGCTGTGTGTCTTTTAGGGCTTTAGCTTTTCAGGGGAAGTTCACCGCTAGCAGGAAATTTGGGATTTGTTTTGATGGAAAGACTTGTATGAGGTTGAAGCGTCAATAGTCTTGAATTCGGGACAGTGCTGGCTGAATGACCTGCAGCTATGCCATAGCAGGGATGTTATAAGTCATTTGGGCTGCACCAAGGCTGTGTTCTCATGGATAGTGTTATAAATCATTTGGGGTTTGCTGAGGCTACACTCACATGGATAGTGCTGCAAGTCACTCGGGGTGCACCAAGGCTGTGCTCACCTGGATGGTGTTTTAAGTCATTCGGGGTCACTGTGAAGTGTAATTTAAGTCCACTGAAAACTTTTTAGCAGCTCAGTTACAGCCAAAAATATGTTTGTACCTCAGAACAGGTTTGTCCACTGAGGTGTGAACTGCCACCTGAGTCCCCATGCTGGCAGTACAGGAAGTTCACGTGGTGACATTTAGCAATGAGCACAAGCCTGGCCATTATAATACTGATAAACTCTGAGGAAGGGAACAAAACGAGCAAAATAATCAACCAATCGCAACAAAAAAGAGCTGGCTCTGTGGCCCAGGATTCGGGCCCTGATTGGCTGATCCGGAATAGAGGTTCTGACTCAAACTGTACAGTGGAGTGTCTGTGTTTAACCCCCAGGGTCTGTAAAGTGGTGTTGTCCTTTGTTACTAAGCTCTGTGTGTGTACACCTCATGGGGTGGGGGGGGGGGGGGTGCGTGTCACCACATGGCTCCACCCTTTGCACACACAAAAAGACTGAAAGACTGCGTGGCGTTTGATAGGCGGGGATTTCGTTACACCCATTCACGGCTCCTCACAGCACCTGTCTGTCCGGTTTGGGGATGCCAGTGGCATCCTGTCCCACCGGTAACGCTGTCTACCAAACCCCCCTTCCCCCCCCCCCCCCCCCAAGAAAACCTCTGTGTTTTTCCATTTTCATTATAAACAGGTAGAGCATGACCACACCCCCACAACCTGTCTCTCATTTTTGCCCAAATAAGAACAACCTGTGGTTCATCTGGGTTGTTGGGGTGGGGGTGGGGGGCTGTTTGTTTTGTCGGCCGTTGGTACATACAGCACACAGACCCCCCCTCCCCCCCATTCCAAGCACAGTCCCTTGTGAAGACTCCTTCTGGCTAAGGGCTGGGTGAAAGGATTTGCCCTTGAGGGTGTACCTGATTCAGTACCTGATTCAGGTGCAACTTTGTTTTGGCTGAAACTCAGCTGCTAGCAGAGTTTCTTAATAGGACTTTAAAAAATGCAGACCGATGCCTCCTCCCTGCTTTGCAAACCAATCAGTGCTTTTATTTTTCTCAGATAAGCCAATCAGATAAGTGACATGTTAGATAAACAAGTATATTTTGTACAGAGCCATTCCTTCTGTGAGTAAATTCTCTTAAATCTTGCTGTAGTGCCAGGATTATTATACCTCCTACAGGTGTATTTTGCTAAGTGGAGTCTGGAATTCGACCTGTTTTAAGCCCCAGGACTTCAACTCTCTGGGCACGCCCCAAAACATCGACCACGCAGAAATCCCTCTGCCAATCCTGGTTTTGCATGCGAGCACCTCCATAATTATAAACTGTAATAATTCTCAGTAATTAAAATGATTCTGTAATAAAAGGCAGTAATTTATCTATGGTCCAGCTGTCTCTGCCTCATAAGTGTTGATTTAATATTGCACCTTTTACGGCAGAACTGTGTGCGTGTGTGTGTGTGCGCGCGTGTGTGTGTCTGCGTGTGTGTGTTCAACTCCCACAGCTACTCTTCAAAGCATTCTTCCTCCTCCATTAAAATTTATGACAGTTCACTCACATTCAGCACTGAGTATTTGGTTTTTTTGTGTATGTGTTTTCAAGACTGGCATCCAAAAATGCAGTTTTGGCTTCTCACTGTTTTATAGTTGTCAGAGGTAATGTCTGTCCCTCTCCCCCTGTATCCCATATGAATAGCAAAAGGACTATATTGGAGAAATATGTTTGGTTTGAGCTGTTCTGTGTTGAGAGTATTGAAATCGGTGTGCGGAATGTTCCGGATTCCTGTAGGCGTCAGGTTCCTGTAGGCATGACAGCTGAACTGGTGGCTCCTGGCTGAAAGTAAAACCACTGCCTGTAGTGGCCTGTTCTAGGAAAACCGCCATCTGTGGTGGCCTGTTTTAGGAAAACCGCCATCTGTAGTGGCCTGTATTTTTGTTAGCTGCATGACCCCATGCTAAGCTGTACCGCTGAGTTCATCTAGACTGTTGATTGAGCAATTCCAAGTTACTTATCTTCGGTTTGATTTAATTTTGCTGGTTAGGGGTTCAAGCCCGAAGGGCTGAAACCCTATTGTTTTTGCTTTTGTGCTGGTTTATTATTAATCTTCTTCAGAAATGTTTGTGCAAATTCCCATGAGATGGTAAATGGTAGAGACATGAAATTTTGCCCATTGATTGGAAGTTGTGTGCAAGTGCTGCCCAAGAAATAAGACCCTAATCGGCCTGATGGGGGCGCTATAATTAAGGGTCAAAATGTTGACATTTGAAAAGTCATAACTCCGTGAGTCCGATTTACATGAACCTTGCTACAGACATCCATCTATCCTCACTCTTCAAATTTGCCTCAAGAACCATTAATTAACTGACTGAATTACTGACTGAGTTACTGACTGATTGAGTTAGTGACATTGCCAGTCATAAAGGTGTTTCATATCTAAAAATGACATTCAAGAATGTAAATTGGAACTGGATTTAGCTCGAATTAGTATATATGGGTATATCCTGGAATTATATGGCACCTCGAGTGTACCAGTAAAATAAGTTCTTGTATGACATGATGATGATGATGGTCCTATGCTACTGTTAGTTTGTTGTGCAATTAAACCCTTTCATTCATTCATTGAGAATGAACATAGTGTGTCAAGTCAAAGTCCTTGTATGTATAAATGGACTTGACTAATTACTCTGATTCTGACTAGTTCTTATTGCACTTCGCAGCTTTCGCCTTCTAACAGTCCGTGTTGGCTTGAACCCCGGAATCGCCGGTTGCGGCTATATTTTGGTTTGATGTTATAGTGATTTGTTTTGGTGTTCTAGTTTCTGAATCCAAGGGGGGGAGGGGGGTGTATCTGATTAATCTGCCTGTGTGAGGTTCTGCCCTGTGCGGGAGGAAGGGGGCATATCACTTTCTGGAAAAGGAGCAGTCTGCCCTCCTTCCATTTTAACATTTTTATTCAGACAGGGGGCAGCAGTGAGGGTCACAGACTTCTCAGTACAGAAAGTGCTGTGACAAAGGCAGGCTTCTGCTCTGAATTTGATTTGCCCAACCGTTTAAATGAACTTACATTTTAGCTTCATTTACATTTGCTGAGCTGTGCTCCCATATGTCATGTCAGAGGTGGTTATACAGCTGATTAGCTCATTGAGCCAGGGTGTAAATAATGGAAATTAAAACTTGCATTTTCACACTGATGCTCCAGTAATGGATGCTTTCACCCCTGCTGTGAGAGTATCCAGGGAGTGCTCCATGAATGCTTGAGATTACTCTAGGGAATTTTTAGGGAGCACTTGGGGAATGCTCTGGAAATTCACAGGAAACTCTTGGGGAATATTTAAATAGATAGGTACTTTATTAATCCCGAGGGAAATTTAGGGAATTCTCAGGGAACATGCAAGGAATGCTTGGAGAGTACTCCAGAAACGCTTGGAAAACTTTTGGGGAATGTTTTGGGAAGAAATGCTTGGGGGAATGCTCTGGATATGCTCAGGAAACTCTTGAGGAATGTCTAGGGAATGCTCAGGGAATACTTTGGGAATGTTTGGGGAATGCTCCAGAAATGATCGAGGAGCACTCGGCGAACTTTTATGGCATACTTGGGAAATGCTCCGGGGACACTGGGTACAGAATTTGGAGGACGCCTTATTGACCCGATGCCTCTTCCTCCTCCTCTCCACTACAGCTCAGCAGCATCAGCAAAGCCATCAACGGCACAGAGGCGCCAGTGAAGGAGAAGCACGTCCGCAGTATCCTTGCACACGCTAGCGCAGCCGCGTGCGCGCGCCGTAGGGCCTTCTGTTTCACTTAGCATCCTGGTGTACAGTAAACCCTCAGAAATAATACAATAAGCCTCCAGCAAGACAGCTTTTCAGGAAATGAGAAAAGAAGGAATTATTAAATTAGTTTTAGTTACATGGTGGTTGAAGTAAACTTTATTAGTCAAAGTGCAATGGAACATTGACTGTACAGACCTGATGGTGTGCGCTTTCTAGTTCTTTATTTTCAAATGTTTTTTATAGCATAGTAAACATTTCTTATTACTTATTATGTACAGTATATCTATATTTACCTTTATATTTACTCTATACACTGTTTTGTACAGGTAAGCAGTTCAATCAAGAAAAGTAGGGGCAACATAGCTCAGGGGGTAAGAGCGGTTGTCTAGCAGTCGGAGGGTTGCCGGTTCAATCCCCTGCCCTGGGCATGTCGAAGTGTCCCTGATGCAAGACACCTAACCCCTAATTGCTCTGGTGAATGCGAGGCATCAATTGTAAAGCGCTTTGGTTAAAAGCGCTATATAAATGCAGTCCATTTACCATTTACCAAGTAGCATCATTTTATTGATTGTGTGTATGAGAGAAAATGTGTGTGCGTGTGTGTGTCCGTGCATGTGTGAGTGTGTGCGCACACGCGCGTGTGAGTCTGTGCGTGTGAGGTGAGAGACAGTAAGGGAAAAGCAGGGGTGTGTGTGTGAGGCGAGAGACAGTAAGGGAGAAGCGGGGGTGTGTGTGTGAGGTGGGAGGCAGTAAGGGAGAAGCAGGGGTGTGTCTGTGTGCGTGTGTGAGGTGAGAGACAGTAAGGGAGAAGTGGGTGGGTGGGTGTGTGTGTGTGTGTGTCTGTCTGTGTGTTTGTGTGAGGTGAAGGACAGTAAGGGAAAAGCGAGTGTGTGTGTGTGTGTGTGTGTGTGTGTGGTGAGAGACAGTAAGGGAGGAGCAGCGGTGCGTTCTGTGTTTGGGCTCCTTGACGACCCTGCAGGGATCATCCTGGGGACGCACCGGGAGAAGGGCGCCTTCACCTTCTGGTCCTACGCCCAGGGGCTCCCGCTGGCCAGCAGCCCCATCCTCAGCTGGAAGTTCTGCCACGTGCTGCACAAGCTGCTGCGCGATGGACACCACAACGTGAGTGCCTCTTCCTAGCCCTCCTCTTCCTCCCTCATCACAGTGCAGCAGAGACCTCTCTTCCTTACCCTCCTCTTCCTCCCTCATCACTGCAGCGGAGACCCCTCTTCCTCACCATCCTCTTCCTCCCTCATCACAGTGCAGCGGAGACCTCTTTTCCTCACCTTCCTCATCCTCAGCACAGTGTAACAGGGACTCCTTTGTCCTCACCCTCTTCCTCCTCACCACAGTGCAGCAGAGACCCCTCTTCCTCATCACAGTGCAGCAGGGACCCCTCTTCATCACCTTCCTCTTCCTCCTCGCAGTGTATCCAGGCTGCTGTTAGATATGTGTCTGTTGTGCCTGTCGTGTGAGGGCTGATTGGCGTTTGTGTGGAGATGCCGGCGAATTACCCTGATTGGCTGTGCTTCTGTCTCTCAGACCCTGCAGGACTGCGCGAGACACAGCAGCAATGTGAAGGAGATCGGACAGCTGTGGGTAAGAACAGAACAAATCCAGCACTTCATGAAGAGAACAGGCCATTCTGGCCCATCTTGGTCAAGGGTGTAAGACACCTGGAGTACCATGGTGTCTTCTGGTTTTTGTTGTGTTTCAGTGCCAAAGTGGCTAATATAAGATATTGATTGGCTAAGGGCTCCACACATCTTGAGGCCAAACTTGGCTACTGGCTGAAAGGAAAACAAAAAGACCTGCTGACGCTGCGGCCCTCCAGGACTGGAGTTAAACCAGCAGACACTGCGGCCCTCCAGGACTGGAGTTAAACCAGCAGACACTGCGGCCCTCCAGGACTGGAGTTAAACCTGCAGACACTGCAGCCCTCTAGGACTGGAGTTAAATCAGCAGACACTGCGGCCCTCCAGGGCTGGAGTTAAGCCTGCAGACACTGTGGCCCTTCAGAACAAGGCAGTATGACCCCCCTATCTTGGCTCATCAGTTTGCACAACGAAGACCAGTCTGTTGCATGATTTCATGCCAACTTTGATTTTTAACGATTTACTTCGCATTTTTTATTAAGTCGTGAATTACATCTGCAGACTGGACATGTTCAATACGAGTGTGAGCCAGCGCTGCTGTAACAGCTGTTTCTAAATGCAAGTCAGAACAAATAGTTGGAACCAAAATCAGCAAACACACCAGTCCTCCAGAAATTGAGTTGTGCTTCCCTGATCGAAATGCTATCTGCCAATCATGGACATGAACGCTTGTGATGACACAGTTGCCCAGAACCCCACCTGTTCTTCAGCCCTCTAAGGCACGGGCCGTTCAGGATATTTTGCAAGGAACAAACTACAGAAGATTTGTCCTTGTGGAAAGATCCTTCACACAACCATATAAAGAGCACTGATGATAGCTGAACAAATGTACTGTTTTGTCAACATGTAAATTGTCAAGTGTGTGGGCACCAAGGCATTTTAAATTCTGAGTGAGACTCGCTCCGTTCTTGTTCTGCCCCTATCCAGGGAAATCTCCACGACCGCTACGGACAGTTGGTTGCCCTGTACTCCAGACTCCTTTGCACCAAAATGGATTTCCACCTGAAGGTGAGGAGGGGTCCATCACCCCGAGCGCTGCAGCAGCTGGTGATAAACTATGCTCTCTGAGCAGTACAGTATAGAAGTGCACTCCATCATAGCAGGTCCTTCAGCAAAAATTCCTTTGAGGTTATTCATTAGATCAGCCTCCACGTTCCACTTATTATTCTGCTTTTCAGTTAAATACTGTTTAAAAAGAATAAAAAAGGAGAAACAGACATCTTCAGACATCTTCATTACAATGAATTTGTTGATGTTCAACTTCCTAACCAAAGCATAGCAGTGTGGAAGGTGACTTTGCTTGTATGATGCAGGATTGTCCATTTTTCTGATTTTTATATTTTTTCCCCTGATTAATTAAATTAATTAAGAAATACTGATTTCCATACCCCAAATGTCTTTGGGGCCACTAGTATCTGGCTTCATTGCTTAACATTCCCTCTACCAGCTGTCCGAGCTGCAAAGCATCTTGATGTGTGTGCTCATGACATACCCAAGTCCTCTGCATCTGGTCGAAACATTTAGGATCTGGAAATCGGTATTTCCTGGATAAACCAAGGAAAAGTAGCATCCTTGATCAGGAATTAGGCCCCTTTCTGAACGAGAATCTTCCAGAGAATATTGATGGTGAAATTGCAAGGCCCAAAAGATCAGTCCAGTGAATGAGTTTAGTGGGTCTGACGTGTGTTAGTCGGTGGCCTGGCCCTCACCAGCATCCCCCCCTCTCCATTTCAGCACACAGAGATCCGGGCCAACCTCGAGGCTTCTGATGAAGTGCTGGAGCGCGTCGCTGGGACGGACATCAACAATGTGTGAGTGCATTTACTATACCCCCCACCCCCCCACCCCCTCTATGAGAGCCCTCCCACCTCAAGTTGGGAGCATAAATTAGCGGGGGGCCGATTCGAAATCCATGCATTTGGAAGAGCATTTGATGTGTACCAAATGGCTACACCCATGATATAAAACTCCCGTCCTGAAGGGCCTTAGGGCCCGGCGGTCAACAGCCAATTAAAACCTTGCAAACAAGGTATGCAGACTGCTTAGCCAGTGTGTTTTCCTGCTTTACGACTCTGCAGTTTAGAGTGAATATCTAAGTACACTTCTTCTTTAAGACCATATTGTTTATCTAAGGGTCCTTTTGCTTCCCTCTGGCAGATTCCAGATAACCGTGGAGGTGCTGGATTACATGGATGCGGAACTGAAGCTGGCTGAGACAGGTGAGTGTCCTTCACCTCGAGCCTCAGCCCAGTGCACACCTTATTCACAAAGTATAACTCTTCACTTTAACCCTCTCCATATCAGTAAGAACTCAACACATAACTGACAATGTGAAAATAAGCTTTTATCTTTACCAACCGTCTGGGAAAAGTTCTTTCTTTTGACGGTTTCAGTTGGCAACATGTTGACAATTCTCGGCAGACCTGGGACAAATGCGTATTTGTTTTGGATTCAAATACTTTTCTGTGCCCTATTGATCTTGCCTGGTGTAATTGAGCCAGCCAATATGACCAGAAGGCGGGTATGCACTTTTTGAGAGTATTTCATTGGTTCCAATACACCAGACAACATTAGTAAAGCAGAGAAAAGTATTTGAATCCAAAACAAATACATATTTGACCCAGGTCTGATTCTCGGTCATCTGCAGTATTTCCGATGTGCTTTTGACCCAGGTCTGATGTCTGTGCAGATTCATACTTTATCATTATGACTGCAAGGAGCCAGGGAGTCAAACTACTTGCCCTCCAGCTGAGACGCATTACCAGTGTGAGCAAGATTGCTTAACACAGCAAACTGGCAGACACACTCAGTCATATACTGAGTCTGTCTGGCCAAAAGCTAAAATGTTAAAAGCTTGTCAACCGCTAGAGATACAAGATGATTCACCCCTGATGTTGGTAATGTTATTTCAGTGAACATTTAATACCAACAAATTTTCAGAGCCTTCTGTGGCTAGTGCTAGCCTGTCTAATCAAATTGCATTAAGTGAGGTGGAGTTTGACAAGGGACCAATCAGAACGCACAAAGTGGGGTGGAGTTTGGCCAGGGCCCAATCAGAGCACACACAGTGGGGTGGAGTTTGCTCGGGCACTCATTGCATCTCCGAGTAGGACTGCTGATCTGGGAGCAATTTTGTCTTTAATGGATAAGGTCCAGATTTGGAAAGAGGAAACCTGATTGTAGATTGGCCTGACCCTTCTGTTAAATGCTTTGTGAACATGGGCCCTGATGCCCTTTTCTTCCTCTTCTTGAAGTGATCCGGCAGCTGAACACCTCCATCGCCATCTCCACCACCACGTCAGGGCAGTGCCGCCTGTCCCCACTCATCCAGGTCATCCAGGACTGCAGCCACCTCTACCACTTCACCGTCAAGCTGCTCTTCAAACTGCACGCCTGTGAGTGATTCTGCCCCACCTGTGTCCCCATCTACCCCACCCCTGTCCCCATCTGCCCCACCCCTGTCCCTATCTACCCCTCCCACCCATACCTGCCTCTTCCCATAAATGGCTTGTGTTCCTATAAATCTTCAGGGCTGCTGATGTTAATATGGGCTGGTTCTGTGTTGCATTTGTGATGTGAGTGAGATGGCTTCTCAGTCTGGGGTTTGCGCTGCAGGTTTGCCAGCTGACACCCTGCAGGGACACAGGGACCGATTCCATGACCAGTTCCACAGGTAAGGGGGGAAGGGTTGGGGGGTGGATTCATGCTGATCAACACCACTCGTGTGTTGAATGCCATTGGTGGGTACCAGTGTTAAACTACAGTTGGATATGTACTTCAAACAATTAAACTCTCAAGAGTCCAGTTAAAATATGAAAACACTTCTCCAAACAAAAAATTTTACCAGCCCAACTATATAAACATATTGTACACAATATTGTCCTTGTCTTTATTTATTTTTATTTTATATTTATTGCTTTGCTCTTGTTATCTTATTCATGTTTTGAGTGTGGGAAAACCTTTTTATAAATAAAATGTATTCTTTTTTCTATTATTAAATACGGAAGATGAATTTTGTAATCAATATTGGTGAAAGTAGAGGTTTCATTTAAAAATTGTTAGTAATCTACAGGAGCTGTTACTGGTGCCTTAAGTATTTAAATAATGATTTGATGTTGGGTTGGGCCAATCCAGATACCACCTGTTGTGAGACCACTTTCTGTAAAGAAACCCAGCACCGACTCAGTTAGCATCTTTGCGAAGGCAGGGCCCATTAAAAGATTAAAGAGCGTTGTCACACAGTGTGGCCTCTGTCCCGGAGCCAGCTGTCACCGTGCCACGGCTCTGGCGCCCCCCAGATTTGGGGAAAGATTGAGAGGCTCCAGAGACGATCCGCCTCTAGTAGGGCTTTAATGGGCACTGTTTGTTTCCTGGTCTTTCCCACCCCAGGGGACGTCCATAAAGAGCCGTATTTGCATAAAGTGAAAAATTTACAGTGAAAATGTAAAAAAGGCTCCTGACATCACTGTCCTCTTGTCTTTCAGCCTGAAGGGCTTCTTCAACAGAGCCAGAGACATGATGTACTTCAAACGGCTCATTCAGATCCCTAAGCTGCCTGACGTAAGCCATGGGAAACAGCGGCTGTGCTGGGAGGGGTGGGGAGGGGGCGGGAGGGAGGGGGTGGGAGAGAGGGGGCCGGGATTGGGGAGAGTGGGGATTGGGGAGGGTGGGGGAGGATGGGGGGAGGGTTGGCACAGGCAAGGCTGTTTCATCAAATACTCCCACCTAAGAGCCTAAGCCACAGGTACTTGCATTCACTCAGTCACTCGTTCACTCACTCACTCACTCACGCACTCATTCACTCTCATTCACTCATGCATTCACCCACCAACTCACTCATTCACATACTGGCTCATTCCCTCCGTCACTCACTCACTTGCCAAATGACCAAATGCTTCCTCACGTACTGACTCACTCACTCGCACTGAGTCGTTCGCTCGGTCACTCACCGAGTCACCGACTCACTCACTCGCACTGAGTCGTTCGCTCGGTCACTCACCGAGTCACCGACTCACTCGGTCACTCGCTCTCCTCTCTGTTATTTTCCCTCCCTGTGTTGGTCCCGCGTCGGCGCTGCCGCTCGCGCAGTCCCCGCCCAACTTCCTGCGGGCGTCGGCGCTGGCGGAGCACGTGAAGCCGGTGGTGGTGATCCCGGACGAGGAGCTGCCGGACGACGAGGACGGCGGCGAGCCGCTGGTGGAGGTCGGCGAGACGCCGCAGTATCACACGCAGTTCCAGATGCAGCAGCAGCAGCCGCCGCCGCAGCCGCAGGTGAGTCTGCAGCGAATGCACCCGCCCCCGGCTGACTGAGCGCACGCTGCTGCGGACCGTTTTATGCGCTGCACCCGCAAGGTTTTCTCTCCACACTAAAGTCCGCATCAATTTTTGGCTTGCGCATGCTCCATGGTAAACTTGATAGATGCAGTCGCCATGGCAGCGGCCCACCTCGACAACAGATATATATGGAGACCCATTTCTTTTAGCTGCAAACTGATTTTATAATGAACAACGCCAAACCAGAAATGGCTTTAAATGAATCGTGCATTTCTCTCTGTCTCTGTGTTCTGGCAGCTTGATATATTTGATCAGGCCTTCGGGCCCCCAAATGGAGGATTCGACCCCAAGTAAGCTTTCCAGTTTTTTTTATTCTTGTATTGGAACATAATTATGTAATAGTACAAACATTACATAAATCAACTTATTTCAATGTTTCATAATTGTTTGCGTGGCAGTGCAGTAGAATGTTTGAGGAAATGTGCTGAGGTTTTATTTGGGTGGGGCACTGCCATTGTGGCCTGGAATAACCTGAAATATTCTGCAAATATCCAACTGTTTAAATGGACTGTATGTAAAATAAGTAAAATGTAAAATATGATAAGGGCATTTTCTCAGTGCTTGAATGTAATACAAATGTAATGATCTGACCTGGCAGTAACTGATTGTAAATTTTAAAAAGCATTTAAAACTGCAGATTGTCCTGTCCACTGTTCATATCCTAGCAATGCTCCATATATTTAGTTTTAACTGTTTGGCTTAAAAAGGAAGGGAATGCAAGTTTTTCCTATGTCCGATTATGTGCACTGAAGTGAAAAACCAAAGAAGGTGTAACTGAATACTAAGATTATTCTGGATACACAGTTTTTATACCTTATAAATTCAGTGTAGACTCACCTTCAGCATAAAGAAGGTTCTCAAACAGGCTACAGAAGCAGCAAACTCTTCATTTAGGACCTTTTGTATGAAATCATGCTTGTCTGTGCTCTCCCAAATCCATACAGAAGGTTGCAGCAACAAACAGTGATAAAATATTGGGCATTTCAAACTGGGGTACTGTGACATGACTGCTGTGGTTGTTTTTTTTATTCCAAACTGGGATATTGTTACATCATTGATGTGGTTGACTTTTTTAATTTCAAACTGGGGTACTGTGACATCACTGATGTGGTTGACTGTTTTTCATTTCGAACTGGGATATTGTGACATCACTGATGTGGTTGACTTTTTTATTCCAAACTGGGGTACTGTGACATAACTGCTGCGGTTGAGTGTTTTTTTCATTCCAAATGGTACTGTGACATCACTGCCGTGGCTGAGTGTTTCTCATTCACAGGGACTTGCAGATAGAGAGCCTGAAGCAGGAGATTGAACTTCTGAAGGCGGAGTTGGAGAGGATCAAAGGCGAGGTAGAGAGAAACAGCATTTTTTTTCTTTTCTAACTGTTATGTCTGTACAATGTTTGCCAACTTGTTGTCGTGACCCGCAGAGCAGACATGCATTGCTGAATGCTGTTGAAGTGCTGATGTGTATGTATGTGTGTGTTTGTGCTTATCTGTGGATGTGCATTTGTGCCCATGTTTCTCTGTGTGCATGTGTGTGTGTGTGTGTGTGGGAGAGAGAGTGAGACAGAGAAACATCTTTGACCACCTATTGTCCCCTTCATTCCAGGCCCAGCGCTACATCACACAGCTGAAGTCCCAGATCAACAGCCTGGAGGCAGAGCTGGAGGAGCAGCGGGCACAGAAACAGCGCACCCTGGTGGAGAATGAGCAGCTGCGCATGGAACTGGAGACCCTAAGGAGGCACAGCGCTGAGAATGAGAACGCACAGTTCTCCTTCATGGAGGCAGAGAGTGAGTGTGCCTGCCTGACCGTACAGCCACTGAGCCTGAACCACTGAGACTGACCCACAGCCACTGAGACTACCATACAGCCACTGAGACTTAGCCACTGAGACTGACCCACAGCCACTGAGACTTATCCACTGAGACTGACCCACAGCCACTGAGACCACCGTACAGCCACTGAGCCTGACCCACTGAGACTGACCCACAGCCACTGAGACTTATCCACTGAGACTGACCCACAGCCACTGAGACTACCATACAGCCACTGAGACTTAGCCACTGAGACTGACCCACAGCCACTGAGACTTATCCACTGAGACTGACCCACAGCCACTGAGACTACCATACAGCCACTGAGACTTAGCCACTGAGACTGACCCACAGCCACTGAGACTTATCCACTGAGACTGACCCACAGCCACTGAGACCACCGTACAGCCACTGAGCCTGACCCACTGAGACTGACCCACAGCCACTGAGACTTATCCACTGAGACTGACCCACAGCCACTGAGACTTATCCACTGAGACCACCATACAGCCACTGAGACTTATCCACTGCGACCACCATACAGCCACTGAGACTTATCCACTGAGACTGACCCAGCAACTAACACACTGACTGACCCTCTTAGACCACTCCACAAATACTGTGACTGACCCACTGAGACTGCCCCACAAACCGTTAGACTGATACACTGGGACCACCCCGTAAATGCTTAGACTGACCCGCTGGGACCACCTCACAAACACTGACTTGCATACACAGGCACTGAGACTGACTCATAGAGACCAGCTAACACCAGCTGACACTCACATGGATACTGACAGTGGCCTAGACAGCAGTTCTCTCCAGATCTCACACTGACCCTTTCTCACTCACTCAAACCACAGCTACAGCTCTGTTGCTCAGACACTTGTATTTACATTTAGCAGACGCTGTTATCTAGAGTGACTTACAAAAGTTCAGGCCAGGCGCCAAGACCAAGCCAAGTTATCGATAAAACAGTCAATAGTAGCAGTCAGTGCATTACACTACAACATTCAGTGCCACAGCAGGTGGAGAAGGTAGAAAGGAGTATGTAGTGTTTTAAGTAGCAAATGGGTCTGATGTCGTGCTGCATGTTGCATAGGTTTGGCTGGCAATCCCTAAGCCTGGTTTGCTGTGTAAACAGGTGTGTTTGCATTTGCGCATGATTTAGCGTAGCGCAGCAGTGTGATGTGTATACTAGAGAGGTAAGATAACAGAAGCGAGTGAAACACCTTCAGTAGAGATCAGCTGACCACCCCCCCCCCCCCTCCTCATCTGCAGGGAGGGCTCAGGACTCTGAACTACGCTACACCAAGCTGAAGGAGAAGCATGCTGAGCTAGTCTCCAGCCACGCCGAGCTGCTCCGTAAGGTAACCACTACCGGTCCTATCCCAGCTTCACACCCTCTCCGTCACCTCCATCACGTTCCGTCACTTCTGTCGCGCTCCGTAACTCTCCTGCACAGTCGGGTCGGGCGCCAAAACTTCACTTCACTTCCCTCAAATTCAGGAAAAAAGTGGCCTGACCTGAACTCAATGAATTCAGTTTGACGTTTGTGAACGTTTTTGACTCGTTCTGCTGAAACTAAGTGTGCGTTCGCTTCGTGGTCAGAGTGCCGACACAGTGAAGATGCTGACGGTCAGCCAGCAGACGCAGGAGGAAGTCGCCCGGACCAAGCAGCAGCTGGCCTTCGAGGTCGACCGCGTCAAGCAGGATGCCGACATAAAGGTACCCCCCCCCCCCAACTGACCCGCCTGTCCTCCTCCTCTTCTGCTCTCCAAACGCTGCCTGAAGAGGGGGGGGAGCGGGGTGGGGGAGGAATTACAAACGCTGAATTTTATGTTATTGATAACACTACATGAACCCTTTGACACAAGGCTGACATAACACTGTCTTACATGTGTTATAACAGCTGTCATAAGATGGCATGACAGATGATGTCAGTTTATGTCAAATGACATAAAGCTTTTATTGGTTAATGTTACAACATACGTTACCATCATAACACTTACCGATAAAAGTATTTGACATGAACTGAGATCAAATGTTATGCTATCTTATGATAGCTGTTATGTCATGTGTCAACAAGTTCAGGTGAAGTGTTACAGTTTTATTTTATTTAATTTTATTTTCTGTGCTGCTTGCAGTCCCTCTCCCACACAAGCTGGCGCCTGCTTCACTCAAGTGGACAGCCAGAGTGTGGGGGTGTGTTTTGAGATGAGGAAGAGGAAGGTCTTGTTTAATGTGCAGTGATTCTCTGCTTTCTCCCTGCGCAGCTGGAAGAGCAGAAGTTTGAAATGGACAAGCTGAGGCGGGAGCTGGAGGAGAAGAGGGTGGAGCTTCTGCGGACACAGACCTCCCTGCAGACCAATGAGCAGGTTTGTTAGTCCTGGCCTCCCGCCACCCCCAACCTACCTCCAGCCCCCCCCCCCCCCCCCTCCCAAAGTCACAAAGAGTGGGGCCCCTGAGGGCCCAGGGGAATCGGCAGGAAGTGGAGGAGCCGCCGAATGCTATTAGTGACTCACGGTTTCCAACCAATCATTGTGTTTTGCGGTAGACAGCAAAATCATTTTGATTGGGTGAGGTAAGTCAATGATTCACAGCTCACATAATGAATTTAAATGCAGCTATCCTGATATTGAAAAGGGCATATACCACATCTCACAGTGCCTTTGGGATGTTAGAGCATTAATGTCATGAGTGGGAGCAACCTTCGCTGCACCTGTAATGGTATTCTTGCTCTCCCACTGGAGTAGGGTTAAAGTAAAGTACAGCCTATAGAGAATACGTCTCACTAATGCTACTGTAATGCTAAGGCTTTCAGAGCAGACCGCTCGCTCTTTCCACAGCACGGCTAAACAAACTGCCCGAAAACGTCCGTAGGCGATGTTTGATGATGTTGGACGGTCTAGAAGGTGTTGGAGAGACACGCTGTGCTTTTCTCACATTTCGTTTAAGCAGCGATGGCTCCATGATTGCGGGTCCTCCTCGCACATCGTGCTCATGAAGGAGCCTTTTGATTTCCAGCGTGTGAGCTGGTGCGTTGCGGTTGGGTCTGTGCATATTTTGTGAGGCTGCGTGCCACATGATATCTCTGTGGAAGGGATCTCTTCCCTGTGTGGGCGCGCGGTTGTGCAGGAGAATTAGCAGTTCGCCAGCGCTGGCACCAGATGCGATGGCCAGCATCCTCTCCACCACTTTGGATGTCTAAAGCCGGTGTTTATCCAGTTCTCTGATACCAGCCCTTTGCGCAGGATAATTTAGCAGACACTAAATGCATTACAGGCATTTAGCAGACAGAGCAACTTACACAACTTATTTAGTTATTTATATATTTATTTTATATAGCATCCATTTATAGAGCTGGATATACACTGAAGCAAGTACCTTGCTCAAGGGTACGATAGCAGTGTCCAACCCAGGAATTGAACCGATCACCTTTAGGTTACAAGCCCAGTTCCTAGTGTACTACACTGCCACCCACAATTCAAGAGATACATGGAAATATATTTCCTGATGCTCAAAGTGCTTTACAGTGATCAGGGGTAAACTCACCTTGACCACCACCAATGTGTAGTCACCCACCTGGGTGCTGCACGGTCGCCATTTTGTGCCGGGACGCTCACCACACGGCAGCTTTTCCTACATGTGTGGGATACCAGTGCAGCCTTTCGGCAGTGTGCCTGTTCAGTCGGGCGGTGAAATGGCGGACCTCGTGGCGTCGGTGGTTTTTTAAAGCGAGCTCGTTGGCGAAGCCCCTGCGGCTCAAGTCGTGTTTGTACCACGGATGGGTGATGTAATGGGACGGTACAGCTGTGACCGCTCCTTTTTTGATCGCGATATAAGGCCTTGTGTGTCTGTGTGTGTGGGTGCAGGCCACAGTCCTGTGTCACTGTTTTTATCGGAGAGATTGCATTAATAAAAAGGTCCTTGAAATTTCCAAAAGAAGTACCAGACATAGAATTATTACTTCACTTGATTTGTTGAAATTTGCGTTATATTTGATACGCTGCAGAACCTACCGCTTTAATGTGAACTCTGTGCGTGTGCGCGTGTGTGTGTGTGTGTGTGTGTGTGTGCGCGCGCCTATGTGTTACAGTCGGGGGAGAAGCTGAACAGCGAATTGCTGGGGCTGCAGGGCCAGAAGGAGGCGCTGTTGCGTGCCGTGAATGAGAAGGAGGCGGAGCTTTCTACCCTGCGCCAGTCTGCACAGCTGCAGCAGTCGTCCCTGCAGCAGGAGAGAGAGAGGAGCGCCAAAGAGATGGACGAGCTGCAGAGCAAGCTGAAGGACAAGGTGAGGGGCCTGTCTACAGCGCCGTCTCATAAACATGATGTCACAGTCTCATAGATTTACATTACTATTCTTACAAATATGATGTCACGGTCCCATAGATTTGACAATCACTGTTCTTCCAAACATGATGTCACGGTCCCATAGATTTGACATCACTATTCTTACAAACATGATGTCACGGTCCCATAGATTTGACATCACTATTCTTACAAACATGATGTCACGGTCCCATAGATTTGACATCACTATTCTTACAAGCATGTTATCACAGTCTCATAAATTTGACATCACTGTCTTACAAGCATAACATCATAGTTTAGCAGATATGATATCAGTGTCTTACAAACATCATTTATTACCACTGGGAAAAAAAAGTTTGCATGTTTGACAGACAGCACAACAGCACAACACTGTCACATATAGACCCTGTCAATGAAGCTCTCTCGCTGTCTCTTGCTCTTTCCCCCTCTCTCATTCCCTCTCTCTGTCTCTCTTTAATTCTCTCTCTCTCTGTCTTCCCCCCTCAGTGCTGTCGTTTCTTGCTCGTTTCATATTTCCCAGTAGACTAAGTTCTGTAAAGTCTGGGTTGGAGCCAGACGCACAGACAGTCATAATGATGAGATGCGTGTGTGTATGTGTGTCTGCTCAGCTGATGAGATGTGTGTGTGTGTGGATGTGTATGCGCAGCTGATCAGGTTTTTGTATGTTTGTCTGCGCAGCTGAGCCGGGAGGAGCAGCTGGAGCAGCAGCTCCTGGAGGACCAGTTCTTCCTGCTGCAGGGCACTGTGACCGAGGCAGAGAACATCATCCAGGACGCGGTGGCCAAACTGGACGACCCCCTACACCTGCGCTGCACCAGCTCTCCAGGTAACCCCGCCCATCTCAGCCCTTCTCTCACCTCCGGCACCGCTCAGTTCCAGTCACGTTGCTGTTCCAGAAGTTTCTTTGTGGTGTGTGAGCAGAAAGCTGGGTAATCCAGGTTCTGTTCCAGAAGTTTCTTTGTGGTGTGTGAGCAGGAAGGTGGGTAATCCAGGTTCTGTTCCAGAAGTTTCTTTGTGGTGTGTGAGCAGGAAGGTGGGTAATCCAGGTTCTGTTCCAGAAATTTCTTTGTTGTGTGTGAACAGAAGGCTGGGTAATCCAGGATGTTTGAGCTGTTTTATTTGCTGCCACAATTTAATCTGCCTTCTTGTTCTCTTTCTCTCTTTCTTTCTCTCTCTCTTTTTCTTTATCTCTTTCTCTCTCTCTAGATTACCTTGTAAGCAGGGCAGAAGCTGCTCTTGGCTCTATCGACAAGGTGAAGCAAGGCCATAATGACTACCTAAGGAACATGAAAGGTTTGCTGACTATCCTCAGTTTACTGCCCTAAACCCTACTCTCCAAACACTGTCTGCCACCTACATACCCTAAACCCTACACCCTACACTCCAAACACTGTCTGCCACCTACATACCCTAAACCCTACACCCTACACTCCAAACACTGTCTGCCACCTACATACCCTAAACCCTACACACTCCACTCCACATTCCCTAAACACCTTAAACCCCAAACCTGAGATATTACCTGCACTGCACAAGTTACTGAGTACGTCCAGTTATGTGGGCACATGCTATAAAGACACATTCGGTTCATTCTTGAGTTCATGTCCGGTTACAGAAACACAGATGGGGCCACAGAAAATCAGTTTGGTCAGTAAGTGGGCATTGGGCCTGTAAATTTTGGACCCCAATGATTTAGAGGTTCTGTGACCCCTGGTGGTGGCCTGTGGTGGTGTGGTGTTGGTGAGCGACGGTAAGTGATGGCGTGTGACAGGATGTGATTCCCCCCCCCCCCCCCCCCCCCCCGCTCACTTCCTGTCTCGCCCCTAGACGCCAGTGGGCTCCTGCGGGCCATTACCCAGTTCTCCCATCTGGCCGCTGACACCATCGTCAACGGTAGCGCCACCGCCCACATGGCACCCACCGACCACGCCGACCGTGAGTGCCCCCGCCAACGCTAACTCCGCACACACTCCTGCTGATCTCCCAGCAGCCCCTGGGGCAGCAGCTTGATGCTGTGCCAGCCACTCTGTCTAGCATAAAGCAGCTTTTCTCCTCATATATTCTATAGGCGTACCAGATACTGAACTCCTGCGCTCCTTCCACCCTCTCTGTTTCCAAAGCTGTGTTTCTCAGCCCTGATCCTGGGGATGCTGGGGACTGTGTATGCTGCTTTCTGTTCCAACCATAGTAACAAGCTCTACTTGTTCTTAATTAGATACTAATTGCTCCTAATTAGACTTCTTATCTATTAAAGGCTGATTTCACACTTAAAGCCACACTATGTCAGAAATATCCATGTATGCCCTTAAAAATAAATATCCCTGCTCCTCCTCCCCTCCTCCTCTTCCTCCTCCTCCTCCTCCCGACCCTTCCTCTTCTTCCAGGCCTGACGGATAACTGCAGAGGCTGTGGCACGGAATCGCTGCAGTTCCTGCAGGAGCTGAAGTCCAAGCCCTCCCTGCAAAGGGCCAGCCCGGCTGCCACCCGCACCATCATCCAGAAGATCCTGCAGCTGGCCCAGGTGAGGGTCCCCCGGGCCCAGGGTCTCCGCTCTCCTAAGGTGGCTTTTGCACGTCTTTACCGTCCAAAAAAAGAGACAGGCTGGGGTTTGTATGTAGCAGAGGTGATCTCGGGTGACCCCGCGTGACCTCAGGTGGTGTCAGGTGACCTCACGTGATCTCAGGTGGTGGTGTCAGGTGACCTCACGTGATCTCAGGTGGTGGTGTCAGGTGACCTCACGTGATCTCAGGTGGTGGTGTCAGGTGAGCTGCAGGTGATCCGTGGTCCTCGTGACAACCAGTGAGAAAGCTGTGATCCGCGCTGTCTTTAAGCAGTGATACAGTAGATGCATATGTCAGTGCCAGAGAGAGGTGAAGCCATCATTAGTGACACGCTGTCCGAACCAGCACGTGCACAATGTCGATGATGTAAAGAAAATATGAGCTAAATGCATCAGGGTCAGGTAGAATTTTTATAGTGAAAGTAAACTAACATTGATGAGGGTGGCGGCAGCGGGGGTTGGGGGTGGGGGTCGTACAGCAAATGCAGTGTTGGCAGACTCACACAGCTCTAAAAAAGATTCCAGTGGGAAGAGTAGAGGGTTCCTTGGTTGCCATGACAGCGGCCATGACTGACAGGTCTCCGTCCCCCACACAGGACCTCAGGCCCAAGGGGTCGGACATCCGGCAGGACGAGCTGGGAGACATGGTGGACAAGGAGATGGCGGCCACGTCGGCGGCCATCGAGGAGGCCGTGCGGAGAATCGATGTAAGAGCTTGTTTCCCCCGCCTGTAATTACAGGCACAGATCAGCTGATGGGTTCATTTAGGTGTTTTAGTGCTGGGCTGAAACAGGAGCCCTATGCCTCTTCTCCAGTAGCACTGGACACAGCTGTCCTGAGAGATACAGGGTTTATACAACATACATACCATGAACGTTCTGCATAATTACAGTACATTCATGCCTATAATATATTCAACAATGGTCATGATCTCCTTGAATTAAAATATAGACTTTATTAAATTGTTTTTGGCATATAATCATTAGCTCTTTGCCTTTGTTGTTGGTCGTATGGCTTTATTGTAAGTCAAATAGATGCCCTGGTTACCTGCATGGCCTGTTCTCATCATTGTTGCATGTTAGCTTCTTTTTACATTCTTCTTCTTCTTGAGCTTATATATGTATGTGGTTTCTCCGTAATCCCGTATCCTTTATGTTTACATGTATGTTTTTTTTTTACCAACAGGAAATGATGAACCAAGCCAGGAGGGACACCAGTGGGGTCAAACTGGAGGTCAATGAGAGGTGAGCAGCACACTGAGGACCAATGGCTGGAATGCTATGCTAATTAGCCATCATTGCTAACTAGACGATTGGTTCGGAAGTTTCTTTGGTCAAGCAATCAGTCGATAACCATTTAAACAAATAGTCGATCCCGAGGAGGTCAGAATTGCTTCTAGGTGTGTACAGTAGCCAGGAAGGTGTTGAGGTGACTAGTCAGGTTGATTATTTTAGAACTTTTTCACTGATCATGGTCTCTCGAGGAGGGATATTCAGAAGTCGAGTGTAAAAATATTTTTAAATGTCTCTGTTACAATACCTGTGTTCCTGTTCACAAATGCAGTACTGAGTCAGTCTGTCTTTTGCTTTACATAAATCAGAGCGTAATGTGGCTTCCATGAATGGTGTGCATTCTCAGCATTTATTCAGGCTAATGCATCTCACTGGCAGCACTAACACACTGTGTTATGGTTTTGAAAGAATAAAAATGGGAGAAATCAATCAGGAGTGCAGAGCCAAAGCATCATCTGACCCTCGTGATTGCAGCTTTCATTATCAGTTGTGTCGTTCCACTAGATAATTTGTAATGTAGTCTTCTACCTTTGTATGAGGAAACTGCTGATTCTGTTAGAGAGATATCAGGTGGCTGTGGGCCTGTACAGTATCGTTACATGCAGACCTGGGTGATACGTGTTTGTTTTGGATTCAAATTCTTTTCTACACTTTACTGATCTTGTCTGGTGTATTGAAACCAATCAAATACTCTCAAAACATGCAAACCTCGCCTTCTGGTCATATTCGCAGGCTCAATTACACCAGGCAAGAGCACAGAAAAGTATTTGAATCCAAAGCAAATACATATTTGACGCAGGTCTGTTTACATGAGTGCACTTGACTTTGTAAGCAGGATATCATAAATACCATAAGATTTTCAGAAACTACAGTTCTTAGTGGTAGAGCACGCCATTATAAAGAATTTTAAAAAATTTAAAAAAACCCTGGACCCATGTTCGTAACACATTTATAGTGCTGATCTAGGAACAGTGCTGTAGTTTGGCTTATAATGGATAAGGTTTGGATATGGCCAGTGGACATCTGATCCTAGATCAGCACACCTACTCTGCAATGCTTTATGAATGCCTTCCCAGGCTTCAGAGCTGTATTATTTGTAAAAAAAAAAAACAATAATCTCAGCATCAATGAAGAACATGTTGTGCAACACATGCATTTACGGTGCAGGTGTGATTTTTTTCCCCCGCTTGAATTCTGTCTCTATGGTTTCTTGTGCTTTTCTGTGTTTCACTGCGTTTGTCTGCTTTTTTCCCTCCAGAATCCTCTTCTCCTGCACTGACCTCATGAAGGTGAGATAACTGCCACTTTGATTTGTGGTGTAAGATTTGGTTCAGTGCCCACTTCCTGTTGGGTGTGGTGATGGGGTCAGTGGCCACTTCCTGTTTGAGTGTGGTGATAATTCAGTGGCCACTTCTGTTGAGTGAGATGATGAGGTCAGTGGCATCATCTGCTGCCAGTTCTTTGCTCTGTAACAGTGTGCCTCTCCCTTGGCTCATAGGCTATCCACCTGCTGGTGATTGCTTCCAAGGACCTGCAGAAGGAGATTGTAGAGGGTGGACGGGTGAGTAGTGACTGTGGCGGAACACACTGACCAGCAGAACTGGGCTCAGATGAGCCATATGGAGCAGTTAGGCCCCACTATGCTTTGCTACACTGACTGATCTCGGCTTTAAGATGGCTGATCTCGGCGCTACGCTGGCTGATCATGGCATTATGCTGGCTAATCCCAGCCCTATGCTAGCTGATCTTGGCGCTACACTGGCTTGTGTGTGTGGTACTGACTCACCCGTTCTCTTCACAGGGTGCGGCCTCCATTAAGGAGTTCTACGCCAGGAACTCTCGCTGGACCGAGGGGCTGATCTCCGCCTCCAAGGCTGTGGGATGGGGTGCCACTCAGATGGTGTAAGTCTGGACAGACAGAGGGACAGACAGATGGACGGATGGACAGACGGACAGGGCTTCATTAGTTACCCTCAACTTACGTTGTGACTTTGCCCAATTAATTGCTTAAATATAATTCATTTTCATTGGTCCAACTTCTTATAGGTATTATAGGCACAACTCTTCAAAATGCCTTGGTTTCTGAAATTGGATAAAATACTGCTTGTAAATTACTAGCTGTGGGTGTAGCAAAAATAAGCTTGTTTTTTCATGTAATAAAGATGGGTATCAGTGTAAAATAGTGGTTAGGGAACGGGACGTTTAACTCCGAAGCTGCAGCATAAATAGATTGTACATAAAAAATGTGAGCAGTATAAGTTGCTCTGGATGGGAAATCTATGAGCTGAATGTGCAAAATGTAAAGTTAGCGAAACCCCAAGTGGCGCCTGTGACCCTTCTCCGTTGCCCCCCTCCTAGCGAGTCGGCCGATAAGGTGGTCCTGCACACCGGGAAGTACGAGGAGCTGATCGTCTGCTCCCACGAGATCGCTGCCAGCACCGCTCAGCTGGTCGCCGCCTCCAAGGTAACCATCTTTACTCCGGTCGCCATGTCAACAGAGCCCCCACCCCCCACCCCCATCCCCATCCTCAGCCCAAGTCATACCTGTTTCTACTGATTTATCCCCACTAGCCCTAGAAGTTTCATTTCCCAAACAATCCAAACTGTTGAATGCTGATTGAGAAAACGTGTATCAGTTATGTGAAGATAATAACTAGTGCCTTAATAAAATTTGGGGGAAAAATAAAATTTTAAAAACAAAGATTGGAGACATTTTGGTCAGGGGAACACCAGCATCCTCTCCTCTTTGTCTTTCTACATCCTTAAGCATTTAGCGGATACTGCAGGTGTGCAACTTACACACACACAATCCTTTTATACAATGGGATAGTTATGGAAGCATTGCGGGTTAAGTACCTTGTTCAAGGATTGAACATTTATGTCCCCCCTGGGAATTAAGGTTGCAGCCTTGGCGCTGCAAGCACAGCTTCCTAACCACTGTAGCACACTGCTGTCTGTACACTCTTTATAGAGGTCTGATGGTGTATTTACACTCTATTGTCTTCTGTCCCCCCTCTCTCTCTGCCCATCTCTCTCCCCCTCTCCCCGTCCCTCTCCCTCTCCCCCTGTATGTCTCTCTCTTACACCCTCCCCCCTAACCATCTCTCTCCCCCCCCTCTCTCTCTCTCTCCCTTTCTCCCCCTCTCTCCCTCCCCCCTCCCTCTCACCCTCTCCCTCCCCCGTCCCCCCTCCCTCTCCCTCTCTCTCTCCCCCTGTATGTCTCTCTCTTACACCCTCCCCCCTAACCATCTCCCTCCCCTCTCCCTCTCCTTCCCTCTCACCCTCCCTCTCTCCCTCCCCCCTCCCTCCCCCTCCCCCCTCCCTCTCTCCCTCTCCCCCCCTCCCCCTCCCTCCCCCTCTCCCTCCCTCCAGGTGAAGGCCGACCGCAGCAGTACGAGGCTGGTGACCCTGCAGCAGGCCTCCCGTCGTGTTAACGAGATGGCTGCCAACGTGGTGGCCTCCACCAGGACCGGGCAGGACCAGGTTGAGGAGAAAGGTGAGGGCGCGGCAGCCTTTGAATAATGTGGAAAAGAGAGCCCTCTTACCCCAAACCCCTGCCTCCTACCCCCACCCCCTGGCCCCCAACCCCTGCCTCCTACCCCCACCGCCTGGCCCCCAACCCCTGCCTCCTACCCCACCCTCTGGCCCCCAACCACTGCCTCCTACCCAAACCACTGCCTCCTACCCCCACCCCCTGGCCCCTAAACCCTGCCTCCTACCCCACCCTCTGGCCCCCAACCACTGCCCCTGCCTCCAGCCACTGGTCCCCACCTCTTGCCTCTGGACCCCAGCCCCTGCCTCCTACCCCATCCCCCGGCCCCTGCCTCCAGCCACTGGCCCCCACCTCCAGCGCTCGGGCCTTACCACTGGCCGAGGAGAAACTGAAGGCCTCACTTGCTTCTTTCCTTGCTCTGCAGACACCATGGACTTTTCCGGAATGTCCCTGATGAAGCTGAAGAAAGAGGAGATTGAGTCACAGGTCAGTGAGCTTAGCTTTCTGTGTGTATGTGTGTGTCAGTGTCAGTGTGTGTGTGTGTGTGTGTGTGTGTGTGTGTATGCCTGTCGGTGTCAGTGTGTGTGGGTGTGAATGTATGTACATATGTTTGTATGTGTTGAGGTTGTTTTGGCAGCCTCTCTCCCTCTCTCTGTGCAGGTGCGGGTGCTGGAGCTGGAGTCTGACCTGGAGAACGAGCGCGTTCGGCTCGGGGAGCTCAGGAGGAAGCACTACGACCTGGCCGGCGTTCCCGCCGATCAGGAAACCGACGGCAACGGATTTGCCACCCCAGCTCCTTCCTCCCCCAAACCGGCCAAGCCTTCCGTCTTTAAAAAACCAACGCTGCCACAGAAACCAAGCCTGCTAGCAAAGAACCCGGTAAGACGGACACGGGAGAGATGAGCTTTAGCACAGTCATCATCAGAACACTGTATGACTGACACAGGAGAGATGAGCTTTAGCACAGTCATCATCAGAACACTGTATGACTGGCACAGGAGAGATGAGCTTTAGCACAGTCATCATCAGAACACTGTATGACTGGCACAGGAGAGATGAGCTTTAGCACAGTCATCATCAGAACACTGTATGACTGGCACAGGAGAGATGAGCTTTAGCACAGTCATCATCAGAACACTGTATGACTGACACAGGAGAGATGAGCTTTAGCACAGTCATCATCAGAACACTGTATGACTGGCACAGGAGAGATGAGCTTTAGCACAGTCATCATCAGAACACTGTATGACGGGCACAGGAGAGATGAGCTTTAGCACAGTCATCATCAGAACACTGTATGACGGGCACAGGAGAGATGAGCTTTAGCACAGTCATCATCAGAACACTGTATGACTGACACAGGAGAGATGAGCTTTAGCACAGTCATCATCAGAACACTGTATGACTGACACAGGAGAGATCAGCTTTAGCACAGTCATCATCAGAACACTGTATGACTGACACAGGAGAGATCAGGTTGGGCACAGTCATCGTCAGAACCCCATATGACTGACACAGCAGCTTTGGCACAGTCATATTCAGCTATTTGCAGTGTTTAATTGTATTTTATGGGTTTTTAGCTGTCAGTTTATCTCAGTAACATAAAACATGGGGAGAATTCTATCAAATGTCCAATACCTTGCTGCTCCTCGTATTGTTATACCCAGTACTAGTTGTTAAACTCCTGCCACTGTTAAACCAAAATGCTTCTCTTGCTGCTAAGCTCCTCCTACTGTTAAACTTAAATGCTCCTCCTACTGTTAAACTCAAAAGGCCCTCCCACTGCTAAGCTCCTCCAACTGTTCAACTTAAATGCTCCTCCCAGTTCTAAGCACCTCCCACTGCCAAGCCTCCACCCAACCCCCACTGTCAAATCCTCAAGCTGAGACCTTTCTGTGAAAATAATCCAGGTTTATCCATCATGTCTCTCTCCTTCTCTCTGACCCCCCTGGCCTTCCCTTCCCTTTTTTGAATTACAGTTCAAGTTAGGCAGCAGCTGAAGGCGACTACCTCCACTGGCCTGACGACTGCGCAGATCCAAAAGAGACAGGATGTCCCTCCCCTGTTTGTGTGGCACCCCCTAGTCCCACCCCCCCCCCCCCATTGCCAGCATATCCCAGCATCCTCTCTTCCTTTGCTCTGTCGTCATGGCTGCCCTCGTTCTACACCAGGACTGCGTCTACTGCCCCCCACCCTACAACCACCTGACCACCCACCTCCACCTCCCCCCCCCACTTCACTCCTACTGACAAACATGAAAATAGCTTTGAGTTCTGCTCTGCCTTGTTTCTGAAAGAACAATAACGTGTCTCTCTCTCTCTCTCTTTCTCTCTCCGCCTTATCCAACTGCCTGCAGCTTGCATTGGGGTTGCACAAAGCTCTGCAGGATTATTTGCACAAGCAGGTGTAGAATATATTCAGGGAAAATGCTGAGCTCAAGTGGCCATTGTAAAGATCTTCTGCTACTCGCATAAGAAAATACTTTTTAATGTAGTGCTTTTAGAGGTTGAAGAAAACTTGTATTTTTAACTTGGCGATGGTGCCTCTTTTTTTGTCGATATTTTGTGTCTGCATTGTACATTAGCATATGGAAATATTTTGATCAGAATATAGAATGCAGTCTTGTACAAGGAATGTCTCGGAGGGAAAAACTGATGACCTATATTTTCTTTTTTATGTTTTTATCCTGTAGACATGTATGAATCATATCTGTAAACAGATATTTAGTAACCTGTGGAATACACATCAGAATATGCAACTCTTATTTCAGTCCAGTTTTCTTCAGTCTTTTGCTAAAAATGCTTTGTGTAAATGCTTTGTGTTTTCTAGTGCATTTGCCATTTAATGTAGATCATCGGTATAAGGGCACACATTTAACAGGGTTTTAGAGCAATCTCTGATAAATCTTAAAAGTCATTAATCTTTCCAATCTTATAAGCCTTAAATCTTTAAAATCTTAAAAGTCCTAAATCTTTCCAGTCTTTAAAGCAGTGCTGCAGTTTGCATAGGCACAAAAATACACTAATAACTGAAGTAACATCTATTATCCAGAATTTCAGTCTAGTTTTCTTTTCAATGGATTGGGTTTTGTTTTTTCTTTAGTAGTTTCTTTCAGGTTTGATGCACAAGCACAAAATTAGGTAGCAAAGCACACAGATCACTTGTGTCCGGCCAGTGAAGAGCAGGACGTGATTCCTGAGGAAACACTTAGTTTTAAAATTTCTCACAGTCGTTAATGAAACCTGGCCTTTCAGTTGAAATGACTTTTTTTGTAATCAACTTTTGCCTTTATCACAATCACTCATATTTTGAAATATATCACAACCACATTCTGCTGCTGAACGTCAGCTGTGATCCTCTGTGTAAGGCAGAGCTGGGAAGTGAATGTGACCCTAATGTTTTTGTTGCGTTGCCTAAAAAAAAACCTGGGGTTATTGAAATACATTACCCATGATGATCTGCTGTTTGACCTTGCAGACCATTGGAGAACACTCTCCATGACAGTCCAAAGTAAGGCTTCTTTACTTGTCCTTTAGCTTAGTATTAGACCAGGTGCTCATCAGTTACTGATTCCCTAGCCTCTGAGTTCTGTGAACCCTGCAGTTCCTCTTATATTATTGGTGCTTTTTTCCCCCCAGATTATTATTTTTTAACCAATAGGTCAATATGGGACTTTATAAATCTGCATGTTAAGCCATCAACACATTATAGTTCCTTACTGAGCTCCATTAATGATTCAGTTATCATTTCCCAGGTCACAGGTTCAGGAAAAACACATGGGCCTACATGTAATTCTTGTCACACTAAGCGTTAATTGAAAACCTTAGGTGTTCACTAAAATGCGAACAGCCCTCTTAACAAGGTTTAAAGTGGTTCTATGGGTGTATTTTAACTATGAATAATTTTTTTTAAATGGGGAAATCGAATTGAGATATGCTTTGCTCTGTGGTTCTTTTCCTTTATGAAACCTTCATTTATACAATCAGATGTATTAATATATTTTAGTAAGGATTATGATACTATGTTTTCTGTAATAATTGTAAAGCTTGGATTAACAATAAATCTTTATGCACACTGGACTTTTCTCTGTCTCATAATTACAGATCTGAATAATCTAATAGACCATGCATACTGTCCCTCTTTTCATAATTTATGCCATATCTTGTATTGATCCCAGAGTGTCTCCCAAAGAATATCGCTATTTTGAACCTCAGGCTTTTGTACTTGGCTAAACATGTGATATTGAAGGAAAGAGTATTCATTTTAAACTAGAAACAAGCCCATGTTAAACAGTAAAAAAAAAAAAAAAAAAAGCCAAACTGGATTATGTCATTTGAATATGTCGCCCCCTGTTGGGGATAATAGATATTATCATTAGATGAGGCATGTGGCCATATCCCACAGGACAAACTATCACAAGCCCTGCCAGGTAGAGTGGAAACTATTTTAGGTGGCCTTGATTGCAGGAAACTATAAAAACAGAAGTGTAGGAACGTGTGCATCTGCATGTGAGTCACGGAAACAATCACTAAAATAGGGTGCTTGTTAGAGATTATATACAGAACAGCTTCATCATCTTGTTCTGTCTTTGATTACACATTAGTGTTACGTGAGAGTTGCACATCAGAAAGCAGCAGTTTGTGTATTTTTGAACAGTATTGTAAACTGGAGAAAACAAAGGCAAGGCAAGGTTAATGATGAATGAATACAAACCTATCTCATAATTAGTAAAGCTCTGGACATCAGCCGACATTAAACTACATGCTCACAGGTTTATACAAGCTTCATGGTTGACATCACTAATTTGCTTTATAACACCAATCCAACCATCCATCCATTATCTATACCTGCTTATCCTGAGCAGGTTCGAGGGGGGTGCTGGAGCCTATCCCAGTGTGCATTGGGCGAGAGGCAGGAATGCACCCTGGACAGGCCACCAATCTATCCCACACACACCATTTGCACACACACACACTCATACAGTCATACCTATGGGAAATTTTAGAGTCTCCAATTAGCCTTCCTGAATGTCTTTGGGCAGAGTTAAGGGCAGCTCCTACAGTGAGGAGGTTTAACAATTTCAAGTTCAGCGTTACACTATTTTGCCCAAAAAAAAAAAAAAAAAGCCTAGTGCACTTATAATAGTTACATTAACTGTATCATAAAGAAAACTGATGGGAGGAGACAATAAAATGTATATTTTTTAATTGCTATATGTTTTTTTAAATAATAATTTTACTTAAGTTGAATCTTAAACTCATGGTAACTGCCTAAAGTCAAATGCATTTCTGTTCTGTGGCGAAAATGAAAAGGAAATACTCTTCACTAATCCATTACCATGAAGAAAAATATATTCAATTGACCTTTCGTGTGAGGTTACAATATCATCTTTCTGATCGTTTGCGGAAATTGATTTATGTGACAAATCTTGGTTCTGATTGCAGTACATTAGCTTGAGTGTCCGGACATGCATACAGGGGAATTTTCGGGTATAGATTTTCCATTGTACGTTTTTTGTAATGTTGCGCTCCTAAATGACAACAGCAGCGACCTCTTCCGTGCGTCTGAAATTCTGACATGCGCAGTACATTGACTGCAATATGTCCAGAGATTAGGACACCGAAAACTGTAGATGCCAAATGGGACTGCCGGCGTTTTTATCTAATTAATCTTAAATCAGTGACAAAATGGCTGCGGTTAACGGACAGATGTCACTGATAGTAACCTCGGTGATTTCTACACTGCAGTGAGTAAATGGGTGGGAAATCTCGGCAGGAGTTTACATTCATGCGACGCGCTTAACTTAGCAAAGTCAAGGAACTTCGGGTTGTGGCGAAGGAAATAACAGGAGAACAGGAACTGCACAGACAGGACGCTAGCCATGGAAGATTTCGGGACCGCGTTAGAGAAGAATGCCTCGGATTTGACGGTAATGGACGTGTACGACATCGCCGCGGTCGTGGGACAAGAGTTCGAGCGTATAATTGACCAGTATGGGTGCGAGGTGTTGTCACGTCTGATGCCTAAAGTGGTGCGGGTACTGGAAATCCTGGAGGTGCTGGTTAGCCGAAATAGCATCAGCCCTGAAACCGAGGAGCTGCGGCTGGAACTGGACAGACTGCGCCTGGAACGAATGGACCGACTGGAAAAAGAAAAGAAACACAAAAAGGTGCGGTATTGTCAGTAAAAGGGAAATTGCGCCGCTCTGTTTAGGCTGTACCATCATGCCAGACATCCCAGCCGTTCCATTCTCCCCCTCCCCTCTCCTAACTGGGCGTTCGATTTCATCCGCCAGACTGAGCCGCGGCGACAAAAGCGCATGAGTTGAGTCATACTATATTTTTAGGACCTACCAGCAGTGGATGCATAAGAAGATTTTGGCGAAATGTATTATTGTCCACGCCTGGCGCGAGCTCTGCAGAGTTCGCTGTTACAAACTACAAACGGATACACTGTAGTCACAGTGGTCATCTAAACTCTGTCTTAACAGAACTTGACACATGACAACAACGCAAAATGTGTGTTAGTTTATAGTTGTTAGTGTTTTGTATCATGTTTTACCGAATTAACCAAACTGTAACTGTTTTTACTGTAATCACAATACGTCGTTAAAACACTGCTATACTGTAGCTACTAAATGTAAAGCTAATTTAAAAAAAAACAAGTTGGTAAAGAAACCTATTCAGGCGCTTGTTCTTGAAACCAGATCCATTTTTGCATCGACATACTTAAAATTGTTTTTAAAGTTGGCCCACGTTATGTACCTGAGAAGGTACTATCGCTCCGGGATATCTTTTCTCATTTTAAATTTTGGAACTAATGTTGAGACTAATTTTGAAAGCCAGAATAAACCGTGGACCCGTTATAACCGCTATATATACGTAGGCCTAGGCTATATTATGTCGATATATAGTATGGTAGGCCTATATTATATTCATATTATATTAAAATGTATATTATATACTTTATATACCTCATTTTGTGAATTTTTACGACATACTCGTCATGTATTTTATTCAAATATATTTTCTAATTTCTTTACGAGTGCAGCCATTACAAAATTATATTTCAAATATATTTTAAAAAGACAGCATTAAAATATTGATGGTGAAATCTATTCGTAATTGAGAGAGCTGACAGGTTTAACTAAGTTTAGATAAACTGCTAACAGGTTTAGCTAAATTCAGATTTACTATCAGTTGCAAGGTGTATTATGGGCACTGTATGTTGATGAGTGTGAGTGTGTGTACACTGTGTGTGATATTGTGTACACTCTATTGTTTTGAACTTTATTCTATTCTGTTCTAGTGTCTCATATTATTTTTTTGCTGAGCTGGGCGTCCTAGTTAAATTAATTCAATGGGAATTAATTGATTTGGCATGCATGTGTCTGTTAGTGCATTGACCCCTTGGTTTGAGCTGCGGTCTATTGGGTCCAGGAGCTGGAGCTGGTGGAGGATGTGTGGAGAGGAGAGGCCCAGGACCTGCTGACGCAGATCGCCCAGCTGCAGGAGGAGAACAAGGCCCTGCTCAGCAACCTGTCCCTCAAAGACTCCCCCATGAGTGAGGAGGACCTGCAGAGACAGGAAGGTACTATGCAAACTCTGCCGCTGTATCAGAGGAGTTGCGAACTCTTCCAACGTGTAAAACTGGGTGGGGAGCGTCCAGGAGAAACTTGAAAACCTGCCTTCTCTCCTCCCCCCAGTTTGCGACACACGTTCCTGAAGGCACCCTGTGCTTGTCATTGTAGCAGCCGTGGCTTAACACCTCATACGCATTTTCTGTTTTCTTTTTGTTCTCCATCGCAAAACAACAAGGCCACGTTTGATAACTGGTGGCGGTGTGGCATAGTGGGTAAGGAGCTGGTCTTGTAACCTAAAGGTCACAGGTTCAGTTCCCAGGTAGGACGCTGCCATTGTACCCTTCAGCAAGGCACTTGCCTGCATTGCCTCAGTATATATCCAGCTAAGGGTGCAGAGAAAAATACAATGTAAAAGTTGTGAAAGTTGCTCTGGATAAGAGCGTCTGCTAAATGCCTGTAAGGTAATATAACGGCAGTGCAAACTGCAGGTTACGTTGGGACTTGGACTCGGACATCATCTTCGCTGTTCTCTCGCTGTCTGTTCCCTTGCTGTGTGTACACCAGACGAGGCGAGTCCTCGGCCTTCACTGTGGTTTTGTTTGCATGCCTCAAGCGAGGAATGCAAATCAGTGCAAAACAGGAGGCGACCGTCAGTCACTCCTGACCAGTGCCTACAGGACCCTGCCTGTTGTCGGCAGACTATTGAGTGTCTGTTGGCTTGATGTATTCCCAGCTTGCTTGTTGTCAGCCATTAATATAATGCATTACTGGATCCTGACACTTTATTACTGTTAACATCTAACACCGGCCCATGTCTGCTTTTAAAGAAGTGCATAATAGAATTAGTTTAGCTGGCCAATGTAAATATATGGACTGTAGATTTCCAGACTTTGTCTTTGGAAATTACACTGTGTGAAAATGATTAGGCCGAATACGTAATGCTAATACGCTCTCAATATTGTGTGTAGTATGACTGCTGTAGTTGGCACTGCGATGAATTACTGACAGAAATGTATGTTTCTATACCATCCAGTCCTGAAAAATGGGAGTGAGATATTCTGCTGGGGGGTGGGGGTTGGGGGTTGGGGGGTGGGGGGGTGGGACTGTCATGTGAATGAATTGAAGGGCTGTGCGCACATTCCTCTGATGTTCTCAGTGTGTACAAACATACCCTTCCTCTGTCTGGGCTGAGGCTAACATGCTGGAAGCTGAGGTCTTGTTTACTCCCTGTGGAATTCCCCTCTCTGTCACTCATCCGGGGGAGCCAATAAAAACGATTGTGGCCCAGGACAGAGTGCAGCTCCCTCCTCCTCCCATCAGCCCAAAGCAAAAAAAAAAAAAAAACAACAACAGCAGCCCACCAACATTCTGGTCATGTGATCTCTTAGTTTAGATCGTCCGGGCCGCAGACCAACTAAACTCACACAAAAGCCGCTTGGAAAGCAGGATAGTTCTGTGATAAAACAGAAATCCAGGGAATTTCTTTTTTTTTCTTTTTTTGTTTTTTTTTGTTTTGGACAGTACCAGAAACGTATAAATGTGTCTTATGAGGACCAATGAGTCGGTACGTGTTCTTTAGGTCCTACCAGGCGTGTTCTGTGGTGTTCATTTTCAGTTGTGTACTGGAAAGTGAAAAATGAATTTCAGTGTTCAGTTGGAAATGAACGTTCTAACTTGTCTGACTGAGCTCCGGACTGGGTCATGTCTGAGGCTGGCTAGCCCACATGGGCAAGCCTTCTCCTGGTTTTGGTCGGTGTGAAGCGGCTCGATGTGCCCGGGCCACCCTCGGGACGGCATGGTGGCCTAGCACGTGCCTGCTTAGCGCCCCTCTGCCTAGTGTGCGGCCACTTAGCCCCACTCCACCTAGCGTGTAGCCTCTGAGCCCCACTCTGCCTAGCATGTGGCCACTTAGCCCAACTCTGCCTAGCATGTGGCCACTTAGTCCAACTCTGCCTCCGCCCCCCCCCCCCCCTCAGAAGGCTGGCGCTGGTCGTTCTTCTTAGAAACAATAACTGTGAGTTGAACCCTGTTGAGAGGGGAAGGGGAGGGGGGAGTTTGGCTGAAATAGTGCTGCAGCAGTGCCTGTGTTTGTGATCACTGTGGGGAGACACACACACACGTGGGGGGTGGTGTTTGTGTGTGGGGGCAGGGCCTAGGGGATGAGACAGGCTGTATTGATCAGCGTTTGTCCTTTGTTTCGGTCCCCGCAGGGGAAGCAGGGATTTGTGGGTAATGTCATTGTCAGTTCATTGTCCTGAATAATAAGAGTGAAGAGAGAGGGCTACTTATGATGGCCGCCCATTCGCACAAACTGTCTCTCTCTCTCAGACATACACGTGCTCACACACACGCACGCAAACACATACACTTGCACGTGCATACACACAGACACATGCATACACACACAGACACACACACATACAGACACACTTACACAGATATACTTACACAGACACACACACATACGCACTCACACGCACACACACACACAGATACACACGCACACACATACACACTCACACTCACAAGCACACACATACACACAGATACACACGCACACACATACGCACTCACTTGCACGCACACACACACACAGATACACACGCACACACATACACACTCACACACACACACACACAGATACACACGCACACACATACGCACTCACTTGCACGCACACACACACACAGATACACACGCACACACACACACACACACACACACACATACACACTCACACACACACACACACACAGATACACACGCACACACATACACACTCTCACACACACACACATACACACTCACACTCACAAGCACACACACACACACAGATACACACACACTCACACTCACAAGCACACACACACACACACACACACACACACACACACATACACACACACACACACAGACACACACAGATACACACGCACACACACACACACACACACAAGCTGCCCTTCTCTGCGAGTGAGGCCTGGCTGGTAAGCGTTAGTGCTGGGGCGGCCGGTTGGCCCTGATAAAGAGCTCCTCTGTCACTCCGCCCCTCGTGCTGCAGCAGTGGGGGCTGAATGGCCTTATTTTCCGGCCCTTTGAACAGGCCCAGCTGCATCTACAAAGACCCCAAAGACCCAGGAATCCCTCACTCACAAATCTGCATCGTCAGGTGATGGGGATTGCGCAGTATCGCAGAGAATCAGGACGCGGCGTGTGAATCGATTCCCCCATGGATTCCCCCATTCCCACAAGGTTTTCAGTCTTGGCACATTTGATTATCTTGATTAACTTGGAACATTGATTTCCTGAGCATTGAGGAGAAAAGCACAGTAGACTGCTTTGTAAATGGAAACGATGCTGTGTGGAATATCAGAGATCTCATATGCAGCCCTGAGGTGCTAGGTGGGGCCAGGTGAGGGGTGGGGATTAAGTGTGTGTGTGTGTGTGTGAGAGAGATAGAGAGAGAGAGTGTGTATGTGTGTATTTCTAAGACAGAGTGTGTGTGTGTGTGTGTGTGAGAGAGAGAGAGAGAGAGAGAGAGAGTGTGTGTGTTTGTAAGTTTGTGTGTATGTGAGTGTGCGTATGTGTATGTTTGGGTAAGCATGTGTGTGTGCTTGTATGTGTGTGTGTGCTGCTCTTCATGGTGAGAGGTTAGGGGCTATTTTAAACCCGGCTGGGCTCCTCTCAGGATCTATATAAACACACAGAGGGCTGGGACTCTAAATCAGGATGTCATACAGCACCCAAATCTGGCTTCGCCATGAGAACATGCCCACTGCCCTGTCTGATTGGCAGAGGACATGTTTTTGACTGGCACTCATACATACCACAGTGCAGCCCAGTACGTTATTCCAAGCACAGTGTCACACAGCACAGTGTCCAGCTGTGCAATGCCATAACTGAAATAATGTAATTAACTGGTCTGTATTGCAGCAGTGTACTGTATGTTACAGTATGTTAGTTGCTGTGGGTAGGAGTGTCTGTAAAATGAATTTAATGGCGGGGAATTTGGCATGGTCATGTGACGCATCCGTCTGGTTGCTGTGGCCGCCAGGTATGTCGGAGAGGGAGAGACAGGTGATGAAGAAGCTGAAGGAGGTCGTGGACAAGCAGCGAGATGAGATCCGTGCGAAGGACCGGGAGCTGACGCTGAAGAACGAGGACGTTGAGGCAGTAAGGCCCCACCCACCAGCCTGTTGCTTTGAAACACATTCACATCAGATCAAATGCGTAAATTACATTATATAAATGTAATTATCATTATGTATCATTATTATTTTATACACTTCATTGCCAAAGGTGTGTGAACACCTGAACATCACACCTGTATGTGCTTTTTGAACGTCTCATTCCAAAACCATGGGCATTAATATGGAGTTGGACCCTTTGCTGCTGTAACGGTCTCCACTCTTCTGGGAAGGCTTTCCACTTGATTTTGGAACGTGGCTGTGGGGATTCATTTCCATTCAGCCGCAAGAGCATGAGTGAGTTTGGGCACTGATGTTGTGGGGCGATAAAGGCCTGGCTTGCAGTCGGCATTCCAATTGATCCCAAAGGTGTTCGATGGGGTTGAGGTCAGGGCTCTGTGCAGGCCAGTCAAGTTTTTTCACACCAAACTTGGCAAACCATATCTTTATGGACCTCACTTTGTGCCAGGGGGCATTATCATGCTGAAATAGGCAAGGCCTTCCCCAAACTGTTGCCATGAAGTTGGAAGCGCAAAATTCTTTAGACTGTCATTGTATGCCATAGCATTAAGGAGCCTAGCCCAAACCATGACAAACAGTCCCATTCCTCCTCCACCAAGCTTTACAGTTGGCACTATGCATTTTGGCAGGTTCTCTTGGCATTCGCTAAGACCCGGATTCATCCGTCAGACTGCCAGATAGTGAAGCATGATTCATCACTCCAGAGAACTCTCCAGAGTCCAGTGGTGGTGTGCTTTACATCACTCCAGCCGACGCTTGGCTTTGCGCATGGTGACCTTAGGCTTGTGTGTGGCAGTTCGGCCATGGAAACCCATTTCATGAAGCTCTTGACGAACAGTTCTTGTGCTTTCGTTGCTCCCAGAGGCAGTCTGGAACTCGGTAGTCAGCTTTTGATGAATTCACTTGCTGGAAAGGTGGCATCCTATGACAGCGCCACGTTGAAAGTCAGTGAGCTCTTCAGCCACACCCATTGCTAACAGGTGCGTAACATCAAACACAGCCGTGCAATCTCCATAGACAAACATTGGCAGTAGAATACGTCGTGCTGAACAGCTCAGTGACTTTCTACGTGGCATTGTCATAGGATGCCACCTTTACCACAAGTCACTTTGTCAGATTTTTGCCGTGCTGGCGCTGCCCCGGGTAATGGTAAGTGCTGTTATTGTGAAGTGGAAACGTCTAGGAGCAGCAGCAGCGCAGCCACGAAGCGGTAGGCCACACTGGCTCACAGAAGAGGACTTCCGAATGCTGAAGCGTGTTGCATGTAAAAATAATCTGTTCTTGGTCTGCCCTAACCTTTACCCCATCAAACACCTTTGGGATTAATTGGAATGCCGACTGTGAGCCAGGCCTTACGCCCAGCATCAGTGCCCAACCTCACTAAATGCTCTTGTGGTGGAATGGAAGCAAATCCCTGCAGCCATTTTCCAAAATCTATTGGAAAGCCTTCCCAGAAGAGTGGAGGCTGTTATAGCAGCAGAGGGGGGCTTCAACTCCATATTTGTTGTACGTCGCTCTGGATAAGAGCGTCTGCCAAATGCCTGTAATGTAATGTAATGTAATATTAATGCCCATAGTTTTGGAATGAGATGTTCAACCAGTACATATGGGTGTGATGTTCAGGTGTCCACATACTTTTGGAAATGTAGCGTATGAATGTGTATCATATATATTTGGCCACTCTGATTGGCCGTTGTGTTTGTGTGCTCTGATTGGGTACTCCGATTAGCCGCTCTGATTAGGTCCTCTGGTTGGCCACTGTGATTGGGTACTCTGATTGGTCACTCTGATTGGGTACTCTGGTTGGCCGCTCTGATTGGGTGCTCTGATTGGATACTCTGGCTCTGATTGGCCGCTCTGATTGGGTGCTCTAATTGGCTGTTCTGATTCGGTGCTTTGCCCCCTCCCCTTCCCCCACAGCTCCAGCAGCAGCAGAGCCGGCTGATGAAGATCAACCAGGACCTGCGGCACAGGATGACAGTGGTGGAGGCGCAGGGCAAGGCGCTGATCGAGCAGAAGGTGGAGCTGGAGGCCTCCGCCCAGGCACAGCAGCAGGAGCTGGCCAGCCTGCGGCAGGAGGTGGGCGAGCTGCGCCAGCACCAGCAGGGGGCGCCCAACTACAACGGCGAGGAGCCGCCCGCTCCAGCTAAGGTAGAGCGACACCAGCGTCTCTCTCTCTCTTTCACTCTTTCTTTTCCTTTCTATTTTTCTCCCTCTTTTTTTCTTTCTCTCTCTTTCTCCCCCCTCTCTGTTTTTCTTTCTCTCTCCCCATTTGATACAGGGATGATATTGTTCCTAATTTTTCTCCCGATTAATATCAGGAAATACCAACTATTCAGACCCTAACTGTCTCTATAGATGTGATGAGATGTTTATAGTACTCTAGGCTCTGACCCCCCCCCCCCCCATTCAGATTCTCTTGGGCAAGTGACTCACCCATCAGCTCATCGCCAGCATGTGGCACCCATCTGGGGGGTACACAGCACTCGCCTGGAAGGTCTATGGCATCCATTTTGTGCCGTAACACTCGTCACACGAGTGAGGAGTTAATTCAGCCGTTTGAAGTGGGAGATGATTGGAGAGACAGGGTGGGAAATGTGGCTGAGGTACTGAGGCTCCGCCCCTGTACTGAGGAGCCCCCTCCACACTGAGCCTCATAAACTATCTATTCACACTTTAAATAAAGGAGAGAAAAGGCAGGCCGGCTGCCACTTTCAGTGTTACCGGGTAGATCTCCGCATGCAAGTTAAAGAAGAGTGATTGGCTGTCAGGAATCTTGGCTTTACACCAGAAGCCAATGGAGGAAAATCTCACTTTGCTTCATTGGATGGGTTTTAGTGCAAGCTACCTGTCATAGAAATTTTTAAATTTGCTGCCACGGACCTCAAAAAAAAAAAAAACAGTCAGTAATTTTATGTAAAAACTTCCACACAATAATAATAGTAATAATAATGAAAATAATAATGATGATCACGACGATGGTGGTGATGATGGTGATGTCATCGTTATTAAAGTCAATAGACAGATGTGTTAAATGCCAGTGCCCGCAGGCTGGGAGAAACGCTTGGCTGTAGTCTGAGCCCAGCGATGAGGATTTTCACAGACAGACCAGTCCAGCGCGTGAGTCATCCAGCGTGTGAGTGGCCGTGTGACAGAACCCTCAGTGAACAGGCCCGACAGCTGGGCACGCGGCCCGTTCAGCGCCCAGCTCTGAGACGGGCCCGCCTTCACTGCAAACGTGTCTGCTGGCCGATAATGATATCAAAGCAGCATGACCCCTGCTTACGCCAATTCTGCCGATTTTGTGTTTGCGGTGCTGCGGTTATTTTGAAGACCAGTGTACCAAATGCACCTCTTCTATGTTTCTCGGTAGCATTTTGGTTTTTGTTTGGGAGGCAAAAATACAAAATGGAAAAAGAAAACTGTTGTCCAACTTTTTTTTCCTGCTTGTATGGGAAGACAGTATATGTGCCAAGCTGTTTCTGAAGGAACCTCATTTATCATTTTGACTTTAATATGTTATTTTGTCAATAATTAAAATGTAATCAAACCAGTCATTTCACATCCACGGTACGAGGGTTGACAAATTACACAAAGGGAATTAATGAATTCTTTTGTATAAAAGAGAGATGGTATAAAAACCCTAGCAGAAATGTTAAAAGTGAATATCATGGTGAAATATGCTAAATAAATCTTCTGTTGCTTTTCCTTTTTAGAAATGTACATTCCCAGCATGGAATATTATATTTAGAATTTCACTGAAGGAATACCGTGCAGCTAGTTTAAGACCTGAAATTCAGTCATCTTTTGTCTGTAACTTTGACTCATGATGAATGCACCTGTTCATAACTATGCGCGAACACGGTGTAGCGAGTTTGATGATGATCACCAAAATAAATTTTCTGAGACAAATTTGCAAAGGGAAAAAGCAACGATTCAAACAATATTGGCCGAGCACTGACCTTTTCTTTAATATGAGGGAGTGACTTTGCGTGACCTTTGTTTTTCAGTGCTATGACTGTTCCACCACATGTCCCTCATTTTTTTTGTTTTGTTTTGTTTGTTTGCCCAGCTCTCAAAAGTAGCAGCTACAGGAAGCCAGAGTCTGCTTATGTCAGACCACAGAGACCCACCCCAAACCCTGATGGAGCATTTTGAACCAGAGGGGCGCCTCTCCCCCTTTCCCCAATTTATGAACAGGGGCTCTGAGGAGCAGGAGGGAGGTGCTGGGGATGATGATGATGAGGAGGTGGAGGAGGAGGCGATGTTGCTATGGGTAAACCCCTCCCTAGCAACAGGTTGATGACAGAGTGGTGTGCTGTGATCCTAACCCTTTGTTGCTCGCTAGTTCATCTCACGTATGAGAAAGTGTTTTGGATCCTTATCGACGCTGTGCCACTCGGACCTTCTTGCTACAAAAGCCGCCATTGCGCTGGTTCGTGTGAAAGGATTTGGGCGAAAACTGGCGATGGGAGAGGGAGGTTTTAAAAAAGCCCTATTTTTTGGATCAGTCGCTGGCCTGTTTGAACCAATCAGAAGGTTTTGCTGTCCACTGCAAAACACAATGATTGGCTCAAATCAGCGAGTCAGTGATAGTACACAGTTGCCCCCACCCATGTATGATTTCATGAAAGCTCCGTCTCCCATGACAACTGACGACCTTATTTTAACCTGCGCTTTGCTTCAGTTGAAAGCATGCCAGTTGAGCCATGAAACAGGAAACTGCTGAAATAAAACAAACCAATGAGAGCGCTAGTTTATCAGCTGCCTGTGTTGTCTGCTTGAGTTACTGTTGCTGTGCCACGTGTAACCACATACAGTGAGCGCCCCCATGTGGAAGCACCAGGAACTGTCTTTGTTGCATCAGAGGATACATGTGTACCAACTTATCACTGTGCCACAGAAGAAATAGATTGCAGTGTCATTACAAAAAAACTTGATGTTATTATTGGAATTTTATTCAGATTAAGTATTGGTGGTGATTTGTATTAACAGCTAACCTGGGGTTTGAATGTGCTTCCCAAATGGTGTTTAGAGATCAGCATGCATGCAGATGCACGATGGGAGATGTAGTAACAGAGTGCGCTTCGGTGGACTCCAAAATGGGTGAAGAGACCATGAACTGTCAATCATAGACTTCTTTAAACCAATCAAAAGATTCAGCAAAAACAGTCATTAGTTAAAATTAGTAACTAATGAAGTGACTGATGGCTTATATAGCTCCGCCCACTTTGGTTTCATGAAACACCTCATTCTTCTTCTGCAAGTCGCAGCGCCATGCATCTCACCTGCAGTTCTGCGTCCTTTCCAACAGGAGGCGCTGTGTGAGGAAGACCAGGCAGGCGAGAGGGGCGCTCTTGACCCAAAAGACCACAACCGGCCCCGCTTCACACTCCAGGAGCTGCGGGACGTCCTGCATGAGAGGAACGAGCTGAAAGCCAAAGTGTTCATGCTGCAGGAGGAGCTTGCGTATTACCGAAGGTAAAGGGCAGGCGTTTCCCCTGCCCCACTGCAGAGCACCTGTCCCCTCACTGCAGTGTTTGTAGTGCCCGATGTCTTTATAGATCTCAAAAGCCATGGCGTTACAGCCCAGCATTGACCCCACAGATAGCATCTATAACTGTGTCACACTCATAAAGCCTCTATAACTGTGTCACACTCATAAAGCCTCTATAACTGTGTCACACTCATAAAGCATCTATAACTATGTCACACTCATAAAGCCTCTATAACTGCCACACTCATAAAGCATCTATAACTGTGTCACACTCATAAAGCCTCTATAACTGTGTCACACTCATAAAGCATCTATAACTGTGCCACACTCAGATAGCATCTATAACTGTGTCACACTCATAAAGCCTCTATAACTGCCACACTCATAAAGCATCTATAACTGTGTCACACTCATAAAGCCTCTATAACTGTGTCACACTCATAAAGCATCTATAACTGTGCCACACTCAGATAGCATCTATAACTGTGTCACACTCATAAAGCCTCTATAACTGCCACACTCATAAAGCATCTATAACTGTGTCACACTCATAAAGCCTCTATAACTGTGTCACACTCATAAAGCCTCTATAACTGTGTCACACTCATAAATCATCTATAACTGTGTCACACTCATAAAGCCTCTATAACTGTGTCACACTCATAAAGCCTCTGTAACTGTGTCACACTTATAAAGCCTCTATAAATGTGTCACACTCATAAAGCATCTATAACTGTGTCACACTCATAAAGCCTCTATAACTGTGTCACACTTATAAAGCCTCTATAACTGTGTCACACTCATAAAGCATCTATAACTGTGTCAAACTCATAAAGCCAACAGCTAGCACCTTCAGTTTGAATTTTATTTATTAAAGGGTAATCCTGATAGCTGGTTGGCCAGGATACGTAGCAGTCCTGTATTTACCATACATTGTGCATCTTCTGAAAACGGGTTCTTCTAACACAAGATTTTAAAGCACAGGTTCTCATAACACAGATCCCTCATCCATAGTCCTTTAAAATACCACAGAGCAGTTAAAACACAGACTGATGTTTCACTGGTCGGGCTGTCATCAGAACAGTTTATCTTTCTCATCAGTGAGGATCCAGAGGAAGAGACCGGACCCTCCACGCCAAATCCCTCCCTCGTGCCACGGGCCCGCCCCCTCCCCAACGCCCAACCAGAGTCAGGGATCAAACGCCTGTGAGTAGAAAAGACTCCTCTGCTGCAGCTTCACCTCACATACTTTGACCTTTGACCTTGCCCAGCCTTGAGTTCTGATTGGCCAACCAACCAAAAACATGGGGTGTTTCCATTGGTAGGTCAGTCTCCAGTGGCGTTACATGTGCACATCAATCTGATTCACTGGCATTTACTGACTGTCATTCTGAGATGATTGTTTGCTGTTTTGTCTGCCTGCTTGCAATCGGTCAAAGATTTTCCTTTGAGGTGAGAAACTCCTCAGCAGTATCTGTGTAAAAGCTTTTAAAATCTAGCAGTGCACGCTTCCTAGAATCCCTTTCCTTTAGTACTCTTTAGTGCAGTTTCCATTAACAGTTGTTTATACTTTTTTATTGACTGTAGTTTATTCAGGGTGGTCCTGATACCAGGTTTCTGTTTCAGAGCAGCCCTGCTTACAAAATATAATTCCAAAGTTTTTTTTTTTTTAATAGAGAAAAATATGTTGTATGTGGGGTACAACAACAGTTGTATGTGGGGTACAATTACAAAATCAATTAAAATAAGCACATGTAAACTCCTCAGTAGTCTTTTCTCTTATTACTGCTTGCAGCAGTGACCCATAGATACCTTCTTAGATTCACTCGCTTTGTGCTGTTTAGAATGCATTCAATCTCCCACTCGCCCTGTCCTGTTGCCTGAATTTGAATACTAGAGTATTAGATTAGAGTTCATGTTATGTAATTGCTTTTGGTATTAAAGTTAAAAACTCAATTATAAGCTGGCCAGAAGTTTTTTAATAGCCATGTGCGATGTACAATTACGACAGTCCCCTGCGATAGATTGGCGGCCTGTCCAGGGTGTATTCCTGCCTCTCACCCAATGCACATTGGGATAGGACCCAGAACCCCCTGCGACCTGCTCAGGATAAGTGGGTATAGACCATGGATGGATGGAGGGAATTACGGCAGTGAAAATTCCAGAGAAATTTTGTTCACCTGTACAGTTCCCTTAATGAGGCCAAGTTAAAGCCTTCCTCCTCCTCTTCCTCCTGCTTTCCAGGTTTAGTTTCTTCTCGCGAGACAAGAGGCGGAGCTCCCAGAGGAACGCCCGATTGGACGACAGTTTGAGCTCGTGGGCGGGGAAGGATGACGTGTACACAGAGCAGGCCCAGGAGGCCTTGCAACACCTGTAGCCACGGAAACCAACAGGACGTGTGGTTCGCTGTGACCTCTGACCCTGCCCCACATTCACATTATTAGGGTCCCCTTCTATACAACCCCCCGCCCCCATCCATATCCTACCCCTCCCCCGCCGTAAACAATAGGAGCCACCACAAGGGGGCAGGGCGTGGAGTGGTGAGTCATCGGGCAGCTTTAATAGCACTATTAGAATTTTAAAAAAACAAAAAATGATCAGCTCTGGTTGGTCTAAAGGTGTGTGAAGATGAGGGTGAACGTGTCCATATGACGCTGGGGCATATGGACCCCTGAAACGTGGCATCAGTGTGCAGCATCGCAGGTGCATTGTGGGTAATATGAGAGCGAGAGAGACACGAGCCGGCGAGCTTCTGTCTGTGAATGAATGCGAGCCCTACAGGAGTCTGGTCGTAAGGCAGTAGCCAGGCCGCAGGTCCAAGGTGCTCCAGAGGGTGGCTCCGCTGCGCGGTGCAGACGGACGGGAAGTGTGAAAAAGCTGCGGCGCTCTGTGTCCTTTAGAAAAGTAGGATGGAATTTGGGAGCGCCACTGGGAAAGAAATGTATTAAGAAAAGTTCTGTCACAAGTTTTATTAAAGGCTTGGGCAAGATTGAGGGAGAGGAGGGTGTGGAGATGAACCAGGAGAGTGCGTAGCGTGAGGAGAGAGACAAAACAGGGCCTGAAGGAGAGCTACTTAACCAAGAAATAAAAGCATAGTCTTGACCTCATCCAAACAAGCTGTGAACAAGGCAATACGCAACAGTCGCCTCACCCTGTACTCATTAATTCTACACCAGGGAGCCCCACAGCCATGGCGTGGGGTTGTATCTTCACTATAACTTCACCCTGATGGGCTTTTCCTTGAAAGGAACTGGACTGATGTGACTTTTATCCAGTGGTGTTTTACATGGTGTATTTAAATGATGTGTACAACAAAGCACACCGTGTCCCATGCATTATCCACACCTCAGAATGAGTGTGAACATGAAATGCTAACTCTGTGAGTGAGTGGGGGTGGTGTGTGTGACAAACACATACCGATTTCATGCATTTTCAGGCAACTTCCGAGGTTTGGAGTAAATATATGTTTGTACCTTACAAAATGGAATGTGATGGCAAAACTATTTTTGAACAACTATATATCCTTTTTTAAAACTTGTGTGCTGATTTCATGAATGGCCGGGCTCGCGTGTACATCCTCTGAAGGCTGTTCTCTTGTCTCCGAGGTTTGAATTGTGGAGGCATTGTGCTGGGGACTACACTTCTGCCATGGCAGGCCTCAGTTCATTTTTCTGTTGAGTCGGTCCAGGAAATTGATTTTGATTCAGTTCATGAATGTAAAATTATATCCATGACAGCAATTTTCTCATGAATTATCCTCAATTTTCATCAGTTATCATCCTCAGTTATCATCGCTGCTGATCTTAAGGTGGAAGAGCCACAGAACCTGCTGGTGTTTGTTTCCACCTTGAGATCAGCAACCGATTCAGACCCAAGACGCCATGTGACCTGAGTCAGCTGTGTAATCATCTGCTTTAACTGATCAATTGCTGTGCTACTCAAGTGCTGAGTTACAACAAAAACAAGCAGACCCCATGGCTGTCCAGGACCAGGACTGAGGACCACTGTTCTATGAGGATTTTTCCAGTTCATGTCATGAATTGACTGAACTTTAATGGAACTGACCCCAGCTCTGTGTCCCGGAGCTGAACCCAGCTCTGTGTCCTGGAGCTGAATCCAGCTCTGTGTCCTGGAGCTGAATCCAGCTCTGTGTCCCGGAGCTGAATCCAGCTGTGTCCTGGGGCTGAATCCAGCTGTGTCCTGGGGCTGAATCCAGCTCTGTCTCCCGGAGCTGAATCCAGCTCTGTCTCCTGGAGCTGAACCCAGCTCTGTGTCCTGGAGCTGAATCCAGCTCTGTGTCCTGGAGCTGAATCCAGCTCTGTGTCCTGGAGCTGAATCCAGCTCTGTGTCCTGGAGCTGAATCCAGCTCTGTCTCCCGGAGCTGAATCCAGCTCTGTCTCCTGGAGCTGAACCCAGCTCTGTGTCCTGGAGCTGAACCCAGCTCTGTGTCCTGGAGCTGAATCCAGCTCTGTGTCCTGGAGCTAAATCCAGCGCTGTGTCCTGGAGCTGAACCCAACTCTGCCTCCTGCTGCTGGGGCAGGCCGGTGGTAGGCACCAGGGTGACCAGTTGTCTCTAATTCAGGGGTGCACAACTTGCAGTCTGCTTCTATAGCTGGTGCTTCTACAAATGTCAGATCAAGATGTGATTGATCTGATTAAATAATTAAGAGCAGAGAAGTTGGCAAAAAAAATTCTGAAACGGATCAGCCCTGGTTGTGCACCCCTGCTGGACTAATGAGGTGGGGGGTTACCTGCTCACGGAACCCCTCCCTCCTTGGCCAGTTATGCATCGCCCCCAAAAAACCGCAGCCCCAAAATGGCACTGGCTGGGACTCGGGTCCGCATCGTGTGCCACACCAAGGACTAGTACTGTAGCAGGAATCTCTCGAAGAATATATGAGTGGAAAAAATGTCCCTTATACAACCAAAGAAGCTCAAAAACTGTTCCCTCTGTTTCTGGCTGTCCGTAAAGACGTATGGACATGTGTTGAGGCCTGAGGTCCTGTCTTATATGCCTGGAATTGACAGACAGATCCTGTGCTGTCTTCATGCATATAACCCTAGCCTGTCCTCTTCTGAGGCTTCTCAGCTCCTGAGCAAAATTACATTTACATTTCAGCATTTAGCTATTTTACTGAAGTCGTTCCTGTTAAGTATCTCCCTGAAGAGTACAATGGCAGTGCCCCCACCTGGGAATTGAACTTGCAACCTTGTAGCTGCAATCCCTGTTTCTAAAACATGCTGTCATGCCACCCAAGCTAATACATGTGCATTGTGTAAAGGGGTGACATTTTTAAAGTGGCTGGTTCCCAAACATATTTTAGCATAGAGAATGACAAGGCAGCCCATTACTGTGAACAGACATGTGAAGGTGAGAGACAGGTTATTGCTTTAAACTTCTGTTACACGCAAATAAGGCAGCATTTTTTTGTGGGAAAGGGATTTTAATGATGGATGACACTGATACTGGAATTCCTATTTAAAGGGAACGCTACTCTCTGATTGCTTGGAATTAAGCTTGCACTTGGCCTGCTTTGATCTCATTTAAGAAAACACTGACGTGTTGTTCCTCTTGCTTTCTATTTTGCTGTGTTTTAAGAAAAAAATAGCTGAGTTTTATTTATGCAATACAGCAGTCTGTGATTTCAGTGCCACTTAAAAATGCTTTGCTTTGACTCTGCGTCACTGTTTTTGTATTCAGGACATTGGTTGATATTTAAGACTGCTGTTCATGAGCCCGCCCCCAGTGCAGTGCAGTATTTGTGTCAGTCATGCCTGCTCAATAAAGCACTTACTGCGTTTACCCCAAATGACTTTTTGTGTGTCATAACCACACTTGTGAAACACAGAGGGGAAAATTCAACCCAACCGATTTACCAGGAGTTTTGCCCTCAGGTTTAAACATCAGGACGAGAAATGGCCACGGAGGGTCCTGCAGACACGATGAGTCCCCAGGGCCACAGAACTGCACGCGACCTGGAACAGCTACTTCTAATGTGTGAGATAAACAGCAGCTGTTCTAGATGTAATTGGTTCTGTGGTCTGGGGGGGGGGGGGGGGGTTAAATTCCTACTATATTAGTTGCAATCACTCCTTGATGTCTACAAGAATGTATGTATGGATCTGTTCAATCATTCAGTGATCCTCATTCATTCTGAATTTCCTCAGGGGATAGTAATGTTATTAGTATAGCTATGTAGTGGTATTTATGTTTACAGTACTAATAGTTGGTTTGATCAGCTGGCTTTATCTTTTTAAAAATGGGCTTTCTGTGCCTTCTCTGTGATGTCACTACTATTCATGACACTAACTGACTCACTTTTGTAAGTCAATCTGCATTAGAGTGTCTGCCAAGGAATCATAATGTAATGGACTGGATCTTTCAATTGTCATCCTTTGGCAGCGTTTCTTACAAAAAGGCTCAAACGTTGGGAATTCACACAATGTTGCTTTATGCCATGCTGACATGGACACTTTTTAAGATGTTTGGTTAGGAAAAGATAAAACTTGGATAGTCCAGTAGACTGGACTACTGTGTTACCCAGGGAAGTTTCAAATGGCTGCCTTGCTGTACAAATTCCATGCAAAGACATCAACAAAAAAACATTTATTGCAAACAATCTTTATTGCTGGGTTTAATTTCCTACTCAACTATTCGTTAAAAACGATTTTACCCAAGTCCTGGTTGAGCACTTGACATCCATTTAAAAGAGGGTGTTAAGTAGTAAATAAGTTAGATACCAAGTCTATTGTCCAATAGCTCACATGCAGGAAATGACATCACAAAGCTCATCTCTTGTCTCTGTGTCTGTCCTTATCTCTGTGCCTACTTTCATCCTTTTCTCTCTTCATATCCCTCTCATTACTTCTGTCTCTTTCTCTTCTTTCTCTGTGTCGGTCTCTGTCGTCCCGTTCTCGCCCTCTATGGCGTTCTTCTCGTCTCTCTCTCACCCGCTCATGGTCTCTTTCCCTGACTGGCGACCTGTCCCGGTCTCTATTTCTGTCCCCCTTTTCTCCACTTCTCTCCCATCGTCGGTCTCCGGACCAATCCTGAGGCTGCCCCCAGTCACCGGACATGGGTGCCAGATTGATAGGCTTCCGGAAAGGTCTGTCTCTCCCGCCGAACCTTAGCTGACCCGACTCCTTCTTCCCTCCCAGCCCCCCGCCCTGACGGCGAGGTATCCACCCCTTCAGGGTCCGCTCCAGCTCGTAATCCACAAACAGTTCGTGCTGGTCCACCACCAATTTATTGGCGTCCCGGCGCGCCTTTGTGACCGCGCGCTCCTCCTTATACTCGACGAAGGCGTACCCTTTGGAGAAGCCGGTAACTATGTCCCTCACCAAGCGCAGCCGGCGAATGTCCCCGTACTTTGAGAAAACCTCGCGAACCTTCTCTTCGGTGGTTTGCGGGTTGAGGCGCGCCACGAACAGCGTAAGTTCGGGGTCTCCGACCACGCCCTTGTTTGGAACGTAGCGGGCGTGCATGGCCCTCCACACTGCGCGGTCGTGCGGCTCCACGTCTGTGCCATCGATGCTCCCCGCTTTCAAAGGGTCGTACACCTTCGCCACGGGATTCCACTCAGTCATGTTCTTCACACAAGACAGAAAGAAAGATGCCGTGAGGAGAATTTAAAAGGCTGTTCACCATCAGCAAAGGTAGTAACGAAACTAACTTCAGAACACTTTCTTGTCACTACTTGGTGGGAAAACAAAATGATGAGCACTTCAACTACTCTACTTCTGCACGACTAGGTTATTGCTTAGATATATGCGACACGGCTAAGAAAATGCACCACGACGAGTGTTTAACTGTAATAGTCTGTTTACTGGTTCATGTGTGAACCCCGTCGAATCTGCTTTGCTTGCGTGCTAGATACAGTCTCCGATACAGGCATTACATTGGCTACCGTAAACGACTTGGCTAAATGATGTGTAATAATGTGTCGATAAGACGTCTGTTGGAACGTAAATACGTACACACAACTTGAATTAATCAAAGCAAAACACTTACAAAGTACTCCAATTACTGAATAAATTCTTGACCAAGGAGCAACCGTTTATTTTGATCCGTGGTTGTAACGAGGGTGCATCTGCTAAATCTTCCGTGTAGAAACGATTTCCACTTTACTTTGCTCCTATGTTGTGATGGTATAGACATGAACAGATTATCTCACTTTATATTAGAATTTTAACAGAAACAAATATAGCACATTTAGATCTAAACAACAACCTCGGGCTCTCAAATGTACTTTTCATTGTATACTGGCTGATTTCAAAATCTCAAACAATAGGATAAAGAATATGCCTACGAAAGAGGCCAAAAACCATGACATTATACGGCTAAAATAAAGTTGCTAAATTCTGTGTTGGTGTATGAAGACACCACAGGCATTGAACTCAGGTTATGTTAGAGTCTAGAGGCCACAACACTTTAATTAGCCCTGGCTTCATGAAACCAAAATGTATGAAGCTACCATTTGCCGTCAGTGACACACTGATTATAGCCAGTCTGTTCTGCTGCATGTTGATTGGTCCAAATAAGTGATTTGCAGCTGACTTTCACTCGTTGCATTTTTGTGTTCCTGAAACCTCATTTATGAAACTACCCCATTCACCACAACCTTCAACAATGCTTGTATTGGAAAAGGCCAGAAAACAGACTCAGTTTTTTTTTCCTGAAATTATATTACGGGCACTTGGCAGAAATTATTTTCCAGAACAACTTGCACTCAAAAAAAAAAAAAGTGAAAAACATCAGTGTCACCAATAATGCTGCAGTGCTGCTTATCATAGCAATGATAAGCATTTTTACCTTTAAAAAGTACATATTACACTATTATTGTAACATAGAAACGCTCCTTTAGGCTTACTTCTTTCTGTAACAGCCTCTGCATTCTCTTCACTGGCCCCAAAACTCCCACTAGAATAGATGGTACAAAAATATTTCTTTGTAATTATGCATTTTCAGTATTTTTATCAGACATCTCCCAGATGAATTTGCACAATCTGAACTGTAAACTTTGCAGATATAACCTTCACCAGTGTCTTCCGATTCCTCCATTCCCAACTGCTGATCCGTTCCTGAGTTTATCACTTTCTCCTCTTTTTCTTCTTTTAGAAACCTGTAATGAATTTGCCTCAGTTCTGTCTTCTGTGGATGTCCTGTTAACAACATCCTCAGCAAATAGGGGATTGTGCTGGTCAGAATGTCCTCTTTGGTCCTCAGTTCTCAGTCTTCATTTTAGGCTGTCTTCTCCCATCTTGGGTTTTTTTTTTTCTTCTGACTGTCCGAACTTGGAAAAGGTTTGCAAACCAACTCGTTTTGCTGCCACCCCAGTTCCCTTTTCCACTGAAGTGATTCCCCTTGGTGGAGAAGGCTTCTCAGAAGACCGCCATGGCCTCAGACTGTGGAAAGGAAATCCACATGAAACAAAATAAAAAATAAAATAAATAAATAATCAGAACCTCTCTGCGGTTACACTGCAGGACAACCCAGGAACGTTTTCTGCTTGGGTCTGCTTTTGACACGTCTGCATTTATTTGTGCTGACTAGGCGTTCTCTAGACTTTGGCAGCTGCGAGTCGGGAGGTCCTTTAAGGGCTGTCTGAGCGATGCTCTGGGTTTGTGCTGACGCCGTCATCCCTTCAGGCAGCATCAGAAAGCCATCCCGACTGATCTACAGGCTAACTGGACCTGCTCTTCCCACCGCAGACTGTCACACACGGCTCCTTCCTTTTTAGCGCATGTAGCGATTTCACTTCCGGCTGAGTGGTTCTGCCTGATCAGAGCAAGGAGGAGATCATTATGTACTGTCCAGGAAAAGCACTTCTTCCCATTTATCTGATAAATGCAACAATCATGGCTAACCGTAATATAAACAGAATATACTGCAATACATTTAAATACAAGTACATACAGGTCAGAATAGTCATTGCAACACTTTAGTTTGGGCAAATATACAATCTACTGCCATTCCAAGATTAAATACATTGCTGTGAAATATTTTCTGACAGTTCTAGATACAATATATTGCAGTATATTTATTACATTTTGGAGCGTACATGTACACAATTGACCATTTATGTATTCCAGTATAAAATAATTGATGTCGACTGTCACAATTAATCTTACTCCAACACTAATGAAAGGATTTCATTTTACAGCCCAAATGAAAGGATATTTAAATATTGAGTTGTCCAACGTAAAAATGTATGAAGCCTGAATAAAACTTGCATAAAACTGTTTTATTCAACAATGCCCCTAACCCAGCATACAGATTTATTTAAATACTTTCACATAAAGCATTTGGTTGTGGACATTTAACAGCGTTGTGTGTTAGAGGTACATATTTGTTCAAGTTCATGAAATAACTACACCCAACATGGCAAAAGGTTACATTAAAAATAAAGTGTAAGTTATTGACAGGAATCACATTCCAGTTTTCAGAACCATTTAAATATAACTCTCCTACAGCATGTCTTAGGGTTCTGCATGGCCCACAAACATTCCGGTACCATAAATAATTATTGCTAAGCATATTTCAACTACCAGACAATAGATTAAGAAAACCAGTATAAAAATGCAGAACTTCTGAACTATACCTGCATGCTCTGGAAGCACTGGTCTATGGGTGTACAAAATATACAAAAAATGCATTTGAAAACTCGCATTAATATATAGATAGGAATTTAAAAAGTATTCTTCTAGGACATTTTAAAGATTGCCTTTATCTGTTAATACAACTCACTGTAGTCTGTCGCCCAACTTCAAACTACCCCAGAACAAAAAAAAAAAAAAAAAAAAATCATTTACACATTCTGTTGCTAAGGCAATTTTCAGTATTTTAAAATGGTCTCTCAACAAAGCTGCATTGCTTGCATTTTGTCCCTTCTTAGAACACGCCAAACTAGGAAAAAACAAAAACAAAACTCAAAACAAAAGAACCCCACACAGGAAGAGTGCAGTACATCAGTGTTTGAGCCAGGGATGCGCCGCTATGGAAGCTTTGCTGCGGTCGCCGTAGTCATACAGAAGCTCCTCCCCTTCCTCGATGTCCCTGGAGGCCACCAGGATCAGGTGAGGCTTTCCCTTGACGTCGTGCAGTTTGGTCTGACAGTTGCCGTTCTTGCTGTGGTTGATCAGCCTCCCCAGGCGTTCGGATTCTCTAGTGGCGTCCACACTGGAAACGGAAGCGAGGGATTTTAAAGGAGGAGGAGCAGCAAGACCCCCAAACCCCCCCCCCCCCCCCCCCCCCCCCAAACATTCACTTTAAACATTTATATGTACCTTTTAGTGCTGGCGAAAATATTCTACATTTATTTGGTTTGAGGATGGTCGATGCCATTTAACAGAATGTGTCCTCCATATATTCCTTAAGCCACGTTAATTAGTAGGTTAATTAGTAGCAGTTTGTTACATCTGAGTAAGACTCGATCGTGTTTGTGCGTAGGCCACTTCACACGTTGTAGCACTAGCTTAGCGCCACATTTTTCTGAGTGACAGGGGGTGCACAACACCATGCAGGTACCACTTTCATATATAATTTAACAAAGAATTACAACCGGTTGTTGTTTAAATGCTCTAAATCAAACCTATAACAGCCTGAGCGCTTTCTCTTTAAGGGAGAGTGTGAACCATAGACTGTAGAAAAATATGGACAAAGTCACTGTGACGTCACCCTTTGACTCTCCATGGGCTTGGTAAAAAGGGTTTTGAAGCACGGGAAGTGTAGTTTGTGGATGCCACCCTGTTGTACAAATTGGAGCGACTGCGTAGTAGGGATCTGAAGTCTGGTCGTCCACTAACCGCGTGTGATACAGTGACTCGGTAGTGATGAAAACTGTCCCTGATTCGTACACAAAATATTGCAGTCCTATCCAAATAGCAGAATAACTTAACAAAGCAGCGACATTAAACAACAACAAAAAAAAAACACACCTATTGCGACTACATTTTCTTGTGGGAAAAAAATTATTGACTTTGTATTTTGACTGTATTGTTACCATTGACTTACATTAAAACGGGTGGCTAAAACACCTATACTGGAGCCAACCGCACTGGTGCTAGTGAGCAACGTCCCTCAACAAGACAAGACAAGTGAGCTTCAGAAACACAGCCTGGTTTTGGCCGTTTGGTGCGAACATGGCGCAGGAGAGCCGGTAAAGGCTGTGTGAGGGTCAGTACGTCTGCACCAGGGTGTCCTCTACAGAGGACAAAAAGGGGCCAGGGTGAAGACTCACCAGTACGTTTTGCTCTGATACTGGAAGTAGTACATATAGCAGCCCGTAGAAGGGTCTTGTGCGTATTTAGCTTCTCTCTTCTTGGCATCTGTGATCTGCAGTAGGTCCCCATGGTATTCCACGACAAACTGCCCTTTCCGGAAACTTCTGGTGGCGAAAACCCCCCTTCCTTTCCCCTCGATGTGCTGCACCTGTTGGGGGTTTCGCGCAGGTGATCATTCGGCCCGTAGACATTCAGCTGGTGTGGCGGCGCAAATTTAAAGACACAATCATTGGTGTTAATCGCCAACATCATACACCCCTAACACAGGCCACCCAGCCAGGGATGGTCAAGTCCAGGTCTTGTGTCCAAGCGGCATGAGACCACAGATCATACACTTCTGATCCACAGTCATACGCCAAACTCCCACTATAACGCTACGAAGAGAATTTACCTTCATTCCTTCTTCAGTCCCACTACTGAGCAGCTCATCGATGTGTCTCTTTTCTTCACACTGTTGACACAAACGGAGTGCGAGTTACGCGTCATCTGGTTTTGAGCTGATGCACTGCTCTTCCATTACACTCTTTATGGCACACACTGCAGCCCAGACTGAATTATAAGCAGTAATTCTAGAGTAAATGAGTCGTATTTGGGTGCTTTTTTCCCCATGTTGACAGTAGTGTGGGTACGATTTCCACACTTAATGTTTATGAATAAAATCTGCATGTAAGTGCTTGTGCTGGATGGTATAATGGTAGAAGACAGTTCAATATTTAGTAGTCTTGGTGCAAAACATCCATCAGTTTATTTTCCCCTCCTTAAGACTTTTTCTAAAATGAGAAGATATTTGGATGAAAGGGATGCTGTCATGGCTCTGTATTCTGTGTGAATTTTACTTTTCAGTGAAATCGCAATGGACTTAAGAGACTGTGGGTTTGTGCTCTGTTAATTGCAGATGGATATCGACTGACGTAGAATAGACAGAATCAGAGCAATCTGATGACCCAGAGAGGCCTTAGTTTGAGTCTTGCGATTAAAATGGCTCCCATTTCATGGTGACAAAAGCACAAACTGGCAGGAGAGTGAGTTCAGTTTACTGGGCATAATGACTAATTTCACTGACAGTGCTTTAAGCCACTGAATCACCTTTCAGCTTTCAGCATATCACCTTATTGCAGCCCAAGACCATCTCTAAACTTGGGCTGTTCTTTGTTTGTTTTTCACTTAATAGACGAGCCCTTGGCAAAACATGCTTTGAGGAAGAAATGAGCAATTGTCTCACTAACAGTCCTGTAAGTGCTCAGAAAGCTAGCCATAACCAGAAGGAATACCTGTTGTTTTTAAGAAGCAAGTTGCCATGTCATAAACAGCCATGTCAAGTTGCCATGTGAACATACAGCTTCACACATGGTTACGGTTTAATGAGGTGAGATTTACAGTATTAATGCATCTGCGATTTATGGACACTGTAAACGTTTTCTGCATCCATGCTGCTGACCTTGAGCTCTGCATTGCACTTCCTGGAGCTCCTCCTTATGGGGTAGAACTCTGTGAGCTTCCTGTTTTGGGAGTTCCTGTATTCTGCTCTGTGAAAACAAAAAAAATGCATTTAAAAATTGTTTTCTGTGGTCAGGCAGCAATGGTCAATTTCCATATTAGAACACTCTTAAAATCTCAGAGAGTGAAGTGTGCTTGAGACATCAAATCACTTTTGGAATTAACTTTTTTAATTTTGCGATCTTGTCATCTTTTGAAGCAGAGCGCAAGTTCTTCAAATGTTTGTAACCATGGACTATATATATACAAATCATATATACACGGTTAATTGCAAAAGTACTGGGACGTTGACACAATCTTTGTATTTTTGGCTCTGTACTCCAGCACATTAGATTTGAAATAAAACAATGAATATGAGGTTGAAGTACAGACTGTCAGTTTTAAGGGTAGTTACATCCATATCCAGCAATCCTTGTGAGAATTACAGCCCTTTTGATACACAGCCCCCCCATTTTTAGGGACTAAAAGTAATCAGACAAAATTAATCTTAAATGAAGTAGTCATATTTAACACTATCTTCCCTGGTGATGCTCTGCCAGGCCTGTACTGCAGCCACCTTCAGTTCCTGTTTCTTTCAGGAGTTTGAAATAAAATAATGGAACCATCCAACACAAGCTGCCCCGCCCACGCTAGACTTGCCGAGGCTCTTACGTTCTCAGGGTGGATTTCGTCACTTTGGCCTTGCGACAGCAGGTCTGCCGTTTGTGGCCACGGACGCGGGAGGTGCCGTTGCTGTCCGCGGTGGGGTCCGCCGGGCCGCGTAAATACGCCTCGGTGCAGCGAGGCTGTCGACCCTGCTCCCCGGTCACGCAGGAGGGGCCCAGTCTACCCTCGGCCCCTCTGGGAAGCCCGCTGTCCGAATTCATGATGTTCAGCCTGACTGCTGTACCACAGAAGAAGAGGAGGACCAATCAGGTGGGTTCACACCCAGCTCACACCCCTGATTCTTTGCAGGCAGGAGGTGGTTGCACACAACTCTGGGTGATTGCTTTTCACTGCGGGGTAGGTGAGTTAGATCTAGGAATACAGTTTTCTTCATATTTATACATTTGAACATTGTCTTTCTCATTTTATTCATGACACCTGCAGAAATGGGTTAAGTTGCTAAAAGTAAGGCAACAGTATTCCGCAGATTGTTCAATGAAAAATGATAGAAGGCATTGTCTCCTTGTGTATCATACACTAGGTGGAAGTTACCAGGTTTTCAAAATCCTACAATATGTGCAGAACTTATGTTAATTACTGACGGCACTCCATATGATGCAATCTTAAAATGATTAGAATTAAAACGAAAATGAATTAAGCTTTTTATAATTTTATAAAAATTAAAAACCTATTTGTTTTGATTTGTGAATGAGTTTGCAATAAAAATCAAAACAAAACAAAAAAGGGCTTGTTTACATTGTTAATCCAGAGCTGGTTTATTATACAAACGGCCTATATGACAGTGGGGGTTAACTTGGTAGCATCAGATGGGGGATCAAGACAGCACGAGAGGCTTAAAGCATACTGTACCTTTTCCGTACATCTTCTTGTCCCCGTGGGCCGTGCGCTTTCCGTGGTTCTCGTCATGGTGAGGGGAGTGCTGCTTGTCGAGGCTCTTAAAATTGGGACTCGCAGGCTGACGACTACATGCGACGTCCTTCAACGCGGAGACATTAAGCGTTAAATATTTGCACTTAAACAACAGAAAGGTGTCGAGCAGCAACCACGGACGACAGAGGGGCGTGATCAGGCATGGTTTCCAAACGATGAATCCGCCCGCTGCTTACTTTCTAGTTGTTTTAACTTCATATAGGGCAAGCTAGGCACAGCATTAAATACAACTGATTTGACCTGTACGTGAAATAAATGTTTAATAGGCACATGTTTTATTTATTTTTTACTATATGGTCAGTGTTGGTCAACATCATCTCCCACCCAACTGGCACAGGTCAAAATGAATCGGCGAAGTGACAAAAATGTATTAAAAACACGAATGATCACAGTGTAGCGTTAAATCAGAAAGTTGGAACCAAGCTAGGCCTATATGACCACACACCGATTTCGTGACGCAACCCGCAAACGCAAAGCGTCAATGCCACAATGAAGAAAACCCACTGTAATGCAGCCGTCCAAGAATGCGGGCTAAATGGGCCTCCTGTCAGCTGGCTATTCGGACAAGTGGCTGCAACACGTCGGAAAAATAATTTGGCGCAGTATTTAAGAATACTTTTTAAACACTTCGCAGGGTAATATCACTGACTGTTCATGAAACACTTTATATTTCTACTTGCAACAAACCAAATGAGACAATAAATTAACCTTCCAACTAGGTCTTCAAACACTAGGTGGCTAAGCTAACTAGCTAACTTTATATTGAAACAATAGCCACCTGGCCGGCTAGATACTATAACGTTAGCTTTGCACAATAATCATACGTAAAATGTTAGCCAGCAAATTTGAATAAAACTTGGCGTGTCTTCTTCTTTGCCTTTTCCCGTTCTCCAAATGCCTGTTCATTTTTCCATATTAATCATGTAGCTAGCAGCCACACCATTAAAGTGGACAGCTATCGACATACCCCGTTCATTTCTGGCTTGTGTTCTTTTATCCCTTTCTCTTCTGTGCAAGTGGCGTCTTCAGGCTTACTTTTAGTTGCGGTCGGCACTGCGTTTTTTCCTTGAGGCATGAAATTTAAGACATTTTATTCAGTAGTTGCGATTTTATTACTTCCACAAGGTTTCCGAGACTGCCACTATTGTTTTGCTTTCATTCTTAAACCAAAGCAGTTTTTACAGTTCCTCCCCTCCGCCATGTCTTTAGCTGAACTCAGAGCAGAAAAGGACCACGTGAACATTTAAAGGGACTGTGCAGCGTGAGCTGTGCATCCTCCGGCAGGGGGCACTCCGAAGTCTTTTATTAACAAACGTAATGAGCTACAGTCTAAATATCATTTTTTGACGGTGAAAAATATGCAACTTGATAGCTTGTGGCAAAGTGATTGGGAAATAGTCTCACACTAGAATTGTCTCAGAATTTCAAAAGCAATTTTTATGTCGTCATTATTGCTTATTTTACCCAGCTTTTGGTATCCACGGTCAGGGGTGCGCAAGTCAATATTTTCATGATCAACAGTTGTTTATCAAAATTTTTCACTTTTCTTTTTCCTCTTTATTTTATATATGCATATATGCAAGTGTACAGTTTCTGTGGAGTGCATTGGATTTCCATGTGTATAGAATGTGCTTTATAAATAAACTTGATATGAGAAAAATATGTGAATCACTTGCCATGGCTTCTGAGTAATTAAATATACCATAACACTTTCTGAAAAATATACATATTTGCTGAATATTAACACATTGGTCATACTCATAATGATTGATACCTGTATGCAACAAATATATTTTAGCTTTTATTGACAATGTGCTGTAATTGATTGAATAATACATTTGAATATATAGAGGCTCTCCAAAAATATTTTCCAACGCATGACATTATATTATCATTTTTGCTTTAAAAAAGCCATCTGTTGGTTATATTCAGTATCTGTGTCTATGCAGCAATATGCAAAAAAATACAAAATATTCGAGTTAATAGTTCATGGGCAATAAAGTGTTATGCTTGTTATGAGGCTATTGATTTCCTATGTTACAGAATTCATAGCAAGATATTCCAAAAGACTATTTAAAACATGATCAAAAAATAAGCATGCATACACACACACACACACACACACATCAATGTTTGATATTTACCCTTAGCATATTCAATTCATGATTCAGTTAAAAGAGATTGGTCTTATTATTGAGACTGACCAATACAAACAGGTATGGCCCACCCAAGTTTCCAAAAAAGCTTTTGTAGGTTTGGGTAAAATGGCAGATTCCAAAAAGATTAAGCCAGTGGAATGCATTCCACTTATGACTGTTGCAGTTATGACCGTTGTCCTTGTACTGGTGCTCCCCCTGTATTGCATTTCTCTTTCCGGAAGCATGTATTGCATGGCAACCAGTGAGACTTATGTGCAATGCCATGGAAACGGCTGACTCATTATTATCCTGTTCAACTGAGTGTGGTCAGACAGGACTGGGCCCATGTATGTTTGACAATGTAGTGATGTCAGAGGTTATCAGAAAGCACAGCATAATCCACAGCATAATATCTGTGCATTGTGCAGTAGTTTCTGTGTAGGCTGTGCTTGTGTGTCTTTATGAAAGAGAGTTTTACCACCATCTATAAAATAACTAACAGTAATAGATAGGTTAGGGATACATAGCTCATATAATTCCCATGTCATATTGAAATCTAAATACAACAAACACTGGTCCACAGAAACCCTTACCAAATAAGATAATACAGTTTTTTGTTTGAATGGGGTTAACTACTGCTGGAAAGCAAAGTTCCTGCACACATACAGAGCCTTCTCTTTACATTTAGGATTTTTAGATCGTTTAAAACAATGTAATGAAGAAGACCTTCTCAAAATGGCACCTCGACCTACTTTGCAGTGGGGTCATATTCGCGGTAAAGGAAATACGTTATCCTACGTCACTTCCTAAATAGAACATCACTTCCTGTGAAAAGACCGTTGGTCACGTGATCCCAGCTTACTTGTCTGCTTCTCCGATCGGTCTAAAATATGAAATATATCATTGAAATGGGCGCTTTTAATGGATCACCGCGTGTAGCTTGTCTGCATCTCCATAAAGATCTGTTTGGAAGCCGTTCATTCGGCTGTAACGGTAGAAATTCGCTACTGGAAATTTCTCCTCTCGGGGGTGGATGTCACGTGACCAGCACGCGGGTCTGGTCGTTGGGTAAAGATGGCGGCGGGTGTGTAGAAAGCAGCGGAGCGAAGCAGCAGCGAGCCCGAGTCGACCGCAGTGCTTGGAAGCGTCGAAAGCCCACAAGTAAGTGCTTCAGCAACACAGGAAAATCCGTAAACAGTCGCCAGATTTCCCAGGACTCCCCTCGTGTGTACATAAATTCTTAAGATAATGTCAATTGATCACAAATGTATTGTTTTATTTTCGTTTTGCCGGAGCATTGTACGGTGACTGAGCATATTAGCTAGCTTGCTCGCTAACAAACAACAAGACGAACTGGCAGTTTACACTGCTACCCAAACTGGCACATGCCGGTGTGTGAATTCTGTCAATCGCGTAGCTTATTCTGTGTTCCTCAGGCAGCTATACATCCCACTCTAGTGTGTCGAAATCAAGAAAACCTCGGGACTGGTAGCTAGCTAGCTTACGTAGCTAACTATTGTGGCAATATGTAATATTTAGCAAATAGATCGAATGCTAGCTGGTAGCCCGATTGTCTTGTTAATGTTTACAGGATTTGAACAGCTACTCACTAACAATATAGTTTTTTTCTTAAGTTGACTACAGTTGTCCAGAATTCATGTATTTAGGAAGCAAAGTAACGCCAAAGCCAGTTTGTTCGCTGCATGATGCATGCTGCAGTTAACGCTGGTGTACTTGTCACATTGAACTGAAGTTGGTGGAGACCTTGCATTGATCGTGTAAAAAAATTGGTTGGCTTATTTCTAGCTTGGTAAGATACCTAGTATCACTTTTACTTGTTTACTTGCTAACAAGCCAGCAGGATGGCTAACCAGCGTATCTAAATAATTATAATGGCAACCTTAGCCGCATAGCAGCTAGTTTATAACTAGTGTCTGTATTAACCAGGTTGCTAACGTTAGCTAGCTAGCGTTACTGGAGACATTAAATTGTATTTCGCTAGCGACCTGTATGTAACTAAGTTACGTCAGACCCGGAAGTGTAGCTTACTATGTTGTGTGAACACGTGTGTGAATCGATAAGGCGATGTGGCTGGTTAGCGAGGTAAATGTGTGATTTCGTACCCATAAATTGAAGATACGTGCTGTGTTTTGAATTCATCAGCTCTTCCTGTTTCTAGATCTGACGGAACAAGACATTTACCTCGGACGAGAATGTAAACCATCTTCATTTAGCTAAAGTCTAGCTAGACGCCTGATTGAGAACTTAATGGTCTTCGTATACTTGATGCTGGTTTCTGTCATGCTTGCTGTGCGTATGAACGATAAGGTGTTTGTTCTACGTATTTTAAATGGGTACAGCTGGTATTTTACGCTGCCCAGTTTCCAGTTGATGAGGGCACGTTGGGTGCAGATTGCACACGTTGTCCTCATACCCAGGGTTATGGCCAGTGGAACTTCTGTCGTTACATAGTAACGTTATTCATCTTCACGTTGTAACTAATTACTGTTTTGTCAAAATGATAGCCAGATAAGTATAGCAGTGCTCAAAATGCTTGCGACCAGGACTCAACGAACTGGCTGGCTTTAGCCAACTTTCTTGCTTAATGTGTCACATTCGGTTTTTTCCTCTGGCCGCGTGCTTTACACCTAAACAGTCGCTATGGCATTGCTATTGTCTGATGCCTGGTGACGTTTACCTTGTTTAGTTCTACTTTAGTTAAAAAGTCAGTGCTATAATTTCCGTTTGCTGTAAAACTAGAGGGCAACTGTCCCCTTCTCAGAAATCACGCAGCGGCCCCACGGGTTAATTCATGCATGGAAAACGAAACCTGTGTTCTGGTAGCTCCTGGCTAGCGTGCTTAAAAGAAAGGGACACTTCGCATAAGGTTTCCGTGCAGCAACAAATGCTCTCGTCAGATGTCCTCGTGTGTGTAAGCAGCTGTAGGTCACATGGAGGTTGAAACTGGAGTAGAGTTTTTCAAGCTAGCATTCTGGGGGAGGCTGTTTACCGCCGTTTCTCTAGGTTATTTTTTAAGGGTAATTGGCCTCTTGACTATTTATGCAAAATGCATTTTAAATACATTTCTCAACATTCTGAAAGCAGTCATTACCTAAAAGTGATTAATATCTGTGTATGCCTTTGTATGTATACATTAAGAATTTGGACTGTAGTCACTGTTAAAGTTTGCAAGTAATATCTAATGGCTATAAGTTATTTGTAATTATTAATATGCAACGTAACGTTTTTAGCTTCATGAAAATTTTGTGCACTGTGGCATTAAGTGATAATGTGCATCACCTTTCCTTTATAACCCCTGCAGTGTGAGAGAGAAACGGGAAAATAAACCTGCATTGTGGCTGAGCGTGCTCCACTCTTCCTCAGGCTAATGTGCTCACGCAGTGGCTCTGCTGATCAATACTAAGAGTGGAGTCACGGGCCGTTAGCAGGCCGGGATGGCGGACTACGCCGCCATTTCCGCCTTTAGCGCAGGTTAACAGTGGAAACGCACTAGCGCTGCCCTCGAGTTGCTAACCTGTACGCCTGCCTGCCTGTCTCTGTTTCGCTATCTGCGCAGATGATGGATCCCGGACAGGATTTGCTTTTGGCTGCGCTGAGTGAGAGCGGGATCAGCGCGAACGACCTTTTCGACACGGAGCCTCCCGACGCAGGGCCGCCGCTACCTGCACAACAGGTAGGGCCGCGGATACGCTCCGCTTAAGGGCTTGAATAAGAGCCTGCCCTATAGCGAGCCATTGACCGTCATATCAGCGTGCTTGAATGAGTTCCATTGTTAGCACCAGACGCTCACCTGCGCTTTGTGATTTGCCCTTTCAGTCAGTTCCCATAAGCACCTTGGATATCGGCCCGGCAACCGATGCAGTCACTGTGAGGCACGAGCAGGTTGCTCCACCTACTCCTACAGTCACCATCAGGGTAAGAGCTACTATTAACCTTTACACTCACCCTCAGTGCAAGAGCTACTATTCACCATTACTCACCCTCAGTGTAAGAGTTCCCAGTCACCATTACACTCACCCTCAGGGTAAGACGTCCTATTCACCATTACACAGTCTCAGTGTAAGAGTTACTATTCACCTATACACTCATCCTCAGTATAAGAGCTACTATTCATCATTACACTCACCCCGAGGGTAAGAGCTACTATTCACCATTAGACTCACCCTCAGTAATCAGTAATTTATCATTTAATCAGGAAAATGAAAAAAGGAAAATTACATTCTGATGTGCAAAGGAAGGCCGCTGGTGGCCTTGTCTGGTGGAAGTGACCAGTAATGAGCTGGGTGTGTTGAACATTGCATTAGAAACTCAAATTAGCTACAGTTTTACTCCCAACAATGTAGAGCCTCCCCCTTGTGTGTGTGTTTGTGTGTGTGTGCGTGCGTGCGTGTGTGTGTGTGTGTGCGTGTCCGTGCGTCCCTCCCTCCCTCATTCCCCGCACCATGTGGATGGGTTGAACCAATGCTTTGCTTATTGGCCATCCACTCATGACATGTTTAGGTGCCGTGAATCGGATCATTTTGGTTACGTCGGGTGGTTTTGTTCATGTGTGTGTCTGCCTGTTTAGAGCTCTTATTGTGTATGCAGAGCGATGCTGTATAGTAAACAGACATGCTTGTTTTACTGCATGTCTGTTATCATTTATACCTTTGTGCCTTTTTCGCAAAGTAACCCTCAGATCCACCATTCTGATTGTACTTAACATCAGCAGATATGGTGAATCAGCAATGCAAGTCCTTTTCACACCAGTGCCAGTGTGGCCCTACCTTGTATAATCTTGACTGATCTTATTTACCACATGTCATTGTCTGCCTTGGAATAGTAATTAAAGTCAGGCAGGTCATGATTGAGCTTCCTGGCTGACTGAAAATGGCTGCTCTAGCAGGTGAAATTATTTAGAATGCTCAGCACAGCATTGCAGGGATTTGACCCCCACCCCCCGATCAATGATAAAATACAGAGCCGGGGGCAAATAAGCGAAGCTATTAAGCGCCTTCCTAGGCTTGGGGGAGGGGAAGCAAAGCACAGGTGGCCCAGAGATGTGAGGTGTCCAAAAGTATTTTGGATGTATTTCTCCATTGATGAGGAGTGGTGGCCTCGTGCTCCTCCAGCTGTGTTCATCTGAGCTGTGGGACGACTCACTGCTCCTCTTCCTCTGTCCTCCCTCTAAAGCAGAAGCCTCAGCCCTCCACCACCACGTTCGTGCTGAACCAGCTCAACCAGCTGCCTTCCCTGGGGACGATCGTGGTGACCAAGCCGTCCGCGGGTGGCACCACCTCCCGGCAGACCATAACCGTGGCCAAGGTGGTGCACTCGGCCCGGGGGCCCGGCACGGCAACCGTGCGGGCGGTGGCCCCCCCCGGCCGCGAGCAGATCCAGCTCAAGGACCTGCTCAAGACCAGCAACATCAAGACCAGCAGCCTGGGCGAACTCATGAAGCTGAAGCCGCCGCCCAACATCGCCCAGCCCGTCGCCACGGCCACCAGTAAGCCCCACCCCCACCCCCACCCCCCGGTCCCGTTGGCTTTTCACGGCTGTTTAGCTCACAGTTGCGGCGGTGAGTTTGGCCTCTGCCTAGGCTCAGCTGCTGGCTCGGTGGCCAATCAAGACGCAGTCACCGGGCCACGATTGGCTCCTGTTGCTGGTCGTCAGTATTTGTGTGTGCTGCCTGCTTTTGTCGTTTTCTATAAGTAAACCTTGTGCTGTCTCAATCTTTCTTTTTTTGGTACATAGTGGATTGTAAACCTGATTCCCCAACCAGTCGTTGCTTGAAGTGTGCCAGTTACTGTGATTGGATGGTGCTGATTAATATGATTGGATGGCGTTTGTAGGGGTTTGTACAATCCCCGCATGTTCAGGTTTACTTGCTGTGAACTGGGACCGTTCTTCCTCTTGCAGAAATAATTCTGGTGTCTACAAAGATGGTGAATAAATCAGGTAGGGAAGATGCGAGTGTTGTAGGGGCTGGTTCCACACTTCACCGGGTGCACTGGGGTGCAGGCGTGTGGGCGTCTGCAGGGTCCTGGGGCACACTACCCTCACGTGCACCTTACAGGGTGATTCCATTCGGCCTCTCTGCCTGCTTCTCTTGTTTTGGGAACTTGCGTCCATAAGCGATTTCTCTCCCCCCTGATTTTTTCTCTCTCCTCCAGCCGAGCTGAACAACGGCGTGAAGAAGGACGTGACCGGCAAGGACGTCGCCAGGTTCTGGGTGAATGACGACCTCAAAATGCGCAGCTTCTCGCCCACGCATGTGAGTCTGAGCACTGCGCAGCCATGCAACCATGCAGCTGCGCAGCCAGCCTGCAGCCCGTGCAGCGCATCTAGCCAGGCCACGCCGCATGCAGTCAGCCCATGTTGCACAGCTGCACAGTTAGCAGGTGCTGCGCAGTTCATGCTGCATCCAAGTAGCTGCATGCTTTATATAAAAACTTTTATATAACAAAGTTTGTAGCCTGTGTGAGATTAGGTTGAATACGTTAGCCTGTGCAGCGCACCCGTGCAGTCAGCCTGCGCAGCGCACCTGTGCAGTTAGGCTGTGCTGCACAGTTCATGCTGCGTTCGAGCAGCTGCATGCCTTATATAAAAACTTTCACGTAGCCAGGATTGTAGCCCTGCGTGAGAATAGGTTGAATACGTTAGCCTGCCTCTTAATTGTTCACCTCACCAGCAGAAGGGCAGCTTTCTTGCTTTAAAAAATGCTTGCTGTTCAGATTCTTGTAAATTCTTTTATTTTATGTTTGGTCTGTAAACATTTGCTTTTAGAAAATACCTGGAATTAAAGAAGAGGAAGAGCCAGAGGAAGAGGAGGAGGAAGAGTTGGGTCACGCCGAAACGTACGCTGAATACATGCCCATGAAATGTAAGAGTTGCGGAAGGGATTGTCTTCCTGACCAGGCCCTGGCTTTTCGCCTGTGTGATCGCTGTGTTACGTTCTTGCTTCTACCCCCTGAGGCTGATCGCCAATTACGGTGTGTCATCTGTTCTGGCCAGCAGCGTATCAGAGATATGTGAGATTTTAAAGTCATTTAAAATCATCCAGTAGCATATGTTAGTGTGAAACATATTTATAGTGCACACTTGCATAGAGTATTCTATTACCTGTGTTCACCTCTGTGAACCAGTGGTCAGTGAAAGTGCCAGATTGTGCTTCCTGTTAGAGGTGCATCAGAGGGAGTCGGCACAGACGTATTAACCCTGAGGGTGCTGAAGGCATTGCTCATTATTGGGGCATAATTACAGATGGGGCTGCCAGTAGAGTGTAGCTACCCCTGGGTTCCTATGCAGATGTAGAGGTTCTTACTACATTGTATTTATTTATTTATTTTCCCTTGATTGTTTTTTTTGGAGGGTTTAAGCTCTGTCTTTCCAATTTAAAGCAAATATATAGCGATTTAAATTCCGGGCGACATAGCTCAGGAGGTAAGACCAATTGTCGGCCAGTCGGAGGGTTGCCGGTTCAAACCCCGCCCTGGGCGTGTCGAAGTGTCCTTGAGCAAGACACCTAACCCCTAACTGCTCTGGCGAATGAGAGGCATCAACTGTAAAGCGCTTTGGATAAAAGTGCTATATAAATGCAGTCCATTTCCAATATATATATTTTTAATACAAATTTCCTGTAAAGTATATTCATGATAGTGTTTGTAATCAGATTATGCATGCAAATTTAATAGAATTGTCCCCCCCCCCCCCTCCCCACAGTGAAAATTGGGCTGCGCCACCCTGACCCCGTGGTGGAGACCAGCTCACTGTCCAGCGTGAACCCCCCCAACGTCTGGTACCGGCTGTGCATCCCGGAGGAGACGATCGACCGGGGCTGGCTGTCTGCCCTGCAGCTGGAGGCCATTACCTACGCTGCTCAGGTATTACAATAACAATGATAATTATAGCAATAATAATAATAACACTTTTGGCAGCTTTCTGTAACACTTTACAAAGAGCAGAAGAAAAAATAAAAATGGGGAAAATGTTTGCGCTCCGTCTGCAGATTTCCAGTGCTTTTTTCCTCATAAGGTTTTCCATTTGTGCAGAAAATCATTTCTGTGTTTGTCATTAGCTTAAGAGTGTTTGACGTTTTGTTTTACGAGGTAAATTACACCCGTTAACTTCGAAATTCACGGTTGAGATATTATGTGCTTCAAAAAAGTTCCTTGTCATGTGCAGGCAGGGTATTGTGAAACTTGACTGGTGGTGATGTGAACATTGGCGGAATGCGACCATTGTTGTAGTTTCGATGCAGCACCTTGTTGGCAACCTATTTTTTTAAAGCATGTAATTTATGCTGTAGAACAAAAAAAGTAACCCTTTTAAGCTTATGTTTAGTCACAGACTAACTGAAATATGAAACCTTATGCGGAGGTGGGGGGCGGGGGCATTGGAAATTTGGCGGGGGGACCCGTAGCTCAACAATGCTAACTCTCTTCCGGGTTCCACTCTATACCTATTGGATAAAGCGGGCCTAACTGTGCCATTTATCTGTTTAATCTCCTGTGAAGCAGCTTCTTTCTGGCACAGGCAGGCCCAAACACGCGGTAATGCTCCTCGTTTATTTTCCTCTTAAAGCAACACGAGACATTCCTCCCCAACGGGGACAGGGCGTCCTACCTGATAGGCGACGGGGCCGGTGTTGGGAAGGGCAGGACCATCGCCGGGATCATTTACGAAAACTATCTCCTGGGCCGGAAACGCTCCCTCTGGTAAGCACCCCCCAGGAATCTGAACTCCTGTTCATGCAGCGTCTGAGCAGGAGGGCTGGCGTAGGATCAGTTTTCCCCGTTTGTCTGCCCTATCTCTAGCCATTGTGGGGGTAAAGAGGTTGGCTGATCCAAGATCTGGGCCCAGTATGAATATAGACCTAGATCTACAATGAGGAGCGGCTGGTGTAGGATCAGTTTTCCCTGTCTGTATTTGTAACGTTTAAGCTCTTGTTATTGTATTGGATTGTATGTTGACACCTTGTACTAAGGCAAATTCCTTGTACATCGTACTTGGCGAATAAATAATTCTGATTCTGTTAACCTTATCCATTATGGGGTGAATGGAAAAACTGACCCTAGATCCGCACTCGTATTGTGAGGCACCTTAAGGACATGGGTGCTGTTTTTAGGTGTTGGAGAAGTAGGCAGACCAAGGTGGCCTCCATTAAAAATGTGACTTTTCTTTCTTCTATCCAGGTTCAGTGTGTCGAATGACTTGAAATACGATGCAGAGAGAGATTTGAGAGACATCGGGGCAAAAAACATTCAGGTCCATTCCTTGAATAAGGTAACGAACGAGGCTGCAGACTTTCAGTTTGTGTGGGTGTTTACCAGAGCAAAGCATCTAAACATCACGGCTGTTCTTTCTGTGTTCAATAGCTGTTGTATTTTGTTTCCCCCCTCCTCAGTTTAAATATGGCAAAATCTCTTCTAAACACAACGGAAGTGTGAAGAAGGGTGTGATTTTCGCCACATACTCCTCGCTGATTGGAGAAAGCCAGTCCGGCGGGAAATACAAGACGAGGTTCAAACAGTTGCTGCACTGGTGCGGGGAAGATTTCGACGGAGTGGTATCCTTCAGACATCAATAAAAACTGTCAAAAAGGACGTTCTAAGAGGCGTAGAAGCCCGAGATGGATTCCTGACCACCACCACCACCTTTACCTAAAATGCTTATTTATTTCTCATGCTGTTGTATTTTCAAAATTGTTGAGGATAACTTGTGATATTGGTCTTCCGTAACGGCCGTAAGATTTGTCTTTGACCAAACCTCCCCCCCTCAGATTGTGTTTGACGAATGTCACAAAGCGAAGAACGTCTGCCCCATCGGCTCGTCCAAGCCCACCAAGACCGGTCTGGCAGTGCTGGAGCTGCAGAACAAGCTGCCCAAAGCCAGGGTGGTCTACGCCAGTGCCACAGGTGGGTCTCTTCAACCGCCAGTCCGACCAATTAGACCAATCCGATGGCTCCTACACTTCCTCTGCCTCCCCCGAGTCCTGCTTCCAGTCCAATGGGGGGGCCTTATGTGTTCTACTGGTGTATATGAATATTTATTAAGAGGCGCGTCCTTACGCAGAAAAATCCACTGCCATGGTGGTGTGATTGGTCATGCTTGGAGTGATTCAGCTGAAGGTAAGGAGGAAGAACTTTGGATGTTGGGAACGGGGAGCGCTCTGTTGGTCTGAAGAAGCTGTGCTTTCATGTCCTGGCTGCTGTTCTGCATTAGTGTGGGTGAAGAGGAGGGTCTGATGAAGGTGCATTCGCTCTTGCTGTTCGCAGGTGCCTCTGAGCCAAGGAACATGGCCTACATGAACCGCCTTGGAATCTGGGGGGAGGGGACCCCCTTTAAGGAGTTCAGCAACTTCATCCAAGCTGTGGAGCGCAGGTCAGTGGGGAAACCTCTAAATCTTCTCTTCCCCAATTCGAAGCTCCATTGAAACCGTCCAGCCTATCAAATAGCTTGGATGGTTTCCATGGTCACAGTTTTGGTCCTTTTCCTCTTGGAAGTTACTGTAATGGAAGGCTTTCTTTCCAAACTGTTTTGTCCATGATGGAAGTACCCCATTATTTTAAGAGTTTATTTGCATAATTCATATTTTAGTGTTTTCCTGCTGATGATTATTTTCACAGCTTATCAGCACAAAGTTAGGATATCCATTTTTTTTGGCATTTTCCGGTTCTCTTGAAGTAGTGGGTGTTTTCATATGCAAGATATCAGTGTGGGGGTGGTGGGGGGGGGGGGGGGGGCAGGAGAAGCTCACATAAATAATTTCACGATGTGTTTAAATTACTTCAGAGGTGTGGGTGCCATGGAGATCGTTGCCATGGATATGAAGCTGAGAGGGATGTACATCGCTCGGCAGTTGAGTTTCACCGGGGTAACTTTCAAGATCGAAGAGGTCCCTCTGACACAGAGCTACATCAAGATGTACAACAAAGCAGTCCGCCTGGTGAGGGATCACTCGCTCCTCACCCACACTGGCAACCGTATCATTTCCCAAACACACGGATTATGAGCAGACTAAGGCCTTGTAACTCATAGAGATGAATCCGCGGTTATGAGCCATAAACATTTTTCTGTTTGTTTAAAAAAAACCTGCCTGAAGCAAACCTGGCAGTGGATACGCTTCCTGCTGCCACAAAATCTGTGAACTGTTGGGGCTTCAAAACATGCTGTTAAAGCTAGGAATAGAACAAAATGATACTCTGTGTAATGATTTCATGCTTAATGTTTCGGTAGATTGGAGCCTAAACATTTGTCACAATGTGGGTTTTTTAGTTTTATTTTTTTTTCATTGTAGTATATAGTTATTTTTCTCACTTTATGCAGCAGGAAAACTTAATCTCTATACAGTTTGTTGCTCAGTGTAGATTGTCAAGATTCTTAAATTGGGCAGATTGTAAAAGCCCAAATTGCCATGGCAACTCTCTTCCTTACATGATGTCTGTGTGGACCACAGCCAGTCCTCAGATCAGAGTAGGGCTAGGCGATATACCGTAACAATAATTATCCAATATAATAACAATCGTCACCTTTGTGTGGTGTATTACCCTTCTTTTTGTCTTCTCTTTAATTGTGATTTGGTAGTGAACAACCACGCTTCAGAGCCTGTGTGAAATGCTTCCAGACAAAAGCGTCACCTTGGTTATCTATTGGGTGACCATAAAACAACCAATCGGCAGCAAGGCCTTGCAGCTTCTTTGTAATTGGTAAAAACATATCACATGATCTCATGGACGCTCGCAGTGATGTTCCTGACAGAGGTAGCTTGGTTTACGTGGCGGGTGATGCTCCTGAGAGAGGTTCCTTGGTTCACATGGCGGGTGATGCTCCTGAGAGAGGTTCTTTGGTTTACATGGCGGGTGATGCTCCTGAGAGAGGTTCCTTGGTTTACATGGTGGGTGATGCTCCTATGGTGGGTTGATGCTCCTGAGAGAGGTAGCTTGGTTTACATGGCGGGTGATGCTCCTGAGAGAGGTTCCTTGGTTTACATGGCGGGTGATGCTCCTGAGAGAGGTTCCTTGGTTTACATGGCGGGTGATGCTCCTGAGAGAGGTTCCTTGGTTTACATGGCGGGTGATGCTCCTGAGAGAGGTTCCTTGGTTTACATGGCGGGTGATGCTCCTGAGAGAGGTTCCTTGGTTTACATGGCGGGTGATGCTCCTGAGAGAGGTTCCTTGGTTTACATGGCGAGTGATGCTCCTGAGAGAGGTTCCTTGGTTTACATGGTGGGTGATGCTCCTATGGTGGGTTGATGCTCCTGAGAGAGGTTCCTTGGTTTACATGGTGGGTGATGCTCCTATGGTGGGTTGATGCTCCTGAGAGAGGTAGCTTGGTTTACATGGCGGGTGATGCTCTTGAGAGGTAGCTTGGTTTACATGGCGGGTGATGCTCCTGAGAGAGGTTCCTTGGTTTACATGGCGGGTGATGCTCCTGAGAGAGGTTCCTTGGTTTACATGGCGGGTGATGCTCTTGAGAGAGGTTCCTTGGTTTACATGGTGGGTGATGCTCTTGAGAGAGGTTCCTTGGTTTACATGGTGGGTGATGCTCCTATGGTGGGTTGATGCTCCTGAGAGAGGTTCCTTGGTTTACATGGCGGGTGATGCTCCTGAGAGAGGTAGCTTGGTTTACATGGTGGGTGATGCTCCTATGGTGGGTTGATGCTCCTGAGAGAGGTTCCTTGGTTTACATGGCGGGTGATGCTCCTGAGAGAGGTAGCTTGGTTTACATGGTGGGTGATGCTCCTATGGTGGGTTGATGCTCCTGAGAGAGGTTCCTTGGTTTACATGGTGGGTGATGCTCCTGAGAGAGGTTCCTTGGTTTACATGGTGGGTGATGCTCTTGAGAGAGGTTCCTTGGTTTACATGGTGGGTGATGCTCCTATGGTGGGTTGATGCTCCTGAGAGAGGTTCCTTGGTTTACATGGCGGGTGATGCTCCTGAGAGAGGTAGCTTGGTTTACATGGTGGGTGATGCTCCTATGGTGGGTTGATGCTCCTGAGAGAGGTTCCTTGGTTTACATGGCGGGTGATGCTCTTCAGAGGTTCCTTGGTTTACATGGCGGGTGATGCTCCTGAGAGAGGTAGCTTGGTTTACGTGGCGGGTGATGCTCCTGAGAGAGGTTCCTTGGTTCACACGCCGGTTCTGTTGCAGTGGGTCAGCGCGCGGGAGAAGTTCCAGCAGGCCGCCAATCTCATGGAGGCCGAGCAGCGCATGAAGAAGTCCATGTGGGGCCAGTTCTGGTCGGCCCACCAGAGGTTTTTCAAGTACCTGTGCATCGCCTCCAAGGTGCGGAGAGTGGTGGAGCTCGCTCGAGAAGAGGTCAAAAACGGAAAGGTTTGTCCTGGTCTTTCTACACCGCCTCCTCCTCTGCCAAACAAAAAAACAAATGGAAAAACAGATATTTTCATGGGAAATTTTCATTTGTTTTTGTTTCTTTATTAATGTTTTTTTATGCATTGTCATTTTTTGTTTTAATTTCACACATACAGGGTTGTGTTTATTTATTTTTGGGAGCAGCTGTAATTAGCTCCAGGCTGCATGCTGTTTTTGGATGTGGGTAATCTAAAGACTCTTGGCTCTGCGCTGAAATGCAGCTGATGAAAGGGCGATTGTGTGGAGTCCCACCTGTGGCCACAAATGATCACACGTGCACACGCGTCGCCTTAATGCGTGAATGGAAGACCTGTGTGTAAACTGAGACTGATGTGGCTCTCTCCTTACGGCTGATTGGCTGGCTGCTCTCCCGCAGTGTGTGGTGATTGGCCTCCAGTCCACAGGAGAAGCCCGAACACTGGAAGCCCTAGAAGAGGGCGGAGGAGAGCTGAACGACTTTGTGTCCACAGCAAAGTAGGTTTCAAATTGCGAACGCACCGTACAGCCAGCACAGAAAGGCTTGGGATTCATTCAGTAACGTAAAACATGCACGAGTTTGCAGTTCTCCTGCACTGTATAGCAATACCACTGTCCACTCCGACTAGCTCAAGTATAGAAACACGATGGTGTTTCTGTTCAGTGTAGTTAAGATTTGTCTGTTTACTTTGTAGCAGTGATAGTGTTCATGTTGAGTGCAGTTTGTATTTGTGTACTGTAGTGTCTGAGTGCAGTTTGTATTTGTGTACTGTAGTGTCTGAGTGCAGTTTGTATTTGTGTACTGTAGTGTCTGAGTGCAGTTTGTATTTGTGTACTGTAGTGTCTGAGTGCAGTTTGTTTTATGCAGTGTAGTGTATGGGTGTAGTTTGTTTTTGTGAGTGCTAGTTTGTTGTGACTGGAACTAGGGTTTAAGTGTGTTGTAGCGTCTGTGCTGAGGGTGCGTGCCCTCGTCTCCAGGGGTGTGCTGCAGTCGCTGGTGGAGAAGCACTTCCCCGCTCCAGACAGACAGAAGCTTTTCAGCTTGCTGGGCATTGACCTGTCAGCGAAGAAAACGCCATCCCCTAACGACAGTGCCTCCACAGACCAGAAGGGCAAGAAGAGGAAAGGTACCCATCCGCCTCTGCTGCTGTGCTGCTACATCCAGCCAACAGGGTTCCCATTCAGAACCCATGGAAATGGTTGGAAAATCAAGATAAATTTAAAAAAATGCAGTTTTCTTTTAAAAATAAAGGAACAAAAAAACAAGTGAAAACACATTGCTCTTTCTCTTAAGCCGGTAGTGCTAATGGATTGTTTAGCTCACTGGTTTATCTTTTGGTCACTGGAAGTGTCAAGTGTCTGTCTATTGTAGACACTGAATATTTTAAAATAATTTATGCTCCAAAATGTCCCAAGACTACAGTAGCCCCCTGACTATTCCAGCGCAAAAATTCTTTTTTATTATATGTCTGTAAAATAATAAAACTGGCAGTCTGTGAAAAAGTTATAAATCGGACTTGAGAGAGAGAATGCTGGGTTGTTGCCATGCCGACCGTTGCGCGCCTCGCCCCCCCCCCCCCGTCCCCAGGTCAGGATATGAAGAAGGAGGCGAAGAAGCCGCGGCGGCGCGGGGGCACCTCGGGCAGCAGCTCGGACGACAGCGGCAGCGACTCGCAGGCCTCGGAGAAGGAGGCGGAGAGCGACGACAGCTTCAAGTCCGTCAGCTCCGGGGAGGAGGACGACTTCAACCCCTTCAGGGAGGAGTCGAGCGCGGACGAAGAGGACGGTGAGCACCGTGGAGATTCAGTTTCGCCCTACTGTGCGCTAACTGAGGGTTTCGCTGTTCCGCGCTACTGTACGCTAACTGAGGGTTTCGATGTTCCGCACTACTGTACGCTAACTGAGGGTTTTGCTGTTCCGCGCTACTGTATGCTAACTAAGGGTTTCGCTGTAACACACTACTATACACTAACTGAGAGTTTCACTGTTCCACATTACTGTGGACTAACTAAGGGTTTCTCTGTTCAATACTGCTGGCAAGGTACTGATAAATACATAAACAATTTGGCTTATTCTGTCCAAAATATTATTTTACACCTGAATGTGTGAAATAACATTTTGGTTTATGTATTGTATTTTGTTTTAAAGAAGGAAGAATACTTGAAACTAGTACTTCAAAACTGTGCTTTGGGGATTGATTACCTTGACCACCCTGCCCCCTGCTCTTGGAATTCGGTGTCAGGCATCCATCTTGTTTTCCAGATCCTTGGCTGTTCAGGAAAGAGCACAAGAAAGGCAAAGAGAAGAAGAGTAAGAAAAAGAAGAAAAGCATCGATCCGGACTCCATTCAGAGTGCCTTACTGGCTTCAGGACTAGGCTCAACGAGGCCTGCCTTCTCAGCCCCTGCCGCCAAAACCCCTCTGAGCACCACTGCACCCACCATAGGTGAGCCTCAAAACCCCTCTGAACCCCAAAACCCCTCTGAGCACCACTGCACCCACCATAGGTGAGCCTCAAAACCCCTCTGAACCCCAAAACCCCTCTGAGCATTGCACCTGCTGTAGGTGAGCCCCAAAACCCCTCTGAGCACCACTGCACCCGCCATAGGTGAGCCTCAAAACCCCTCTGAGCACCACTGCACCCACCATAGGTGAGCCTCAAAACCCCTCTGAGCACTGCACCCACCATAGGTGAGCCCCAAAACTCCTCTGAGCACTGCACCCACCATAGGTGAGCCCCAAAACTCCTCTGAGCACTGCACCCACCATAGGTGAGCCTCAAAACCCCTCTGAGCCCCCAAAACCCCTCTGAGCACTGCACCTGCTGTAGGTGAGCCCCAAAACCCCTCTGAGCACCACTGCACCTGCCATAGGTGAGCCTCAAAACCCCTCTGAACCCCAAAACCCCTCTGGGCACTGCACCTACCATAGGTGAGCCCCAAAACCCCTCTGAGCCTCAAAACCCCTCTGAGCACTGCACCCACCATAGGTGAGCCCCAAAACCCCTCTGAGCACTGCACCTACCATAGGTGAGCCCCAAAACACCTCTGAGCCTCAAAACCCCTCTGAGCACTGCACCCACCATAGGTGAGCCCCAAAACCCCTCTGAGCACTGCACCTACCATAGGTGAGCCCCAAAACACCTCTGAGCCTCAAAACCCCTCTGAGCACTGCACCCACCATAGGTGAGCCCCAAAACCCCTCTGAGCACTGCACACTACAGTGAGCTATTCCTCTTTTTCAGCTGGGTTGCCTGATGGCACTTGATTGGTTGTTAATCAGTACCGATAGAGCTGCCTGATTGGACAGTTGGGCAGCTCACTGCAGCCCTGCATAGCTCTCTTCCTCTGTGGTGGGTGCAGCAGCGGCCGGTTCTGTCACAGAGCTGTGCAGCAGCAGCCCTGCTGGACAGTGTGAGCTGGTTTTGCATGCTACTACCCCCGGGTTTGCTTGGCCTGCGTTCTGCTGAATCTAAAGCAGCGCGGGGCTAACTGAGGTGAAGAGCGTATTAAAGCTGTACTGCTGCACAAGTCGGTTTGCACGAGACATCCCACAGTTAGGTCTTTTGCATACTCTACACAGACTCTTTGCTTGCTTTCCATTAGTGCATTTATTGGCTGCTTTTAGCTCTGTCCTGACGTCATAAACTACTCATCCACACAGTGGCAGCCTAGGCTAACCTAGTAAGAGCGAATAACCTTTAAGAGGGCAATTTAAATACGGCTACTGTCAAGGAATAATTGCTTCTGCACTTGTAGGTGTTGTTCGAACGCCCCTTACCAGAAACCAGGACTTGTTGCTCAAGTAGAGTATGTAGAAGGCTTTACCCAACATGGCTGCTGATGGTGTGGTCCTGCCGTGCGTTTGTTTTTTAATTTCACACCATTTACCTGTTAACCATTAGTCAACCCCTTTCCCTTTACCCTCTACTTTGCCCTCTATCTTCTACTATACCCTTTACCCTCTACTTTACCCTTTACCCTGTACTTTACCTTTTAGGCACCAGTCAGTTTCCTACATGTTTCTGACAAATTTGCAAACTGACAAACCTCAGTTTTCACCTATGATCAGAATGTTTGTGTCACGCGAGTGCGTTTTGGTTTGTGCCGTGTTTGATGGAAGGTTCTCTGGGTCTGTGTGTAAGACATGGGCGGACAGCGGCGGTGGCGGTCTAACGGGGGGGGCCTTCTCTTTCAGCCAAAAAGGAGAGCGAGGACGGGGGGTGCGTGACCAGCCAGGACGCGGTGGAGGACGCCCAGCAGATGAAGAGGCAGCTGCTGGAGGAGCTGGAGAAGCTGGCCGAGGAGCTGCCGCCCAACACGCTGGACGAGCTCATCGACGAACTGGGAGGGCCCGACAGCGTGGCCGAGGTGGGGCCCCTCCCAAAACCTGCACGGGTCCCGGGACGGACATGAGCACAGATATAAAGCATTACTGTTTACCCCCTGTACATTTCAAAATGGCTGTCAGTGTAGAACGCAGTGTGGGTGTAGTGCAGGTGAAATTTCCCTGTCCTGAGCGACGCCTTAGCTATGTGGGGGTGGGGGGGTCTCTGTATTTGTGCTTAAACTTAATCCAGTTCTTTGGTCCTTAATCCTTTCAAGAAAAAAAAATTGTGAACCTTAAAAATTGTTCTTACATTGATCACCCCTAGTAACAATACTTCAAGGGTTTTACTGTGGATTGTGATTGGCTGTCACACCCAAGATATTGATGAAACTATACAGAACAATGCAAGCAGGCCATTCAGCGCATCTAGGCTCTCCATTTCCCTACAGACTGGATTATCCAGCACTGCATCTGTAAATGACTGAACTTTAATAGATCTTTCAGTCCAGTCAATGTGCTAAAGACTGTTAACCCCTCTATTAAATCGGTTTTGAATTATGAATGACTATTGGTTGTAACGGTTGACTATTTGGTTGTAAAGTTTGTAAATTGCCTGCAATAGTTGATGACTATTGTTTGCCCCCCCCCCCCCAGATGACGGGACGCAAAGGGAGGGTGGTGAGCAATGAGGACGGCAGCATTTCGTACGAGTCCCGCTCCGAGCTGGACGTCCCTGTGGAGATCCTCAACCTCACTGAGAAGCAGAGGTTCATGGAGGGGGAGAAGGTTGGTCAGACACTCTGCTCTCACAGTCACATCCACATCCTCTCTGAACTGTCGAACGTACCTTTCTGCTTTTTCCAGGGCAATGTGTGGTTCTATGTATTTCTTGTATGTTTTTTACTGAAACTGTTCAAGTTAAGTACATTGCTCGAGGCTATGCCCTATTTAAATTTTCCATGTTTTCTAGTGTAACTGTGTGTTTGTTTTTATTGCGCTCTGGGAAAAAGTGCTATATAAAGAAAATACTATTGAATTGATTTGCATGTCATTTTTTAACGTTTGTTTTTGCTTTTTTGTCTCCACACATAGAACATTGCCATCATTTCGGAAGCTGCCAGCTCGGGCATTTCGCTGCAGGCGGACCGCCGGGTGAAGAACCAGCGCAGAAGGGTGCACATGACTCTGGAGTTGCCATGGAGCGCTGACAGAGCCATCCAGCAGTTCGGTAGGTGGTATTCTCCCTGATTTATCCCAACTTCCTCCTCCTCCGGCCATTTTGGCTCCAAAGAGCAAGGCCTGTTCTGGAGGCAGGGTTTTCCCCCTGCCTATTTATTTGCTTTAAGCTGATAGTTGCTGCACACAAGCCCTGCTGGCTGAATAGCACTTACTGCAGATGTTGGATCTGAGAGAACGCGTTCTGCTGTTATGTCAGGCCGCGGTGCAGTATAATGGGTAAGGAGCTGGTCTTGTAACCTGAAGGACGCAGGTTCGATTCCCAGGTAGGACACTGCCATTGTACCCTTCAATGCTTACTTAACCTGCATTGCTTCAGTACATATCCAGCTGTATAAATGGATGCAATGTAAGTGCTATGTAAAAGCTGTGTAAGTCGCTCTGGATAAGAGAGTCTGCTAAATGCCTGCAATGTGATATAATGTCACAGAGCCTGTGGTTGGGATTCTGAGTGGCTGATCGGCTCCACTTGCAGTGTAATAGTTTTTTTTGTGTCGCGGTTTGCCCTCATGGAGCCCGTCTGTCTGTCTTACCCCGTTCAGGAAGAACGCACCGGTCCAATCAGGTCACAGCTCCGGAGTACGTGTTCCTCATCTCAGAACTTGCAGGAGAGCAGCGATTCGCCTCCATCGTGGCCAAACGACTTGAAAGCCTGGTGAGTAGCAGCTTCACAGGTTTCTGATTATGACCGTCCCCGTGTGTGTGTCTGACTGTCCCTCTGTGTGTGTTTGTGTGTGTGTGCGTGCCTGCGTGATGGTGTCTGCGTGTGTCTGTCTTGTCCGTCTGTCTGGGTTAATCATGCACTCTCTCTGCCAGGGTGCGCTCACACATGGAGACAGAAGAGCCACAGAGACCAGGGACCTGAGCAGGTTCAACTTCGACAACAAGGTAACCTCGCTCTCGCCACCAGACTCAGCTGTGTCCCATCGAGCCCCTGAGGACTCAGACGTGTCCCACTGAAGCCCTGGGGCTGTTAGAGTTTCACCTGAATGCATTTTGAGAGTTTCACCTAAACGCATTCTGAGAGTTTCACCTAAACGCATTCTGAGAGTTTCACCTGAACGCATTCTGAGAGTTTCACCTAAACGCATTCTGAGAGTTTCACCTAAACGCATTCTGAGAGTTTCACCTAAACGCATTCTGAGAGTTTCACCTAAACGCATTCTGCCTGTTCCTCAGTACGGACGGAACGCCCTGGAAATCGTCATGAAGTCCATCGTCAACCTGGACTCTCCCCTCGTCTCTCCGCCTTCCAACTTTGACGGCGATTTCTTCAAAGGTATTGGGGATTTCTTCAAAGGTATTGGGGTTAAACTTAAACATTTGGAAAAGGTGTTTGGATGGAATTCAAAAACGCTGCTGTGAAAAAAAAGGCTGAAGGACATTTGGATAAATCAGACATTTCTGGTGACCCAAGGCCATATATTATTGAAAAAGCCTTTTGCGCTTAGGGTATGATCTGTGGAATATTAAGTTTGAATGTTCTTCCACGCCCTACCTCAGTTATATGATATTCTTTTTGTTCTGTTATATGGTCTCAGATCGGGTTGTGGAACGACATTTTGGCCCAGGGTCTTTTCTGTAAAGTTGTCATGGTCTTACGACGAGCACCAAGTACTGAGATCCAAGTGTTCTTATGTGCTGTAGTGTTAGGTGTGATGGGGGAAAATTAATCATTTCAAAGTAGAATATTGTTAGGGGAACCTTTTATTTAGCTAGCATAAACCGAGCAATCCTATTTACTAGGATTCAAAATTGAATAAGGTTCTCAGGCAATGCCTGTCTGACGAGCAGAACACAGACTTCTATTGACTTACTTAAATGTGCTTAGTTAAGCAGATATTAACTTTTAGAAAATAACGTCACCCAAGGACAAATGCTGCCGTGTCCCGTGTGCTAATCGCGTTATTTTCTCCCCACAGAAATTCGGCATGGATTGATCGGTGTGGGTCTAATCAATGTGGAAGATCGCTCGGGCATCCTTACTCTGGACAAAGGTCAGACATGTTGTTTTGTGTTATTTTAAGGATATTTGCAGGTGCTTTGACTTGCCTGGGTATGGTGTCTGTGTGCTTTTTATTTGTCAATCTGATCGGTACTGGAGGACGGGAAGTGGCGCAATGGCATTGTGCACCAGCCTGAAGGTTATTCTTGAAGCAGGCCCAATTTTACTGCCGTTTTTAATTTTTTTATTTATTTACGTATACGAGTTCCAGATGCTGCTTGGTGTGGTTTGTATTTTAGGCTCACAGGAAGTACTCATCAGATTTCTAAGATCACAGGAAGTACTCTCTCACCAGAGAGACCAAGAGACCATCTAAATGCCTCGTCATGCTCAAGTTTGGTTGTGATGGAACAGGTCTACAGATCAAATGCAGATTGAGGTTTCTAAATGAGGGGGAAAAAAAATGAGAAATGAAAACATTAGTTTGCAAGCTTCTCTTTTGGCTCCTGGGCAGATTACAACAACATGGGGAAGTTCCTGAACCGGATTCTGGGGATGGAGGTGCAGCAGCAGAACGCCCTGTTCCAGTACTTCTCTGACACGCTGAACGCCGTCATACAGAACGCCAAGAAGAACGGCCGATACGACATGGGAATCCTGGGTAAGAACTGAACCGTTCGCCTTTTATTCCAGCGCCGGGTCAAGAAGAGCTGTCACACACTATACAGGAAACATGGAGAGCAATGCTGTGCTACAACGTACAGTGTATCACGGTTAGCCGTGCTACATAGGGGAGCATATCACTGTTAGCCAGGCTACATAGGGGGGCATATCAAGGTTAGCTATATCAGTTAGCCGTTCTGCATGGAAGGGATGCTGCTTGGCCTGTAAATTAGCATGTTGCCATGGCAGGTTTAATTTCATTGGGCAGAAAGTTTCAGGTGCTGTTTTTCCTCTCTGCAGACCTGGGCTCTGGGGATGAGAAGGTGAAAAAGGTGGAGGTGAAGAAGTTTCTGACCCCAGGCTACTCCACTTCCGGACACGTGGAGCTGTACACGGTAAGTGTGCACCATCAGGGCTACGATTCTTAATATTACTGTGCGAGTGCATGTCCCTGAGGCTGTTGGGTATTCACAAAGAGTTTTTGCAACAAACTGCTCCTGTCTTAACGTACTGTTGAACAATTTCAGATAGATAGCTTGGCCTTGAGGGCTGTAATTAAGGGCTGTAATTTAATCACAAAAAACTTCATTAACTCTTTGAGCCCTTTGACATTTTTTTTTGGCCCTCACTTTAAACAAGCTTCTCTAATGGATAACCCCTCATGCACCCCACATTTTCTTCACAAGACTTGTCCCTATCAGGAAATGTCAAGCTTTTGCCTGTTTATGATATGTATTAGTTGTTAGGCCCTATTATTTGAGGTTGAAAAAAGTGTTCACTTGAGTGAATTTACATAAGTCCCAATGTAACAAACGCAGTTTGAGAATAACTGTAGGTTTTGTAATGTCTGTAAGATGATGGTTATATTTCAATAGTTATAATAGTCAATGTAGTAGTAGAAAATATAAATAGTAACATTCGTATGTTACTACACAAACAGGAGGAACAACACGTAACCTATTAGAGTGGCGCTATTCACGTCAGTTTTGGTTTCACTTCGTCCTCAGCTGCACCTTCTGCATGGAAATCCCAAGTGCACTTTCAGTTTCACCTCCTGAACCTTCACCGCTGCCATTTGAATGAAGTATGACTTGAAGTGGCAGTTATGCTCTTGCATTGTGGGTAATGTAGGCTTGCTCTGCTTCCTGTAGATGAGCGTAGAGAGGGGGATGTCCTGGGAAGATGCCACTTACATTTGGGCCGAGCAGAGCGGACCAGACGATGGATTCTACATTCAGGTGAGGGCGCGTACAGTCGTGCGAGCTGTTTTCTCCAGATAGTTTCTGCACTTTGTTTCCCAGTTCCTCCCGCATTTGGGATGCCCAAAGGTTCACTCCCGAAACCCATGCTTCTGCCCCCCTGCTGGTGGAGGGGAGTGTAGACAGGCACTCGCTCTCCTCTGAAGCATGTGGTATGACCAGCTGCTTCTTTTCACACCGTGGCCCACAACCCAAGCTTTGCACAGACGTGAGTCAGAGGCAGACGCTTCATGTGCAGCTTTTGCAAGCAGACCGTGGGCGCCTGAATGATCAGCACGGGGCGCTCTGATCCCTGCCCACTGAAATGTCCCTATCACCAACCCTGCCGTCAGTTACATTATTATAATCACGTGTGTTGCCCTGCCTACCGTCAGCATTTGACACGGGATTCAGTCCACGCACTAGACTAGACCAACCCGTGGTCGGGATTCAGCCTGTCCACTAGAACCCAACATGAGCCCTAAAGAATCTGTGTTTTACTTGTGTGATACGTCTCCAGGTGAGGAACAATAAGAAGACTGCCATCCTGGTGAAGGAGATCAACACCAAAAAGAGGCTCTTCCTGGTTTACAGACCCAACACAGGGAAGCAGCTCAAGCTGGAGACCTATGCAGACGTCCGCAAGAAGTGCAAAAAGGTAGCGGCAGCCCTGCAGCCTGTTCACACGCAGTCTGATGCTTCCACACCGGCAAGTCGCACAATTCAAACGACCACACGCTCCTGCGCACCGGTCCCGAAAACCCTTGAGCCTTGTGTCTGTCACTGTTGGGTTGTAAGCTAACCTTTCCTGCCGTTTAAAGCGCACCGGACACGCACACACGGGACACGCGTGTGCCTTCTAACATGTGAACCACTGCTGTTTTCTCAGGTGCTTTCGGAGGATGCCAAACAGTGCTGGATAGAGCAGTACCTGTCCTCAGCGGATACCTGCTCTCACGCCTACTGGTGGGTAACCGCACGCGTGTCCGAGGCCCCTAACGCTGTGTAGCACTTGTGCCTGCTAAAGTCTTTATGATCAGTGTATGAGACCTGAATCAGTGTCTGAAACTTGAATCAGTGTCTGAAACCTGAATCAGTGTCTGAAACCTGAATCTGTCTGAAACCTGAATCAGTGTCTGAAATCTGAATCAGTGTATGAGACCTGAATCAGTGTATGAGACCTGAATCAGTGCCTGAAATCTGAATCAGTGTATGAGACCTGAATCAGTGTATGAGACCTGAATCAGTGCATGAGACCTGAATCAGTGTCTGAAATCTGAATCAGTGTCTGAACCCTGAATTAGTGTCTGAAATCTATGTTTCTAGTGTGGCTCATCCAGTAGAACAGGGCTATTCAAACATGGTTCCTGAAGGGTACGGTCTGCCGCCTTTCCCAGCTCTCTGGGACCTCCGGAAATCCTCAGAGCAGTGCAGGTGGACCGAGCGGCTTCAGCTGAGGCGGAAAGGGGATTAGGAGGGAAACGGGTGGTGCAGTGCCTGATGGGAAAAGAACCCTACAGACAGAGTTAAAAATGTTCCTGATTAAATTGCGCACTCGTGTCCCTGGTGGCCTGCTAAATGTGAACACAGTTTAAACTCATTCAGACACAGACGGCCCCCTGCATGGTCCCCGGGAGACGGTGGAGCCCGGAATGTGTGTGTTTGACGGAGTGCAGAATGCGTCTAAAACTGTTGGTGTTGGTGCGTGAACGTGAGGAGTGTCATGGCTGTCCGTGAACGCCGCCGCGGCCGCCGCCGTTAACCTGGCGCTTCTCTCCCTGGCGCCGCCCTGCAGGCGGGGGAACTGTAAGAAGGCGTCGCTGGGGCTGCAGTGCGAGATCGGGCTGCGCTGCCGGACCTACTACGTCCTGTGCGGCTCGGTGCTCAGCGTCTGGACCAAGGTGGAGGGCGTCCTGGCCTCCGTCAGCGGCACCAACGTCAAAATGCAGATCGTCCGTTTGAGGACGGAGGACGGGCAGAGGATCGTGGGTAAGCCAGCGCGCCCGTCCGGTCGAGCACAGCCCAGTCTATTTTATTTACCTTTAATTTACCAGGCAAACCCTGCAATGTAACAATAACAAAGACGTTGGTCAGAATTGTGTGAACAATTTACAGCGGAAATGAAAAACGGCAGTGTACTTCTGTCGCTGTCAACAATGTTTAAAATGATCTGTTGGAAGTAGCGTGCCGGATCAAAGGTCATTTTGTAGATCATTCCAGCTGTATGGTGCAAAGTGGCAAAGGCTGTCTTTCCAAATTCAGCAGCGGGTTGAGGAACTGTGACTGTAGAGGGGAAATAATCCTGATATCGGAGCAGAATTTAGCCCATCCGAGTCTCCACCCATCCCCCCTTCTGCTGACCTGCCCCCCTGAACATTATTTAATACTACCCCGTTTTAATCCCTGTGCCAAAACCCCAGAATTTGTGTTGGCCATTTATCGTGAAATTGTGTATAAGTGGACACAGCAGGTAAATGAAAGAGTTTCTTAATAGTTTTTTTTTTCTTCTCCCTCCTCTCCCAGTAAATCCAGTCTGGGCCTGTAGTTGTAAAGTGGCTCAGCCAGAGTTCTGATCTCAGATCAGTTTGGTCGTTTAGCTTGTTATGGGAAAAGTTAGGGTGTGTTAGACCTGTACTCCTGCTATGTGCGCTTTATGAGTATGGGCTGTGTCATATTAACTGTAAAAGATCTTGTGTTGGATGGATTCTGCTCTGAAAACACTGTCCCTGGATCAGTTTCCTCCCCCTCCTCCCCACATAGGTTAAGGTCAGGATTGTACTCAGATAAGCTGATCCTGGATCATCTGTTGCTAAGGGAGGGCCATGTCTGACCTGCTGTGTGTCTGCATGTCTCTCTCCCTGTCCAGGCCTGATAATTCCAGCCAATTGCGTGGCCCCGCTGACCAACATCCTGTCGTCCTCGGACCAGTCCCAGCAGCTGGCTGTGCAGCAGCAGCAGATGTGGCAGCAGCTGCACCCGCAGAGCATCACCCACTACGCCAACGCGTAGTGCCCTGCGCTGGCCCGCCCTGCGGCCCTGCCACCGACAGGCCCCACCCTGACAGAACCCCGCCCCCCACCCTGACAGGCTGTGCCCATGCCCACTCTGGGCTCTTGTCCAAAGAGGCTCTTAGCAAAGTTGACTTGGAAGGCTTAACGCCACACGACACACTGCACTCCAGGCCTATGCCCCTCCCTGCTTCCCCCCCCCGCCTTTTTTTTTTTTTTTTTTTTTAAACCCCCCCCCTCCCCCTTTGTGTGACCTTTGATTAGCTGTCCTTTGGGCCTCTGTTCATGGCTATGGGTATTTCCTCCCGGGCTAAAGTGCTTGGACTTTGGATTCTTCACACGACACGATTTAACAGCGCTCAGGGGTTCGCTCGACAAAGCAATCGCACTTTCTCAGACCGACGTGCTTGGAGCACGGCCTTCACAAGCACCCCCCCCCCCCCCCCGTCAGCTAGCGCGTACGGAACCCGTCTCCAGCGTGACTGCTGGTGTACCGTTACCCCCGGTAACCCCGGCGTCTCTAGCGTCGGACCCGCGCCGGACCACTCTGGGCGAGCTCGCCTGCTGCAGCGTGCCTGACTGCCTCTGCATGGTCTGAACTCCTTTCTCCCCCTCCTCTGTCTCTCTCTCTCTCTCCTCCCGCTGAAGAGCTCAGCCTCGCTGAAAGGCTGGACTCTGGGGTGCTCACCTTCCGCGTTCGGTATCACAGGAGGGCGTGGAGCGTGGCTTTGAGTTGAGACGTTCGCTCGCGAACTGGAAGCGTCCGCTTGCGGCGGGTCGGCTGATGCGTGGCACGGCTCTCTCGGGTCCTGTGGGCGTGTCTCCTCCCCTCTCACCTGTGCTTTAATACCGGGCGCCCCCCCCCCCCCCCCCACGGCCCCAGCGGGGGCACTTCCAGCCCGTGCTCTACTTTCTAAAGTTCTTTCTTTTTTTCTGGATTAATTTCTGTAAATGTGGCAACAGGATGGATTTACTGCTGGGATTATATTTTGCTGTACAAAATGTGTATAGTCGCATATCTTAAGTATTGGAAATGTTTTTGCTTAAAAGTGAAATCGGTGTTTATAACATTTGAAGGACAGTTTCATTTCATGCTTGCACGAGTTGCACTACTGATTGATTTGTTGTACAAAGAATCTGTTAAGGCAGGATTTCCACATCTTGCTTATGACCAATAAATCTGAAGAACAAAAATTTGTAATTTGAAGTCACTGTGTGTTGTGTAATTGTTGACGGGATCCTGGGTGACTTGGTGTTAGTGGGTAATGTTCAGCCTGGTTGTAATTTTCACCAGAACGCAACCCAAAAACTGATTTCTCTTTTCGGTCGCATTCTGGCCTCTGCACACTGCACGGGACTGCACGAGGACAGCTGGAATGGGGAAGCGGTCGGATCTGCAGTGTAAATCACACGTTGGCACAACATTCCCTTTATTCCTCTATCAAGAACTGAGCCCCCGAAGTGCAGCACTTCCTGTCTTTTGTGAATCTTGGTGCAGCTGCTTGTTCGTGATGCAGTCTATTGACTGCATGACCGAAAATTAATCCACATGATCTGTAAAGCGTGAAAAATACCACGCGCCTTCTTTGCTTTGTCCATCTTGTCAAAAATGCCGTTAGATTTATATTGGGTGCTGTGGGGTTTGAATCTGGGAAGGAGGCTTAAAACGTGCACATTTCATTGCACTCCTCTCCCCCGCGTGCTGATGAAACAAAGCCGTGCGGAACGCGCTCTGCGTATGGTAGCAACAGTAGAGGCCATTCAGTGACTGAGGGGTACACGTCATTGCCGTGAACGGAAGAAAAATGTAGCATTGACGCTGCCCGTCTAATCGGGGCTTTGGGGTGGGGGAGGGGAGAACGTTGGTAGGGCTTTAGAATGGCACGCGTCCCCGGTTTTGTGCAAAGCAAAAGTTCTCCGCGCGGGTGCTACCTCGTGCTCCTCCTGAAGCTTTCTACAACCACAAAATGAGTTTTGCTAATAAAATTACGGATGTGTCCCCCCAGATAAAGTCAGGTACATGTAAATGAATTTAACATTTTTTTTCATTTTGGAATTTTGGTTATGTTGCCTCCTGAACGAACCGCAGCAGAGCAACTGCACAGACACGAGGCTTTTAAAAAATGTTTAATTTTTGTCTAATGCTGCGATGTAATTGCCAACACTGCAACAGTAATTGCGATGGTCTTATTGAAGGCTGTCTAGGTACACGTGCACATTTCTCACGGTTAAGATGCGAAGAGAAAAGTAAACGTTGCAAGTGTACAATATGCATTGTCTGTATTTCATTTCAAGATATAGGAATTGTTTGGTTTACGAACCGGTTACAACGGGGTAGGAGAATTTATGAATTTTATTTTTATTTTTTGCGGAATATCTTGCCTTGGATCTGAACAGAAGTTGCTACAAGTAACACTAGGAGAGTTCCCGCAAAGTTTTCCGTGGGTGATGACTTGTTAAACTGTTGGTTGAAAAGCGTTCTGGATGCTTTTATAAATATATAAAGTAACTATGCGTTGCAACAATGAAATAAAAACAAACAAAACCGACCAAGTCGTGTTTGTGCGCTTACATTACGGAGGCAATTGTGGGGTGAAATTGCCCAAATTTGCCATTGTGATGATAGATTGCATTGTGGGTGTCAATAGAGAGTGACGGCCATATTTGCCGGTGCTGCTCTGCTGTAAACAAAAAGTGTCTGAGGGAGACAGAGACGCTTCGGTGAATTTCAGGACATTTTTATTTCTTTAATTTATAATGTCTCTGGGAATGTCTTACAAACCCAGCCACCACCAGCACATTCCGGGAACTTCCGTGAACCAGGGTAAGGCAAAAATATCGGTTTATCGCCAAAAAAATTTCCGTTTAATCGGATGCAAAATTCGACGTTATTATGAATACCTGGGGAAAGACCGTGTCTGTAGTTTTTGTCCAGTTATATATATAGGGTCAGATCCTGCGAGCTGATTCATATCCGCCATTATTACTAATCAAAAAAAGCTTTATCCTCACCTACATCGAGAGTGCAAATAAACGAAGGCTGGATTCCGGTAAGGTATCGAGTCCCCGCTACCCGATGGTCAGATTCGTTCGGGGGGTAGCGTAACACGGTAATAAAAAAATGTATCACTTCTTAACTCCGCTCGTTCGGTTTCCTCCATGACGGTCTCCCCAGGGCTGATGATTGATCCGGATCAGGAATATTCGTTTTTTGACTCTCTGAGGACACCTAGCGTTGACCAGGACGTGGTGCTCGTGTAATCTCAGTCGTGTACAAGCACAGCGCACAAAGGCTGTACAAATGTAATTAAGAAACATAATGAGCGGCTTCACTGCATGTTTAAATTAAATCTTCTTTGGACAGCGTTTGCGAACAAGCATAGGTTACTGAAAAAAACGTGCACGTTTCAAAATTAAGGTCACTTCACATGCAACAGAGGAATAGCCTAGCTCTCGCATTTCAATATTTTTTATATACTCATGGCATATTGTCCTTTTCGTTCCTTACAGTTGGAAACGTCCATTCTCCCTCAACTAGTTTTGCAACGTTACAGTCTTACAGACCCATTGTAAACGACTACGGACCACCTTCCCTGGGCTTTTCACAGGTAATTTGACAATACTATCTCTGGGTGAACATCTAACCGTGGTAACAAAGCATAATCCCTCTCCACCAAAATAGTTTTGAGATTGTACCGATGGTGTGATGACACGTTAAGTATTGTTAACGTCTTGTATTTCTAGGGGACAAGTGGAACCCAAGTGCCTCAGAGTAAATACGCTGAACTTCTAGCCATCATCGAAGAACTGGGCAAGGAGATCAGACCGACGTACGCCGGGAGCAAAACTGCCATGGAGAGGCTTAAGCGAGGTATTGCAGGGTGTACCAACAGTTCTTACAGGGGGACCATTACAGCATGGGCTAACAAGGTGGCCACGCTTTTATAGAAATATACTAACAGGCCGGGATTAACATATTTGGGCGGCAGTGTAGTATAGTGTAGTAAGGAGCTGGTCTTGTAACCTGAAGGATACGGGTTCCATTCCCAGGTAGGACATTGCCGTTGTACCCTTGAGCAAGGTACTTAACCTGCATTGCTTCAGTGTATATCCTACTGTATAAATGCAATGTAAAAAGTTGTGTAAATTGCTCTGTATAAGAGCGTCTGCTAAATGCATGTAATGTAATGTTTCATTCTCTGAATGAAAGACGTGTGTGTATATGTGACATTTCCAATCATTCCAAGAATATTTTACTACTTTCCATTACATTTTCCCTTAATTTTCCAGAGTAAAAAAAAGAATTCAGTGACCATGGAAGCCCTGTACATATTATAACCATACAGAGAGAAGGAAATGCGTAGTTCTGTGTCTGTGTTTTTAAAGGGATCATTCATGCCAGAGGACTGGTGAGAGAATGCTTAGCAGAAACAGAGAGGAACGCCAGGTCCTAACCACCCAGGAAGCACCTCTCCCAACGGAAGACCCAACAGCTTCAGAAATCTTTCCGTCTCGCCGTTCTTTCACGGGAACGCCAAGCGGCTTTCAGAAAAATCATTACGAAGAAAAACACTTGACAAAAAAAAGAAAATGTTGACATTTGGCTTGGGGAGCGCAAAAAAAAAATGGCAAAGACCAGTCCAGTATATGAAATGTACTTGAGACAAACCTTCAGGGTTCTATTTGTGTTCCCATTTGGGAATTTCTGGATTTCTTGACTGCTTCTATATAGATTACAAAATGGGAATGGGAAAAAATAACTTTGCATGCAAGTTAGTAAATGCTCCCAGTTTACTGTAGAAACTGCATGACTTGTACAGGGTTAGACCGTAGTAAAAAGGGCATTTAGTAATGAACATGACTCTTTAACTTAGACATTTTTTAACAAACTAATATGTAGGTGACTGGAGAAAAGTGTAGTGCCAAATACTGTACTGCATAGCAGGTTTGGATAAACTGTTGTAATAAAGCCATTATTTGCATCTTTGTACGTATTTATTACTCAGTGTAATAAAGCCCTATTTTCATTAAAACACTTGTTGTGATTATGAGTTCCCAAAACAAATTCATGCTGCCTAAATTAATTCCTTTCCGATTATGCTTCAGTGTAAATTTGGTTTGGCATTTCCTCATCCGGGGTTAATGAAACTTCACCTATCAGCAGTTAAAATCTCAGGTTTGAATTGACAGTCTATGTATCAGCATGGCCAGTGGAAAAGCTTCCCCTTATTTTATAGGATTAGCAGGTCCAGCGGGTTTGCAGTTCAGTGGTTTTTGTTCTTTACTGTCCAGTGCCATTTAAATATAAATGACATAATTCAAGGCAGTCTTAGCTGAGAGGTAGCAGCATAATCTTTTGGTTTCGTTGTGAGGTTTAAAGTCCCCCAAGATGCATTGCAGTTTACTGGTTTGTGTCCTGCCCTTGTGTGAGGAAGCTGTTTCTGTGCTCTCAAATGGCTTCTTATCTGCCTCCCTGCCATTGCATTTCCTGCCTAATTCTCCTTTCCTGTGTTCCACAACAAAGCTATCTTTTGTCCGTATTGCTGTGATTTGCAGGGTTTTTCTTTAGCTCAGCACTTTATTTATTTTGCTGCATTGTTAAAGAGAAGCATGCTAATCTTTCTTTTGTCATTCAAGATTTTTTTTACAGCAATCCCGATAAATGCAACTTCTAATTTTTATAGATTTTTAACCTGTAGCATGTCATAAGACTGTTGATTCAAAACCATTCTTTGGTTTGCCTAATTCAAACAGAGTAGAATGGAGGGTAAAATCCTGCCCGATTATCTCAGTTTTGAATATCACAGGCAACACTTCATATTTGTCAGTAAAGTATGCTGACGGTAGGGGAAATACGGATACACACTTCATTGACATCCATCCATTCCATCTGGTTTTGATTACAAGATATTTTGGTGACGCCGTACATCCCTGCGTTAGCGTCATCAATTATCACGTGACAACCGCCAGAGTTGTCCCTGTACTAGTCCCAGAACTGTACACAGTTTTGAATCTGTGACTAGTCCACAGTACTGTAGCCTATTCATAGAGCCTAGCCTAGCCCGCGGAAATTAATGCTGTTTTTGCAGTCGCTCCCGCCCACTGTGGTTTCGTTCACTTCCTTCCTCTCCTGGTGGAAAACAGCCAATCAGAACCAGTGTGATATCTTTACTCGGACAGTTTAAGCACGGCGAGCCAATCCGAAAGCGCAAAAGGAAGACTAAGCGGGTTTGTCGTTGAAGGGTAGTGTCTTTCAGGGTTCAACAACAGGCGTCTCGCGGGCTTACAGGATAAATACAAATATGGGACTTGTACAACTTTGTAGGTAAGTGGAGAGCAAAATCCGTATGACCTTCCTACAGCGAAGGGGGCAGTTTGCATGCTGCCTCGCCACACATACTTTAAAATATAAAGACTGTTGTTTTGATCTTGTTATAGAAAGGCGAATGTTGCTCGGGTGCTGTTATGCGTTAGCTGGTTACGTGTAGATCTAGGTGTTGAAAGTATGCATTGCAGTATTAGCTTGCTAGGCAGCATTTTCCAGCCCGCCTTACCACTAATACATTTGCTGCCCATCCAGCAACTTCAGACTAGCAACACGTTGTGTCTTGCTGGCTAGCTATCTGACAATCTTAAGTTAGCCATTCGCTAGGTTATCGAGCTTCAGCGCAAAGTGCCAGCCATCCATCCAGAGGAAGTGTCAAAAACTTAACATGTCGATTTAGTTTCGAAACTATTGCCGCAGGAGTTCGCTAACTATTATGGCTGACGGCTTCCACTATTCATTAAACTATTACTTTTACATGATGGGTAATCAAGTGGTTTTTTCATTTCTTCAATTAATCTTGACGCATTTTTTAGCAATATTAATACATGGACACTTGTGGCACACTGTTTATCAATAAATGCTGCGCTGCCTCTTCTTTTTTGTGCACTTTTGTTGAGGAAAAATACGCTTTTCCTGTGCAGATATCAAATGCATTTATTCAACGAGGCCACATAAGGATGGCCACAGATGACAGTATCTCTGAGGATGTGTCCGGCTCCGTGGCCCTAAGCCAGGATCATGCGGAAAACAGCGTCGGGAAGGACAGCGAGGGCTCCGTCGACTCCGAGGACGCGCTGTCGGGGCCGACCGCCTCCGAGGAGGGGCGTATCTCTGCGCAGTCGGCGCAGACCCTGGAGGGAATCCTCACCGCCGCCGCCGGGACGGTGACAAACAAAGGCCCAATCACACCCGCGTCTAACAGTGCCCAGAAGAACAGGTGTGTGGGGTGCCCTGGCTCTCCCGTACACGTAATATTCTTTGGTCCCCCTTGCATTACCAGGTTAAAAGGGGAAGCCTGATCAAAAGTGGAGGTCCCAGCATTAAGGAATTGTTGTTTCTTTTTAAAATTCCTTTGACCTATGTTGTAGGAATCTCCATCTGGATGTGAAGGGGTCAGGGAGAAGTCTGACCACCATCATCCCCAGTCCACTGGAGACCCTTACAGCCCTGGTGCAAGAGATCCAGAACAGTGGGGGCACTGACCCTGAGATCTGGAGAGATTGCGAGGTAGGACGGGGTGGGGTGTGGGGGTTCTGTGTTCTTTGGGGTCATGGTGGGATTGTGAGGTAGGACAGGATGGGGGTGTGGGGTTCTGTGTTCTTTGGGGTCATGGTGGGATTGTGAGGTAGGACAGGGTGGGGGTGTGGGGTTCTGTGTTCTGTGTTCTGTGGGACGGCCTGCAGCCTGCTCTTCTATTAGCTAGGTTACGCTGTGGATTACAGCTGACCGCGTGTCGCCACAGAAAAGAGAGATGTATCGCTGAATACTGAGCGTGCTCCGTGTGTGCCATTGGCTGTTTGCTTAAGCTCAGGGTGGGATTACTGTGCCTTAATGTGAAAGCTCGGCCAGTCAGAAGCCCTTGGATTCAAGCCCTTTTCTGGTGTGAAGGAAAAGCATTGAACTCCGCAGGGTGGGTGCAGAGTCTCATGTGAGGTGCACCAACAAAAAAAAAAAAACTTTCGATCAATCAAATTTTTATTTGTATTACACATTTTACAAAGAATTATTTACAAGCAATATGCTACACCAGGGGTGCCCAACCCTGTTCCTGGAGATCTACCATCCTGTAGGTTTTCACTCCAGCCCTAACAAAGCACACCTCATTCAACAGCTAGAAATCTTGTTGAGCTGCTGAATTGGAAGAATCAGGTGTGCCAAATTAGGGTTGAAATGAAAACCTACCGGAGGGTAGATCTGTAGGAACAGGGTTAAGCCAGGGTTAAGCCTCCTCTTGGCCAGAACAGGGCATGGGTTCACAGGAAGAGTTTTAATCTTGACCGTGTATTTTATGTCAATATATTGGCGGTACATTGAGTGGCATATTGCCGCGATGAAAGCCAACTACTTCAAGTCGAGGCGGCACATTGGTAGCACTTTTCTAGAGTGAAACCGCACTCGTTTTTAACGCTTAAGAAGTTGTCGGGCTCGAGTTCGGATGCCGTGTGTGAGGGGGACTTTGACAGAGCGCTGTTTCTCACACCCTGCTGGACCGAAGCAAGGCTCGGTTCAGTAATCACGCGGCTGCTTCTGTCTGTATTGATTACGGTCGCTATGCTCAGATTCTGCCCCATTGTAATGAAGTTGGCTCCGGTGTCATTTAATTAGCGCTCGGCTACAGTTCAGCAATCAGGCATCAGTTTGAAATGGAATTGAATGCGCCCGTTTGAGGAAGTCGATGGGGTGCGCTTTGGCGATTCATTACCTGCTTTGGGCTAATGCTCAGTTCGCTGGCCATGCGAGCGGGTACACTGTGTCTGCTCAGAATTAAGCCAAACTGCCAGACAAACGAGATGCCAAAGAAGGTCTTCTTTTATCGGCACGTGCGTGGGGCAGTTATCCAGGATCGCTTTGCATTCTCAAACAGCCGATGAAACATCGTTCATTACAGTTTGATTTGACCAAACACGGCAATTATATCCAATGCTTTCTTTATTCATTCCCTTTAAAATGGAATTTATCAAGGAAAAGGGGTATAGAATGAATGTAGCTTATTTTATGTGCATTTATAGGAATGATTGTACACGCAGAATTTTTCAGATTTACGGACAGGTGTGCTGAATATTCCTGCTTTCTCATTCTACAGCGTGGTGCATGCTGCTGTAAAGTATATTTGTTACTGTATTTACAAAAATTGCCCAGAAGTTTACAGTATATTGCAGTGTAAAGGGACTATACTGAAGAAACTGCTATCTTCCGTGGGAAGGTTTTCAGGGTGGGGTTTGCAGGATTTGGTGACCGTTAACAGGCTCGGGGCAAGCGTTAGCCATCCGGGGGTTGGGGGGGGGGTGGTGCGGGGGTGTTGGGTTTTGGTTAGGGTAGGGCTTTAGCTGTTGGGTAGGGGCTGTTAGGGTAGGGTCTAACCGGTGGGCGGGTGGGGCTGGTGGGGCAAGGAGGTGTTGTAACTCTGAGGTTCAGTTTAATTCAGTTTGATTTGTGTCACGGTTGGGCAGGGACAGCTGTTGCCATGGCGATTGTAAACAGCCAAATGCTGACTGGTTGCTTATGCAAGCCTGTGCCACTAAACCTGGGCGAGGGGGCGAGGGAGTGGGGGGGCATTGCAGCCTCAGCTGTACCTGGCCCCCCCGGCCCACCCGCAGGAGTCCTTCAGCAGAACCTCTGTGTGTGTGTGACAGCGTAAAATCGCACGCTCCGCTCCTCTGTGTGTCACCGCAGGGCCGATGGCTGCAGCTGTTTGAGCTGGTGGAGAAGCAGTACCGGGACCAGATCCTGGCCCAGCACGAGCAGTACCAGCGCCAGGTCCAGGTCAGCCCTCTCTCACACCCTGCGGCTCTTCCTTTCACTGCACCTGTTTTCTGTTTGGTCCCTGTGTTCTCTGTGTTGGACACAAATGTGTACTTGGAGCTGTTTCGAGATGAAATGAGGCTGGGGGGGGGGTTTCACGTACCTGAGTCGCACACTCTTACAGTACCTCTCTCTGCCTCTCTTTGGGGGGGGGGCATTTGCTGCACTCTGCTTGCCCTCTCTTACAGTACCTCTCTCTGTCTCTGCTCAGCTCATTCAGGATGAGATCAAGGCCCTGGTGCGGCTGCAGAACCGGTCCCGCGCCACGCAGAACCCGGACGGCCCACTGGGCCGCGGCGCCGGGGACTCCCCGCTCGTTCGGCTCCTCGGCGGCGGCCTCGCGGGGCCCCCCCTGGTGCCCCGCCCTCCGAGCGCCACGTCCCCCGTCCGCCCCGTGGCAGGCCAGCCGCGCCCCAAGGCCCGGGACAGCCGGGAGGAAGGCGCCATGACGGTGAACAGCAGCGGCTACGGGACGCTGTCCACCTGGGGGGGGCCCAGCCCGCACTGGGGGGGCGAGGGAGGGGGGCAGAGTTCGGTGCTCGGCCTGCGGCCTGCGGCCACGCCAGACTCTGACCTGATGAGTCGGGAATCTCAGAGAAAGCTGCCCAATCACACGTCTCTGTCTGCTTCGCCGGCCAATCACAGCCCCTCTGCTGCTCAGCACAAAGCCACCAGGCAAGTTACACAAACCTCATTGGCTGCTGTCCAGTACTAATAATCAGCAGATATGTTAAGCTGCGCTTGTAAAACAAGTTGGGTCAGAATTTTTGTTGTATTGTCATAGTGATGACACAAGGGTGAGATGTAGTTATAGCTCTGAAGTGCACACAGGGTGGCAGTGTAGCATTGTGGGTAGGGAACTGGCTGCTGTCCTCCCAGATCAGGGTCAGATTGGGCCGCTGTTTTATTTGGCTCCTTATGATGAACTTAAAGAAACTCAAAATGGCGTCCGATGTCATCTCATGGTGTTCATCGCTCTCGTTTTGACTGGCGGGGCACTTCCTTTTCTCTCTCTCTCTCCCAGTCAGCTGACCTCCTGGGCGCAGAAACGCAGGGTACCCAGGAGCAGGTCGGCACAGTCCCAGCGCCCACGGGCGGAGGAGGAGGAGGGGGAAGAGGAAGAGGAGGAGAGCCGTGGGGGGTCCCTGAGCGCTGATGGTGACCGCCCAGATGAAGTAAGATGGGAGATTCACACACGCTTTACTGATCATTTGCCCTAATAGCTTCAGTTTAAAGAGCTCTCATCCTGGCTAAAGCTAAATCTGTCTGTTCGTCTGTCTGTCTTATCTGTCTATATATTTGTCTGTCTGTCTGTCAGTCTATCTATCTATCTCCCCCTTTCTTGCTTTTTGCTAATACCTTTTAAATGTAATGGTTTTATTGGCATATTGGAATGACATTTTAAAATGCAAAGGCTAATACCTACTTTACATACCAATTATATTGACCGGTTATCTCTCTCTCGCTCTTTCTTTCTCCCCCCCCCCCCCTTTATTCTCTATTGGGTTTTAGTATCGAACAACTTGCTTGAAGCGAACTGACAGCTTGATGTCTGAAGCCTCAGGTGAATGACTCTCTCCGCAGTGAAACCCATATTCACCGGTCCGTGCGTATAGAGGTGGCCACGGGCCTAATGGTGGAAATGCTCTTTACCCCTGTGGTAACTCCACTACCACGGCCAACTTCCTGAGTATCTACTGTGCAGGGCTGGAATGAGTTACGAGCAGAACCAGGGACTGCATTCGAAAGGAAATTGCTCTTTGGAGCCATGTTGTTTAAGTCTTCGGTTAACAAACTGTTAAGCTAAAAATGTACTCGACTATAAACTGAATCGGCTGTAAACCAAATCGATAAGCTGATTTGGCTATGAACATGATTGGCTGCAACCTGAATTGGCTGTGAACTGAATCGCATATAAACTGAATCATTCCCCCGGGTTTAGAGTCAGCAGTAGTTTGATGCTTGTGCTTCTGCTGTCCAGCCCAGTCCTCCAATTTGCTTGTGAGCCAGTGGCTCTGCAGGAGTTGCTCATTGGAGGAGAGGTCAAAGGTGAAACTTTCTACTGAGGAAGATTGGAAACCTGTAGGCACTTGAGGAGTAGCATGTGGTAACCTAGGTAACAGTGAACAGCCCTACTATAGTAGGTGGAAACCATTTGTACTGCCCCACTGTGGATTCTCAGTCAGCACTGTCTAAGGACAAAAATTTCAGTGTCCAGACTTATCTAGCTTAATATAGCGTATCTTAAGCCACATAGTCTAGCTCAATTTGACTTAGTTCAGCTTGGTTTGGCTTCGCTTGACTTCGCTCTCAAACAGCAGTATATTATGTTTTTTAATTGAAGTGGCATTAGCATTAGCGTGTCAGGTCTTAGCCAATGGCTGTGGTCGTGTGGAGGTGGTTGCCTCACGCTGTGATGTTGTGTTTGAACTGGAACCCAGGTCTGACGTACTGGAGGCTGGACGAGGGCGAGCTCTATCGCCCCCTACCGGACAGCTTCGACAGCGGGGCCTACCTCCTCCTGCAGGACATGTCCCTGAACCAGGTATCTGGCCCTAATTCACCCCTCCACTCCCTTCCCTGCCCCCATGTTCCCACGGTAACCAAATGGCCGTCGGCCCAGCGACAGTGTTGCAGGGTGACGATGGAGCTCCACATTCGCCTGTCTGATGAGCCTTGTCCCTCTCACTGTGCCGCTACACTTCTCAGGATGATCCCAAACTGCCGGGGTCCCTCAGGGAGATCTACCAGCGCAGGCAGGGGGGGCGAGCCAAGCAGCAGGAATGGGACTCCTCCCTCACCTCCAACGCCTCTACTCCTCAGGTACGGCCTGGCTGCTGCTACTGTGATCACAGAACAGCTGCGTGAGAGGATCGTTCTCAGGCATACCACGCCCTTTGCGTGAGGTTCTGTTAGTCCATGGGCGTTTAGTTGTATCTCTTTTGGTGGGTGGCAGGGCAGACTAGGGGTTAGGGAACTGGGTTCACAGCTTCAGAGGTTGCAGGTGTGATTCCTAGGTGGGGTCCTGCCATTGTACCTGTGAGCAAGGTCCTTCAGCTTCAGTAAATTTGAAGGTTTCAAATTTTGGCGGTTGTTTTTTTTTTAGCAAATTGCTTGGTGTTGAGTGAATGTTCTTCCCCATTCTGCGGCAGGTGTTGACCCTTGACCCCACGCTGCACATGAAGCAGTCCGACCGGACGTCCGGGTTTACCTCCCCCTCCCACTTCAGCAGCCCGTCCTCCCCCCAGCAGCCCCCGCCCGGCCACGCCCCGGGGGCCCCCGCCCTCAGCCCGGACTCCATGAGCGAGGGGCCCCCAGCCCGGGGCTCCCCCAGACTGTCCCCGGCTGGCACGCCCACAGAGGGGGGGCCCAACGGGACGGCCGCTGCGCCCGCACCCCCCCACGCCCTTTACAACCGCGTCCCCTACGGCGACGACGAGAGCAGCCGCCGAACCGTGCTCACGCCCCACGCCCACACCCGTCCCGACCAATCAGGAGGCAGCCTGGAGAGGACCGCCTCCTCCTCCTCCCTGGAAGACCCGGTGGTCATGTCTCTGTGAGGGCTCCGCCTCTTTCTGTGACATCATTATTTATTCAGTCCAATGAAACTGGTCAGTTATGCTCATCTTGTACCTCCAGTTCTTGGACTTGTAGATTCATACACATGGTCTCTAGTGCTTAATTTAATCTCACTGCTAAGCTCCTGGGATTCATTCTTACATTTACAGTTTTTTAATTATGCTGCTATCAGAATGTGTTCTATTATGAATGCTTTTATGTGAATCCTTTTTCTCTTTTATTACCTTATCCTTATCGCATGATGTTATCTTCTATTATCCCTATTTAATTGCAATGCAGTATCTTTTCTGTTTTATTAATACATGAAGTCTTTTACATATTTATAATGGGAAAGACCACATGGGCTTGAGAAATGTCCTGAACCCCTGCTCTTAGCCCTGAGAACACTGGGGGGGGGAGGGGGAGGGGGAGGAGGAGGAGGAGGTGCTTTATACTGCCCTCATAGCTTCCATGTCTGAACATTTTTCTTCATTTTCTCACTCACTGGCTTTCCTCTTTAGATCTCGGCCAATCACAGCCACTGGCTGTCTCTGATAGATCTCAGCCAATTGTTGCTACGGGCCATCTTTTTAGATCCCAGCCAATCACAGGCTTTTCTTTCCCAGGGTGAGGCAGAGCCTGAAGGAGAAGCACTCTCGGCACGTAGCGGATCTCCGAGCGTACTACGAGTCGGAGATCTCCTCCCTGAAGGAGCAGCTCTCCGCGGAGCTGCGGCGCTCTGACGCTGACCTGCAGACGAGCAACCGGGCCCTCCTCGAGAGGTACCAGAACCGTACGCTCAGAACCGTGCGCTCAGAACCGCGCTCAGAACCGCGCTCAGAACCGTGCGCTCAGAACCACGCTCAGAACCACGTACTCAGAACCGCGCGCTGTCTGAGGAGCTGAGCGTTACGGTGATCCTGCAGAGCTGAACTGGCCTCTCTGTAAAGATGGCCTGCTTCATCCTTTCATTTTTATCACATTTCAGCACTGCTTTAACGACTGAGCATTTCTCCGTTTGCCGTCTGAAGCGCACAAGCGTTGTTTTTTAAAATGTTTTTAACGACATGTTTTGAAGTGTGCTCTGGAGATTGTGAGTGTAACGGTTCAACTCTTCTCACGGCAGGTGTGAACATCTGGACAGAGCGCTAACCGAAGCCAGCGCCTGCATCCGAGACCTGGAGAACAAGAACCGCCGACTGGAGAGCCAGCTGGTAAACCACACTCTCTAAGTAAAAACCAGGGATTAATGTCAGAAATGGCGCAGTGGCGGATTCTGCCCGGTACGCATTCGTTACTGGTTACTCGTTTCCCTGGCAACAGCTGTGCCACGTGCCAGAGCCAGACCGGTTGAGGCAGACCTGGCTCAAGTATATATTTTACATACATTAGGTCTTTAAATAAGAGGAAATTAGCATTAAAACACTCCTGCAGATTCTACACATGTCCCTGTCCCAAAACATAGATTTAGCGTCACCTCAGACCTGGACTGACTGCTCAACTAAATGGGTATGTAGTTGTGTTCTGGAAATCGCTGCGTAGTTCTGTTGACATTCCCCGCAATGTGCAGGAATATAGAATATTTCTTTTGTGTGAAGGGTATTTCGATAGCTGGGTAATCTGGAGCAGGTTTGGATGGGTTTGTGATTGGGGTGGTGGGGGGTGGTCTGGTGTTGCCGGCAGGCAGAGTGTGTGGGGCGTCACACGGCGGCTGGGCCTTACCGCTGGGCTAACACGGCTCTCTTGTCGCCGCAGGCTGAGTGGCCGGGGCGGTACGCGGCGGCTGACGCGGCGGTGCAGGCCCTGCGGGCGCGGCTGGAGGACAGCGACCGCGGCGGGCGGGAGAAGGACGGCGCTCTGGCCCGGCTGCGGTCCCGGCTGCAGGAGCTGCAGAGGGAGCTGGACGGGGCCTCCCGGCTCTCCCACGACCAGGGCGCCCAGATGAGGCAGGAGCACCGCGCGCTACAGGAAGTGAGCGTCCCCCCGCCGCCCCCCGGGCTGTCGCGTGACTGTGTAGCGCAACGCTCAGGGAACCAGGCTTGTAACTAGGGGGTCACAGGTTCAAATCCTAGATGGGGCATTTCTGTCTTGCATTCCTGCATAATGCACACGCTTTAGTAATATCCAGCTGTAGGGAGGGACTGCTTTAGTAATATCCAGCTGTAGAGAGGAACTGCTTTAGTAATATCCAGCTGTAGAGAGGGACTGCTTTAGTAATATCCAGCTGTAGGGAGGGACTGCTTTAGTAATATCCAGCTGTAGGGAGGGACTGCTTTAGTAATATCCAGCTGTAGGGAGGGACTGCTTTAGTAATATCCAGCTGTAGGGAGGGACTGCTTTAGTAATATCCAGCTGTAGGGAGGGACTGCTTTAGTAATATCCAGCTGTAGGGAGGGACTGCTTTAGTAATATCCAGCTGTAGGGAGGGACTGCTTTAGTAATATCCAGCTGTAGGGAGGGACTGCTTTAGTAATATCCAGCTGTAGAGAGGGACTGCTTTAGTAATATCCAGCTGTAGAGAGGGACTGCTTTAGTAATATCCAGCTGTAGAGAGGGACTGCTTTAGTAATATCCAGCTGTAGAGAGGGACTGCTTTAGTAATATCCAGCTGTAGAGAGGGACTGCTTTAGTAATATCCAGCTGTAGGGAGGGACTGCTTTAGTAATATCCAGCTGTAGGGAGGGACTGCTTTAGTAATATCCAGCTGTAGAGAGGGACTGCTTTAGTAATATCCAGCTGTAGAGAGGGACTGCTTTAGTAATATCCAGCTGTAGGGAGGGACTGCTTTAGTAATATCCAGCTGTAGAGAGGGACTGCTTTAGTAGTATCCAGCTGTAGAGAGGGACTGCTTTAGTAATATCCAGCTGTAGAGAGGGACTGCTTTAGTGATATCCAGCTGTAGGGAGGGACTGCTTTAGTGATATCCAGCTGTAGAGAGGGACTGCTTTAGTGATATCCAGCTGTAGGGAGGGACTGCTTTAGTAATATCCAGCTGTAGAGAGGGACTGCTTTAGTGATATCCAGCTGTAGGGAGGGACTGCTTTAGTAATATCCAGCTGTAGGGAGGGACTGCCTGTAAGCAGTAAAGCTGTTAACTAGATCTGGATAGAGCATCTGCTAAATGAGTTCATTATGCATGTGAAAAATTGTCCCTGTTCTCTGCAGCAGGTCAAAGCCTACTGCTGCTTTAACAATAAGGGCTGCGTTCAGGCTGAGTACAACACGATTTTTCGATAGGACTTTCATCACGTGGTAAATGTCAAGAGACGAGCTCAGATGAAGGAAGGCTTCAGCCATTATGGCTTGAGAGAATCTCTTCTTGCTGGGCCTTAAAAATCTTGGTCTGAGGCCTGCAGTTTGTGAGCCAAACTTTCTGAACATCTGAAGCTTGTAAAATTTTGAAGCTAGCCTAGAAAATCACACATTCTCCTTAAAGTACCATAAGTCTGAGCCGAGTGGGAAGACTGAACAATGTGCGGCCTATTTAATGCATGTTTATGTATGCAAACATGTAACAGTAGTTGTTGCTAGGCAGCAACTGTGGCCATGACTACTCTGGGGTTGGCACCACATGGGGTGGCTTCATTTACATTAATCATACCCCCACCCCCCTACAGGGCCGATATAAATCTTTCATATAAAACCAAAGACCGATCCACATCTGCAAGGCTCAGAAACTGGGCCTGTTTTGGTTGCTCGCTCATTTTGAGGCCAGAACTCAGAAGTTGATATCGAGCTCTTCTGAACCGAAACCTCTGTGGGCTCCATGTGTTGGAGAGGGTATCCAGGGGTTTGGTTTGCCCTTAAATATTTCCTGTCAGGCACCTCGTTGAGTATATACACCGTTTATTTTCGATTATATTTAGCATTATATTTAATTTGATTATATTTATATTTATGTCAGAAAATTTGGTATTAAAATTAATAATAATGTTAATCTTAAACATAATAATGTTAACTTTAGTGCACCTTTTACACAAAAACCAATCAGCTTAAAGTGCTTCACAGTGGAATGAAAAGTACATTAAAAGAGTAAAATACATATAAAATCAAATAAGTGAATATAAATAATAAGAATGGGAAGGGAGTGGGAGAATGACTTCCTGTGCCTGCTTTTCTGTATGCGGTGGATGTGTGTCCGCGCACTGCAGCAGGGCGCCACTCCAGGTGGCGCTGTGGAGTTCTTTCTGACTTTGTGCCTTCTGGTGGTGCAGGGGGCGGCGTCTTGGGAACTCGTGCTCGGCTTGTTGTTCCCCTTTCTCACCTGTCTTTTAGTGCCATGCATGCCATTATTCAAATTCAAACAAATTCATACACACAGGTGCACAGTGCTGCCAAAGGAAAAAAACAGTACAACAATAACCGACTACTCATATTTATGTTTCATAATGATTGTTTCAATAAAAAATAATAATTAGCACCAACAACTTTTAACTGTTTAAATCTGGGTGGGCTGCTGATTGCTGTCAGGTTGTGGCAACCCGTAATTTCATCTGGAACATATTTCGTTTTTTTATTATTTAATTGGACATGTAATGTTATGTAATTATTTAGTGCTGATATTTAAAGGTTTATTACTGATGTGGCATGTGTTGGAGTTGTTATTCCCTGTTGTATTTATCTTTTACCTGTTTATTTTGCAGCTCCTAGTGGAGTATGATTCCCTGAGAAAAGACCATGACAGAGTGAAGGTAATGCTCCTCTCCCATCTCCTTCCTCAGAAATTCAGCTTATTTGCATGCGATTTGCATTTAATATTTTATTACCCTTTTTATCAGGATGATCTGGCTTCGGCTGAGAACAAGCTCTTTGATGCCAATTCACAGATATCTGAACTGAAGAGGTAGCGTTTGGACCTTCTAAAACATTTATTTTTTTAAATGTAATTATTAAAGTTCAAAATGACCCATGAATTCTTGATAAATCTCTAGCATCTCACACTCCATTAGGGATCATTTGTACAGTTAATGTGATTATACCTGATGTGTTGTAGTGATGTTTATTCAGAAGTTGATTATCTCTTATGTGTTTTGTAGTGATGTTTATTCAGGGTTAAGGTGGTTATCTCTGTATTGTAGTGTGGGGTTTATTCAGGGTTAATGTGATTATACCTGATGTGTTGTAGTGATGATTATTCGGGGTTAAAGTGGTTATCTCTGTGTTGTGATGTTTATTCAGGGTTGAGATGGTTATCTCTGTGTTGTGATGTTTATTCAGGGTTAAGGTGGTTATCTCTGTGTTGTGATGTTTATTCAGGGTTAAGGTGGTTATCCCTGATGTGTTGTAGTGATATTTATTCAGGGTTAAGGTCTTTATCTCTGTGTTGTGATGTTTATTCGGGGTTAAAGTGGTTATCTCTGTGTTGTGATGTTTATTCAGGGTTAAGGTGGTTATCTCTGTGTTGTGATGTTTATTCAGGGTTAAGGTGGTTATCCCTGATGTGTTGTAGTGATATTTATTCAGGGTTAAGGTCTTTATCTTTGTGTTGTGATGTTTATTCAGGGTTAATGTGGTTGTCTCTTTGTTGTGATGTTTATTCAGGGTTAAGGTGGTTATCCCTGATGTGTTGTAGTGATGTTTATTCAGGGTTGAGGTGGTTATCTCTGTGTTGTGATGTTTATTCAGGGTTGAGGTGGTTATCTCTGTGTTGTGATGTTTATTCAGGGTTAAGGTGGTTATCTCTGTGTTGTGATGTTTATTCAGGGTTAATGTGGTTGTCTCTTTGTTGTAGTGATGTTTATTCAGGGTTAAGGTGGTTATCCCTGATGTGTTGTAGTGATGTTTTTTCAGGGTTGAGGTGGTTATCTCTGTGTTGTGATGTTTATTCAGGGTTCATGTGGTTATCTCTGTGTTGTGATGTTTATTCAGGGTTAAGGTGGTTATCTCTGTGTTGTGATGTTTATTCAGGGTTGAGGTGGTTATCTCTGTGTTGTGATGTTTATTCAGTGTTAAGGTGGTTATCTCTGTGTTGTGATGTTTATTCAGTGTTAAGGTGGTTATCTTTGTGTTGTGATGTTTATTCAGGGTTAATGTGGTTATCTCTGTGTTGTGATGTTTATTCAGGGTTAATGTGGTTATCTCTGTGTAGTGATGTGTATTCGGGGTTAAGCTGTGAATCTGAGCTCCTAGCAGTTTTGTTCTTTGTCTCTCAGGTTCGTATCCAAACTGGAGTCTCAGGTCAAACAGCTGGAGCACGAGAACCTGGCGAAGACGCGTCACATGATCCAGGCCCGGTCACAGGCTGGGTACGAGCCGTCAGACTTCCCACATTCCCAAATTTAAAACGGATATGTCCCACAGACATCCCTTCAGCATGGTGTTTAACTCCAGCAGAATGGTCCGTCTGTCGGAGTAAAAGCAGACTTCGGATAATTCCCAAGAGTCAGTGGAGGCAACCACAACAGACTCAATGTGTGCATTGATATTATTGATTTATTTTATATTTTTAACATGTCAGCTTGATATTTATCTGTTCGAACTAGTTGTGAGTGGTTATGGATGAACAACATCATGTGAAGCACAATAGCTATTTAATTTTAAGTTAAATTACTTTTTTTTAAAATAGCGGATATGCATCCTTTCCAAGACATTAATTCATTCCTTTTATGGAGCTAACTCCAGTCTTCCTCTTCCTCTCCCTCTCTCCAGACTCTCCCAGCAGCCAGACCTGCTCCTCTCTCCTTGTAAGAGCCGGGCTCTCCTGAACAGTGACAGGAAGTGGCCGAGCCCTGAACCCGACCCCTCTGCCCACTCAGGGCCGGCCTCTGATAGAACAGCCACGCACACCAGCAGGTACCTGACCAATCAGATTTTTGAATGCATTGATGTGAACTTCCTGGTTTCCTCAGGAGTAACAATGTGGGGCCAGGATTTGAGCACTAAAACCACCAGTTGTGTCAGTCGCTCTGGATAAGAGCGTCTGCTAAATGCCTGTGATGTAGTGTAATGGAATTAAAGAGCATTTATGAAGCCAGATGAACTGAGTTCTGCCCCCATACTACAGCTCGATAGCGGGTGGGTAAGATTGGAGCACTGCTCCTATACTACAGCCCGATAGCGGGTGGGTAAGATTGTAGCACTGCTCCTATACTACAGCCCTGGATTAAACCTTTGGCTGGAAGTGATAAGTAATTACAGCAATATGTGCACAAGTTCACTCAGTGGAGCAGACTGAAAATAATAATGGCGTGTTTAGTTACAAAACAGACAGTACAGTTCAGCATTTGTCCATCGGGGGGAAAAAAAGATCATTAATGATGCATTTCCCTATGAGCACGTCATAGCTTTGACTTTGTCAAACGCATGCTCGGCTTTTCCGGAGAGTTCCCCATGACCAGCTGCTGTTCCTCCTCCCCCAGGTGCTACTCCCCCCCTCCGGAGACCCCCACCCCGCTGATGAAGGCGCTGCTCCGCATGGAGGAGGCCCGAGGCAGCCGTGGCCACGCCCCCCCCGGGGCCGGTGTGTACCTTAGTGAATTCGGGGTGCCTTTGAAGGCGTGGCTGTCTGGATATGTGCAGAGTGTGCCAGTTACGCTGGGGGCTCAGAGATGAATACAAGAGCCCAGCTCCCCCTGGACAAACTCACAATATCTGTAATTGTGTTTCTTTGCATGTTTGTGTGTGTGTGTCTGTGCGTATGTATTTTGTGCATGTGTGTTTTGTGCTTGTGTGTGTGCTTGGGCGTGCGTGTGCGTGCATGCTTTTGTGTGTGTGCATCAATGCGTGTGCATGTGTATGTGTGTCTGTGTGCATGTTGCATGTGTGGTTATATGTACATGGCAGGTTCGGGAAGCCCCAGGCCCACAGTGAGTTTTGTGGAGGGCAGCAGGGGGGCCTCTCTCCAGAGGAGCCTCTCTCCAGAGGGGCCCAGATCCTCCTCCCTCCCCCCCGGCACCCGGAGGAGCGCCCCGACCTCCACGCCCAGTACGAGTCCTGACCACGCCTGTTCCCCTCGCTGAGCGTGCCCACAAATGGCCCTTCTGCCAGAGCCTGATGCAGCGCAACACTGATAGAGCTCCCATAAGCTCCTGTTGCTTTGTAAAGGGAGCCATCGTTTGAGCATTACTAATCTTGGCTTAAAAAGTGTTTTATTATCACTGAGCCAGCAGGCTTATATAGGGCCATCACCCCTGTTTTAGGCTTGTGCGGGACTGGGAGTTCAGCCAAAATGTGTTATTATGTAGCTTACGTTAAGGTGAATTTAGGGGTGGATGTTATGGCCGGAATATTAAAAGTTAGATTCAATAAAGTCTTTATGTTCAATTTAAGTTCCGTCAGCTCTCATTGTCCTGCTTTAGTTTTCCCAGTGTTGTAATATTGCATTGAAAAACCTTATAGTTTGCAAGTAAGATCCGAGAAATGTCTATGGTCGCTTGGGAGTTTTAGTCCTTTAACCATCTTGGAATGTAGTCCACGTGCATACCCACATCCTGGGTAGGTAAGTGCCATCAAACAGGCAGCCTATGATGGCAGAAACACTCATAAATATAGTGAATCTGTATTTCTTTCTGTTTATTTATTTTTCGATGTTTGTGTTTCACACAGCGAAGAGGGAGACGCTCATCACCCCGCTGCCAGCCAAGTCCAGCCCCAAACGCTGTCCCACGGAGAACTACTCCACCGCGTTCGGACGCTCGCCCGTCCAGCAGCTGTACAGCAACGGCCGGTAAGCGCAGCTTCACCCCCCCGGCTGCCGCCAGTCCTCCCCAAAACTCCAAAGACATCCTCCACTGCAGTGTAGTAATGGGGAACAACAGGCCTGTTTGTTCATCATATTGTCGTCTCTCCCGGGAATTTTTTTATGAATATATCAGCTATTGTATCAATCACTCATTTAATCAGTAAGTCATTACGGCTTTATTTACCACAGTGGACTTTATGGCAGTAATATTAGAAAGTACAAAGAAATTACATTTATAAACAAATACGTTGTTCTTTTTCATATTCCTCTACAGTGTAGTAATGGGGTACAGGCCTGTTTATTCATCATTTTGTCATTTATATTCTGTTATTTAGTCACCCCTGGGATTTCATTTATCAATCATTTAATCAGCAAGTCATTATGGCTTTACTATATGGGCTTCACAGTGGGAAAATTACAATGAAAATGCATATATAGACAAACACATAATTCCTTTGTATTTGTGCATCTAATGTAATGGTAATCGTGCCTTCAGGTCATGAAACATTATTACACTCAGGCGGTAATGTACACTCCCTGGCTGTGTGTGTATGAGGATCACCAGGCTGTTTATAGTGTTTATAGTGTACGCTGTAGATCACCCCTGTGTGGGGAGATGCGCAGTCTCCGTTTGTTTAGCTCCCGCCCCCGAGCCGGTGTGCGGTCACGACTGTGTCACATAGCGGGATGAGAGAGTGCCTCTGTGCCACCCGTCAAATTTACCGCCGTCGCTCATCCCCCCCCCCCCCCCCCCACCCCCAGGGTGATGAGAATTTGGCAGCTGGCTGCTCCTGAAGCTCATCCCATAACCTGGCATATGCCTGACGTGCCTTTCTTCCGTGTCAGAACTGTCGCCTGTGGCTTTTTCCTTTTGTTCCAATTTTCCAATGGAAAAGTTGAGAAATTTTCAATTGTTTTTTATTTTTCCTCCATTCTCAAAGGGTCTGAAAGGTCTAGAGGGAAGGTTGGTGGAGTCTCAGGAGGACTGTGAAAGAGGCTTCTGAAGGAGCTCTGAAATATTCCTGACTTTAGAAGAGACAGCAAAATGCACCAGTTTTAATTAAAGACATTCAGTCTGTTATTGACTGAAATCGCTACTTGCATTCCAGGAGCCTTATTTGTTTAATTGCAGTATGCAATGTCCTTACTAAGCTACTAATGGGTCCTTGAGTTACTAACGTGCTTTGCTTCACGTCTGTTCTAGGCTTCATGTGAACTCTGATCAAACGGACCCGTCCTCAACCTCGCTGTCTCGCACCTCCAGTCTCAGAAAGAGGCTCCAGTTCTCGTCAGAAGGACCGGAAGGTTCTTCAGTCGTCCCCTGCCAGCCCAGCAGCGGGGGGCCTGTGCTCTCAAACGGGGCGGGGCCAGGGGAACAGACCGCGGGGTTGGGCCGGGAGGAGCAGGGGGCGGAGCTGCCTGACGCCTCCGACAGCGACGTGCCCTCGTCCTACCAGCCCCAGGTGCAGTCACTGGCCGACACGGAGCGGCTGTTCGACGAGCTCACGCAGGAGAAGCAGCAGGTGAGGAAGCTGGCCCCGCCCCCTCTCACCCTGCCCCTGTGTGACCCCACCCCCATGTGACCCTGCCCTGTGTGACCCCACCCCCATGTGACCCTGCCCCGTGTGACCCCACCCCCATGTGACCCTGCCCTGTGTGACCCCACCCCATGTGACCCCGCCCTGTGTGGCCCCACCCCCATGTGACCCTGCCCTGTGTGACCCCACCCCATGTGACCCTGCCCTGTGTGACCCCACCCCCATGTGACCCCGCCCTGTGTGACCCCACCCCCATGTGACCCTGCCCTGTGTGACCCCACCCCCATGTGACCCCGCCCTGTGTGACCCCGCCCTGTGTGACCCCACCTCTGTGTAGCCCCGCCCCTGTGTGGTTCCTTCCCATGTGTGGCCCTGCCCTGTGTGACCCCACGCCTGTGTGGCCCCGCCCTCTTTTGGCCCCACCCAGCTTCACACCCTGACCTTATTTCCCCAGTTTAAGACCTGACTGCATTGTCTGCCTCCATTTAAATTCAATCGATTCGGGAAATTAATGGAAATTCAGTCCATGAATCTGCTAATTCCGCATAAGAACATTCCGGGCCATGTTTCCAGTTAATGAATTGAATTTCTCTTCGCTTCGTGCTGATTGAATTGGAGGGGAATTGACTCCAGTCCTGCCTGCAGTCAGAGAGACATTTCAACTCCAAACTTTCCCTTCCGCTCGTGATGGAAGAGCAAGGTTTCATTAACCCCACAATGAGCTGTCAATCACTGTCCAGGGTGAACCAATCAAAAGAGTTTGCTCTGTGCTGAAAACGCAACGATTGTTTCAAATCTAAGTCGCTGATGTCATATAGGAGCTCCAGTCCCTTTTTAGTTTTCACAAATGCTCATTCTTCTATCCCAAATAAGTGCCTTTTGCGTTTAAATATAAACGTACGGGCGCTCCGCTGAGATTGTTTGCATCTTTTTCTCTCCGTGGTTTGTGGGTAGAAAAAGCTGATCTGAAAAAGCTTGTACCTCCTGATGGAGAACAAACATTTCCCACAAATCATCATGGAAAAGCTTTTTTTTCCCCTTCTCCTTACATTGCCATGAAATTGTCTTGCGTCTCATGAATATAAACATTTTTCTTGTGGGAGGGCAGTTTGTGAAAATATGATGGGAGTCATTTTGTTCACAATATTGAAATGGCGAGCTTTTATGGACATAAGCTTAATCTTGAAAGAAGCAATGAACGGGGTGGATTAAAGTGGATCCCTCAGTGAAGCTCTTAAAATGAGAAACTGTTCGGCACAGCATGAATCCCATGACGTAGCTGTTTATGACTAATCTTCTTATGACAAAATATTACAGTAATGATGAAAAAACATTTTTTATGAAAACGTATTATAAAGTCACTTAAGGACATTAATTGTATGATATGTGTTATTGCAAGATGAGCTATCGAAATGAAAAAATAGAAAATTTAATGAGAAAGTGCTCCCCCCCCCACCCCCACCCCCACCCAGTGCACATCATGTCTCTAGCAACAGTGTGTCCTGATACCTAACACTGGTTTTGTGCTTTTCATCACAGTGCAGTACTGCTGTGTATGTTTATTGGTGGCTGTGCCCCCCCCCCCCCCCCATTCCGTCCCGTCCTGTTGGAAAGCAGGCGTGTAGAGTGTGCTCCCCCTCCCATCCTGTCCCGTTGGGCTGTGTTTTTCGGGCGGTCCTGTGGCTGCTGTGAAACGGTCTGTTTGGTTCTGATTGACAGATCGAGGCGGAGCTCAGCCGGATCCCTGGGGGTGGAGCCAGAGTCACCATGCAGAGCAGACTGGACGAGGTACGGCTACACACACATGCGTCATACATACACACCTATACACGCACACACGCACACACGCACACGCATGCACGCATACATACACACACACACACACACATTCTTCATACATACACACATATACCCACATGCATACGCACGCATACACACATACATGCCGGCACACACACAGGCATACATACACGCACACTCATCATACACACACACGCTGTACTTAAACACATATACACACACACACACACACACACATGCGCACACACGCATCATACATATACGCACACACATACACGCACATGCATCATACATACACTCATACATGCACACACTGACACACACACACTCACCCAAGGACAAACACACGCACGCACACATACACACATACCCACACAGAAGTGCATGCACGCGCAGATCTCTCAGTTTTTTAGTTGAGACCACAGTAACAGAGGGCCCCAGATATTTAAATCTCAGAGATATCTTAGACCAGGGGTCCCCAGCCATGTTCCTGGAGATTTACCGTCCTGTAGGTTTTCACTTCAACCTTGATTTGTGTGTGTGTGTGTGTGTGTGTGTGTGTGTGTGTGTGTATGTATGTGTGTTTGCGTTTGTATATATTTATAAAAATAAATATATTTCCCCAGGTGGCCCTTGAAAGGCGACTAGAAAAGGTCAACCGTGACTTGGGGTCCATCCGTATGACGCTGAAGAGATTTCATGTACTAAGGTCTTCTGCCAATATATAAAATATATAAAAAGGTTTATGAAACCCAACCTTTGTGGATTGGTGGTCATAAAGAGCACCGTTGTTTATGGAATTATTTTAAAATCTTTTTTGTTTTTTGCTTAACGTATTTCCTGTATAGAACATTTTGTGTACATGTCCAAAGGATATTTTATATTTTCTATTTTGTTACTGTGATATCTATTTGGTATGTTTTATTACACAAAGAAGCTGAAGGATATTGCAAAACCTTTTAAAGAGTATATTTTATTAATGGTGAGATTTTATAAAATCTTTAATTTTCTAGAGATGAAGATTCATATTCATTGTGTTTCTTATCCTGTATCTTTGGCCATATTCAGGTAGATTGTGTGTTTTTATCTGCTTATCAATGTAAATGAGGCCAAAATTGAGAATGTTCCAGCAGTCATTTTTTGTTATAATGCCCAGTTTTTGCAGAAATATCATAGATTTTTGTATTTCATATGAAAGTCTAAATTTAATAGCCTTCCAAATGTTTCAAGTAATTTAACGCAACTTATTTGTTTGTTAAATTGTGTACAGTATAGTTTATTTTTGGGTTTTTAAAAAAGTGTTCATTAAAAATGCCTTGTGTTTGTTAGAAAATCATAAAAGAAGATTGCATGGAAGATCAGGATTTTAATTGAAAGCTGGTCTGAATAGTTGGCATCTCTGAATAGTTTTGTTCTTAAGGTTGTCTGTGAAAGAAATGTGTAGCTGGATGGGCATATGCTAGCAAAGTGAAAAATGGTATTGTAAAAATACTGAAGGGTTGTCCTCAGTCCATTTTATTATTATATATTAGTGTCACTATAAATTTGTGACAGTTTAGCTTAATGAAATTGTATAGCATATACTAACAAGGTGTCCAAGATTAATAATTTATTTTTAGCAGCACAAACGCTTCTTCCAGTAAAAATATTTTTGACAAAAGACTCGAAACGACTGTCCAGAGATGTTAAACTCAGATTAGTATTAGAACACAGATTAGTGTTGTTTGACCTTCCAAGTTGAACAGAAATGATTAAGGTCAGATGGAATGAATGCCAGCAGACACAAGTAGATGACTGAATGATTGACAGGCAGATTGTTTGTCATTGGTTTTGGATCATAAAAGTTTGTAAACACATCATTGAAAATCGTAGTTTTTTTTAAATAATTGAATTGTCAAGAAATTGAATGCTGATCATTTTTGCCATTTCACATTTTTTGTTTATCGTTTTGTTTAGGGCATGATGCTTATATATATATATAGCATCATGCCCTAGAAATATACAGTTTTAAAACATTCCATTTATTTTAAATCTGTCCAGTCCTTGTTAAGGTGAATTAACAAAATGACACTTGTGATTCTACCCCTGTGTTAATTTCTACATGATTTTGTGCAAAAACCAAACCAGCACATACCGTTTACACGTGTGATCTCCTGTGGGTGGGAGAGAAACATCACCATGCAGGGACAGCCTTAGTGTAATGTATGGGGAAAATGTCACTTACCTTTTATTTATTTTATATTTTTTTAGTAAAGTTGGCGATTGCACTGAATCAGACCTGGTTATGTTTGATGTGTTACTTTTAAGTACTTTTTCACATTAAATTTGCCAACTGAAAATAAAAGCCTTGCACATTTTTCCATTTATGTCTTCCGGATTAATCCCGGCATTATAAACTGCTGTAAACGTTCTTAACTTATTCGACTTTATTTAGCAAATTGCTATGTTGTTCACATCTTTCAATAAAACTACCTATCAGGTTTGACAAGTTGTAACATTAACTACTCGGAGGTTCTTCATTATGCCAATAATTTGCATTATTTTAGATTCTACCTGCGTGGAAAGATAGCTTCATTTGTCCTGCTAGTACTTTGGCCAACTGGAAAGAGACTTATTGTTGACTTTTTTCCACTTTGGCGATTTAGACTTGCAAGATATCTGTATTAAATAAATTGTAATTGGTATATAATTATGTTTGTTTGTGAAAAGCGATTAGCTGGGTCATAACATTACTTAATAACAGCTGTTTTATTCAATATAAAAATCGTTAGGCTACACGTCAACGTTCTCCAATTTTCCAACATAAGGCTACTCTTACAAATAGGTATGACTAAAGAGGTCTGTTTTTATAGCGTGTGGTTGTGTCTGGTAATAGCAAATGCACCTCTAATTTTAAAAGCTATTGTGACATTTCACTGGACGAAGGACGTCTATTTTATTTGCCATTTTGCGATTTTAGACATTTCTGTGCGAGCCAAGGGCGACCGCAAATAGGAAACCCTCGCATGAAAACATCCGTGACGTACAATGCTGTTCAGGATTAAGGAATGCTTCCGCACAGTGCCCGGAGCGGAAATCATACGGCGCGGGTCTGGTTTTTTTAGTACCAGGTTTGAGCGATAGACGGCGTGTTCCGTCCGGCCCTGAGCTCCTGGGAGGGGGGAATGAGCCGGGGCGAAAGACCTTGTCAGGGAAGAGTCCTGAATTCACGGCGGCTGGGGAGACATCTGTAATACCGCCAAGACGCTCACTCGTGTCTTAGAACAGAAACAACCCCGCTTTTAGCCGTGCACTTTCCAGACGGAGGAAATAACCACACCGAGACTGGGACAAAGCGACTGTCTCTCTCCCGGAAAATTCGGTTGTTTTTGTTTTATTTATATCTGTTCTATTTTCAAGAGGAGCTGTAGACCGACAAATCCGAACCTGACAGGTCGAAGATATTCTCTAATCCGAGGACGTAACCACCAGTTAGCTTGCTAACTAGCTCAGCGTTTTTTCACCTAAATGGGAAGCTAAAGGCAGACCATTTATCTTCGCAGCGTGACATCCAGCTGGTCGTTCTCTGATGCTCTGTCTGAAGCCGAGGCATCTCTCTTTCCCCGGTGCATATTTCGGCGGAAGGGGAACCCGCACTGGACGGGGTCTGCGTGGCGCGCTACAGTAAGGTTAGCTATGCTTTTTCCGCGCTAGACATTGTGATATTTGCACACCACGGTGCGCCAGGATTATAGACGGCTGGGCAAGACACCAACATCATAGGCTGAGGACAACTTCAACTTTCGGTGAGTGCCTTCAAAAGCTCAGTCTTGCTCGCTCCTTAGCCGAAGCTGGTAATGATGATGATGTCCTGAATATGAACATGCCTCGGATGTTGCTAGGGAACGGGCTTGCATGGTGCAGAGGCGGTGGGAAAGATACTGTAGTCTTGGGTTATTGCACATTTTCCTAGCCAGTAAACGTGTCTCAGTTTTTAAGGCAGTTAAACTGGTAGGCTGTAGACACAGTTTTTCTCACCCATCGCTGTTTTCATCCAGCATCACTAGTGGCGGTTCACGACTCGGATAGCGGAGATAGCTACGGTTACTAATATTAGCCGGCTAATCTGACGTTTGATTAAATTGTTGATGTGTCAAACGTATGCATCACGGCATTTCCTCCATTCTCTGGAGACAGCTGCTTGTTTCGGCGATATCCTGCCAGCCTAATGCACTAACATGTTATGGTACGCAGCTCTGGTTTTATAACGTGTGGCATAGACTACGGTTAGGAAGATGTCTGTGTTTAGGTTGCTGTTATAACCACATTAGTCTAGCTAAATTTTGTGGGAACAAATTGTCTTCCTCTCTAGCTTATGAAACTGCCGTTAGCGCAGTAAAATCTGAGGTGGCTAGGTGCATGCCAATATGGTTGCATTTTGCAAGGCTGAATTAATATTTGACGTAGTAAAATATTAAACATAGCTAGCAACAAGTACGAAGGTAGTCTTTGAACTCATTTACGTTGATGATGCGTTTTTCAGTGCTGTAAGCAGCTATCGTTGGCTACATAACTGCAATGCCAACACTGATGATGGTTAATGCATAATAGACTTTACTCAAGCGAGTAACGTTAACGCTTCCCGGTTTGGCTCTAGAGTCCAAGTACTAAATCTCTGTACTCTGTGTAGACTAGCCTACTTTATTTTGCAGTACATTATTACACTATCTAAAATAAATATTGTCCCAGAACAAACGTTGTTTTATTGTTATAACCAATGTTTTTAATTATGAATCAAAGCAAGAACATTGTGTTTCTTTCAAGTTGGGTGCACTGGAAGTATCTGGCTGCGATCTATTGTCCTCCCTTGTGTTAAACAAGACAAACATAATCAATATTTCATTGCTTTATTGTCATTCATATGTGGACCTGAAGCTTCCTGTTTCTCTGCTACAGTGTTTTTCGAGGGGAACCACGCCTGCGTCTTACAAAGACGTATCTGTGCACCAGCAAAACAGATTACCCAGAACACTAGTACATCACTGATTCTGTGGAGGGTAGGCTTACGTTTTGATGGTCTGCAACATAATACATCTCTTGCTCCTCGTTTTCCACAAGCAATTAGTTCCTCGCACACACACACACACTCACTCACACACATACACACACACACACACGCACCCATCTTTGTGAGAATTTTCATGTCGGAAGGTCTGTGATTTTGCTGCCACTGCCATCTGTTGTGGTTCTGCAGAGAGCAGTCGCCCTTTGCAGTTTGAACCGAATGAGGGCTAGGCTTCTGCTTCTGCTACATGGCGTTCTCCTCTCCCCCCGTGGGGACCAAAAACGTTTGCAGAGGTAGCCGTGCTGTCCGATCACGCCTGGACCGGCTCCTTTGGCCTACTTGGCCACCAAGTAAGGCAGTGCCCCCCCATCTGGAAGAGACAACAAAATAACTGCTGGGCATGACTTCTGAGGCTCATAATCGTACCTCTGAACCCGGACAGGTTCACACTGATGTGAGATGAGACGGTCCCACGTCCGGAGATGAGCCTCTGCTGGTAACCACTGGCCAGTTGCCTCTTCTGACCTAGCGGGATATTATGCTAGTGGGGCTCCATTTGGCAGCTGGCCATTCAAGCCACCTCACTCATTGGGCCATAGCAGGGCTGCCCAGGGCCCTGTTCCTGGAGATCTGCCATCCTGTGGCCTTCATTTCAACCCTAATTTGGCACGCCTGACTCTACTAATTAGCAGCTCAACGAGAACTCTAGCTGCTGAACGAGGTGTGCTTTGTTAGGATTGGTGTGAAAACCTGCAAGTCGATAGAGCTGGGTACCAGCCCAGGGTTATAACATCATGCTGACCAAAACTGGGTGGAGCCAATCAGATTGTTTGGAAACCTGGCATACCCCGCAGTCGAAACTTCCTTTCCCTGCGGTTCTGGGGTGTCAGCAGGGCTGTCAGCGCGGGTCAGGGGGTCAGCTTCCCGGGTAACAGGGATAACGTAGAGGCCCTTCACACACAGTCCCTGTATCAGAGCTTATGATGGTGATATCAGCAGGACTGACATTGTGACTGTTACTGGTGTATGCAAACCCATGTATCACCCGGAGAGCTTAATTCAGGTAGTTTAAGCCCAGTCAGGTGAACCAACACACAGCCAATGTTGTGTGATTGAGGCCTGCAGTAGTAAAATAGGTGTAAGACCTGGTATAATGCAGAGAGAAGCTCCACCAATCATGGAGTATGTTCAGAACAGTGCTGAAGGAGATTGGCGGATACTGCTTCCTGCTCATATTCATAGTATTAGTATCTGACGGACACTATTCGTGTTGTTCTCTTGGTTATTAATAGTGTGCCCTGTGATTGGTGGAGCTCCTGTCTTGTTTTCTGCCAGTTACTTGATGTCACAGGCGCAGGTGTGTTGCTGCTATTTTAAAAATCCCTGACGGAGGTGGATTTTGGGTGTGGAGGGGGAGGGGCTGCAGGTTAGCCTGGGTGGAAAAGTCGGTGCAGAGAAATATTTGTCTACCTCTGCCTCATCGAGTCAGAGTGCTCTTTCCGCCTGTGTGCCCTGGCCTAAGAAACCGGTAAATGTGCCTGAAGCACTGAACCCGTGTCAGGCTGCGTGTGGGGCTTGTTCCTGCGTGTGGGGCTTGCTCCTGTCCCAGAAGGGGTTAAGCTGGAGGTGCGGCGTGGCGTTTGAACGCTCTTTCTTTGCAGAGATGCGTATCGATCCGCGTCATGCGAGCGCACCGCGCTGTTCGATCCTAATCTCGTCTGCGGATGTACTGGGATAGGAGCGCGGCCCGCCCCGGCGGTATCGGGTGCCTCCCCCTCCCCGACCCACACCCCCACCCCCACCCCCACCCCCAGGCTGACTGGCGCCACATCCATCGCTCCGGTCGGGCGCAGTGAACGGGTGCGTCCGGCGCTCCGTGTGCTCATCGCGGATGGTGGACTCGCCCCACGGGCGTGGCCTGCGCTGGGGTTCAGAGGTCACCGGGGCCTGTAGTCATACAGAATGGAGCGCTCATCTAGGGTCAGGGGTTTCTGCGTTTTAAACCCAAGACACTCTGAGAGTCCTGACCCTGATCCAGGGTCTGTTTTGCCTTTGGCTCAGAATGCGCGATGCTAGCAGGGGGACCGGGGGACACACTGATCCTGGATCAGTGCTCTGACTCTGCGGCGCTTTTTGAACACGGGGCTCAGATTCCTCCTCGCCACGCTATCTTCCCGCTGAGAAGATAAGTTTTGGTAAACGATCCTGGCGACGGTCCCGCCCTTCCCCACACCGGCTCCATCATCCATCAGGTAGGATGCCCCATCCCCACTGGGGGGGGTGTCTCCTGTTCCCTTACACTGGGACATTAACGCATGTTCGATCTTTCATTATATTCAGAGTTCACTTATTCAATAAGGGCTCTGGTCTAGGATCAGTTCTGCCTTTTTGCCCATTATGGAAAAGATTTGGCTACAGACAGGAGAACCCTGGTCCTATGTGGATACGATGCTGAAAGAAGAGATTGTGTGTGTGTGTGTGTGTGTATGTGTGTGTGCGCGCTGTATTGATTGTGTTCGTGTGTGTGCGCACTGTATTTGTGTGTGTGTGTATGTGCTGTATTGAGTGTGTGTTTCTTGTGTGCACGCGTGCTGCCTGTGTGTGTGTAAGAGGAACAGAATGTGAAATGTTTCCTGGGACTCTCACACTGTGCAGAGGAGCTCAGGTGTGTGACTCCGCCCCTCGGCTCGTCAGCCCGTCGGCGGCCCGCGGGGATGCTCACCTGTGGATGGTGGCGGTGTGTGGGGAGAGCTGGCGCACCTGTTCCCTTCTCCTGCGCAGACGCTCCTGCTGTTGTCGAAGAAGAACCCTGTGCAGCTCTGCTCACTTGTGCTCTAGTCACCTGCTCACCTGTGCAGCTCTGCTCACCTGTGCTCTATTCACCTGCTCACCTGTGCAGCTCACCTGCACAGCTCTGCTTACCTGTGCTCTGCTCACCTGATAGTTTCTCCCGCTCCTTTAACTGCTCCTCTGACTGTAACCTGCCCAGCTCTGTTTATCCTTTGCTCTGATAGGTCAATCCCTCATTTCTCAGTTTTGGTAACAGGTGCATTTCCTCAGAGTGCCTACTAGCTGGATGCTCCTCCCCTCTGTGGCCAGGTTCCTCCTGGGTTTTCCTCCCGTCGGCATCTCGTAAGCCTGGTCTGGCCCCGCCTCCTGCGTTTTGGCCTCCTCTGTCCGCCGGGGCTGCCTGCTGTGGTGCCTGAGGAAAAATGCCAGGACCGCGGCTTCTAGTGCGTGCGTGCTTTCATCAGGATGTCGTGTACGTCTGTGGCTTCTGCCCTCCCGCCCCCACCGCACAGAATAAACGCCCCGCCCTCCCCGCACCAAATTACCATCCTAAAATGATCCTGTGTGTAATTAGTTTCACTATGAAGCAGCGATGGCAGAAGGTATGAGTCATAATATTGATTGACTCACCACCCCCCCCTCTCCGTTCACCTAATGCATGGCGGCCCCACGCCTGTGACATCAGCGGGGGGGGGGCAGGGAGGGGCAGGTTTATTTTTATTGTGTAGTAAACACCGCCGTTCCTGTGATTCTGTCCACGACGGCTCAGCGTAGAGGGAGCACGTCAGTGGCCCGCCCTTCCGCAGTCAAACGGAAGTTTCCGGAAGGATTATCTGTGTCCTTAAGCAAACGCAGAAGTGAGCACCTGCCCGGCCTGCTTACGTTATGCCAGACGGGCTTCCTCCTCCTCCTCCTCCTCCTCCTCCTCCGCGCGTCCTGGTTAACAGGAGGAAAATGTCCCGCTTTGGGCGCGATCGCGTCTCACGCCGCGCCTGCCAGATGCCCCCGGGGCAGAACGAGCGCCTGCCAGATGCCCCCGGGGCAGAACTGCCAGATACCCCCAGGGCAGAACGAGCGCCTGCCAGATGCCCCCGGGGCAGAACGAGCGCTGGGCATCTTACGGAGGGTAAGTTCCGCTTCAGATCCACCCCCCATGGAGTCACATGCCCCATGAACGCGGAGCATTTCGCAGGGTTGTGACCCCCGACCCCCCCGTCGCTAACCCTGGAGGACTGAGGCGAGGAGGCTCGGCGCGTGCGCAGACTTGCGCTGGTGCGCGTTTCCCGCCAAAAACTCAAGGCCCGCCTGTGTGGGGCTGCCCTGCCGGAAAACCCCAGGGGAGATTTCAGTTCCGTGGGGAAACTGTTTTTTTTTAATCAAAATAGTTAAGTGTTTCCTTCGTGTTTCAGCAAATGTGCAGAACGCAGGCTGTTAAGGGCGTGGTTCTGGAGTTTATGATAATACTGGGTCTAGGGGTGTAGTGGAGTTCAGGGCCCTGTGCATATGGAGTCTCTGTGGACCCCCTTACAAATGGTAGACTAAAGCAAACTTTTTAGTCCAAACTTCCCCCCCCCCTCCTGCCTTGGGGCCCTGGGTATAGTCAGTCCCCCCGCCCCGCCCCAGGACGCCCCTGACCGGGTGCACAGCGCAGCGTAAACCAGCTGCTCGGGCCTGGAGCTGGAAGCACTCGTGCGCGCTGGAAGAGTGCGCTGATGACACTTGAGGAGGACTCTGACTGAACGATCAGGGGCGTCCAGATCTGCGCCAGCGGCAGCTGACCCCCGGAAAGCCCACTCGTGTGGTGATTAGCTAATAACAGCAGCCCGCTTCAGGAGCACCGCGGAGACGGCCCCTGTGATGGACACTCCGGGCCTGCTAATGGGCGATTACCAGCCTGTGTGTGTGTGCGTGTGTGTGTGTGTGTGTGTGTGTGTGTGTGTGTGTGTGTGTGTGTGTGTGTGTGTGTGTGTGTGTGTGTGTGTGTGTGTGTGTGTGTGTGTGCGCATGTGTGTGCGTGTGTGCGTGTGTGTGTGTGCGTGTGTGTGTGCGTGTGTGTGTGCGTGTGTGTGTGTGCGTGCGTGTGTGTGTGTGTGTGTGTGTGTGTGCGCATGTGTGTGCGTGTGTGCGTGTGTGTGTGTGTGTGTGTGTGTGTGTGTGTGTGTGTGTGTGTGCGTGTGTGTGTGTGTGTGTGTGTGTGTGTGTGTGCGTGTGTGTGTGTGTGTGTGTGTGTGTGTGTGTGTGTGTGTGCGTGTGTGTGTGTGTGTGTGTGTGTGTGCGTGTGTGTGTGTGTGTGTGTGTGTGCGCATGTGTGTGCGTGTGTGCGTGTGTGTGTGTGCGTGTGTGTGTGCGTGTGTGTGTGCGTGTGTGTGTGTGCGTGCGTGTGTGTGTGTGTGTGTGTGTGTGTGCGCATGTGTGTGTGTGTGTGTGCGCATGTGTGTGTGCGTTCGTGCGTTCATGCGTGTGCATGTGTGCGTTTCCATGTGTGTGTTTGTGTGCGTGTCTGAGTTTGTGTGCGTGTGTGTGCGCGCGTGTGTTTGAGGTACAGATGTGCCTGTATCACAGCATTAGATAGTATTACAGGGCTTGTTTCACTCAGACTCAACACTCAAATTCAATGTTCAGACTGGACACTCCTTTCACATTTAAACACCTGAGCAGTCAGCCCCAGCCTTCTGCACAAACCCCCCACCGTCCCCACCTTCCCCCCACCCCAGATTTAAATATTCCTGGCAGCTTTTAAATGCTCTGCTGGGGGCGTTATGTCTGTTATGCTTGGGAGGGGGGGGGGGGGTCCCAGGTTGCTCTGGTTAACAGATAAGAGAGCCTGGATTAAATCAGGGTTTGTTCTTTGGTGTTGACATAATCAGCCGAACCGGTTTCCGTGAGGGAGGCGGCCGATGGCTGCATGTGACCACGCGGGCGCGCTTAGGGACGGGATCCTGATCGAGTCCGGGCCCTTTGTCCCGGCGGCCCGGGGCGCGCCTCGGCTCCGCGGCGTCTCCGCGTCGTCACGGCGACTCGCGCGGCGGAGGCCGTTCGGCGCTGTCGGAGCCGGCAGAGAGGTTGCGCAACGCTGTCCGTCACGGTGTGTGTGCTGTGTTGACAGACGGCACCTGTACAGAAGACCCTTCAGGGACAGATAACGATCTAAGCCTGGGGGGGGAGGGAAGGGGGGGGCGGTTCTGACCTGCTGCAATCTGAATACCTCAGATTCTCCCACCATAATGTGACTGGAATGTGCAGCTGACAAAAAGAAAACATGATAATACAAGTGTTTTTGTTTTTGTAAAATGTATTGGTGGAGCGTTAGACGTTCCAGCAGGCTGTGGGCGGGGCCTTATCTCTTTCGACTTATCATGCCGACATTATTTAATTTTTCATTTTATCAATGAAATCACGTTCATGACCTGACATGTTATGGGCCTTCTCAGGAAGTACAGCTAAGACCTGCTCTTTTGTCCTTGTGTGAAGTGTGGTTCATGGGTCTACTCCTTGTGTGAAGTGTGGTTCATGGGTCTACTCCTTGTGTGAAGTGTGATGCCACAACCACCAACCCATGCACTGACCGCCCCACAGCACCCACCAACACCGCCACCGCCACCATCACCTCAGAGACTCCGCCCCCCACAACGAGGCTCCTCCCTCTGTTCACTCCCGGTTAAGGCGCTGGACTGTTAGGACGCAGCCTCTGTCTTGTGTTTTTGCTTCGGCTCGGGGAACCCGCTAACCGTTCGGCTGCGATGTTGCTAGCGGTCACGCGCAGCTGGACGGTCGGCCTGATCGGCAGCGTCCGCGCAGGTTAGGGACGGTTCTGTGGGCGAGCAGCGAGCGGCGGAACATTAGACGAGCGCTCCTCTCCACGCTCGAGAAGCGCTCAGCAAACGGGCCTGAGAACCGATGGTTTGATTTGTCTGAACGATGCGTCAGGTTAAACGAACGCTCGCGCTTCAGGAAACAAGACGGAGCAGCGCAGGTGACCTTGTTCACAGCTAAAATTCATTATTATTTATTTATTTATTTATTTGTTTGTTTATTTATTTATTACCAGTAATGAATTTATTCATGAATGTAAAGTGGGCAGGTTTGGCACTTTTGAAAGGTCTGGGGTGTGAAACCATGGCAACCCTGGTTTCATTCACCGTTTTGTGAGCGCTGAATCTGCTGTGAGGAGTTCAGAGTGACGCTGTGGCAGGAACAGCATTTACAATGCAAAGCTGGCAGGAAACCAGCGGCTGGGTGTTTCACCACGCACACACACACACACACACACACGCACATACACATATACACACGCACATGCACACACACACACACACTCTCACAGGCACCCACACACACTTACACGCACTTACACACGTATACACACACACATATACACACGCACGCACATGTACACACACACACTCACACACACACACACACACACTTACATGCACTTACACACACACACACACACACATGCATGCACACACACACACACTAACGTGCACACACACACACACACACACACACACACACACTCAGAAAAATACAGGGCAGCAGTGCACAGTGCATGCAGGCTGTTCTCCAGCCTGGGCACATACCCATGAGGCCTGTAGGAAACTCACAAAGCTCATCGCCCCAAATCTTTGCCTGTGCAGAATCCCCTGCGGGCTTCACCACCTCCTCACTCCTGCCTGCACATCTTCTGTTCTACGTACTGACACTGCATTTTATCTGAGCCTGTAAATTACGTAGAGCTGACCATCCAGGCCAAGGGCACACAATTTAGTATTGACATTTATATGTGTCCTCCTATCTGTGGTTTAAAATAAATAAGTAAAGATGAAGAAACAGACCTGTTCTAAAAAGCTTGAGAAAGCCGTCAAGGAATTCTCATTTTAAACCCCTTCACCTGGCTGTCTGGGATTTCTGTAGGCCGTACCTGTGCACCTGCTTTAATTATATCAGTCATGTGATGCAATAAAGCACTGTGTTAAGATGACTTTACTGTACTTTGGTTAAGTCAAGTCCTTTCATGCGGAACTTTCTAGTGGAGGAAGTCACAGTGCACCATGGGCAAATGTGGGTCAGAGTTCAGCTGATGGTGGAAAGTTAAAGTTCTTCAGTGAGTTTTTATAGCGCGCCGCTGTTCTCCTTTTAAAGCCTTTTAGCTGCTCCGAGGCGCATCTCTGCCGAGGGGGGGAGAGGGAACTCGGACTGCGCGGGCACTTCTGGGGAATTTCCAGTGTCTCTTACCACCGGGGCCAAACGTTTGGCAAGCCTTGCTCTACCCCCCTGTGCTGTACAGCCGGGGGGGGGGGGGGGGGCCCTCCTGACAAAATGGCAGCCTAGCTTTTGTACTCCGTTCCTCTGATTCCTGAAATTAGTGCTTTCACACTCACAAACGGGTGCTGCGTGTAATGTCACCTTTCCGTGCTGTGAGCTCACTAGTGCCCCCCTGCTGTGGGCGTTGGAGTTGCTTGTGTTGGTTATGTGTGATTGGCTGTGAACTGGCGACTCAGAATTCTTCTTGCTAGCATGTGGCTTTGCTTGTAGACATAAGGATACTTTCGTACGAGCTGGCATTAGTAGGCCTATTTGACACATCTCACACGCAACTTCCCCACAGCACAAATTCCTACCACACCCCTGTCCCATAATCCATCACTTTAACAAAAGCAGATTTGCGTGACAAACTGGGTTGTGCCGCTCAAAGCCTGTAAAATAAGATACCGCATTCATTTTTTTCCATTCATTTCCATTTTTTGTGCCTGAAGACTTGCAGCTAAATGCGGTTTCTTTCAGTGAATACGACTTCATTCGTCAGGACAGGGGAATTCTAATAAACAGCAGCCAATGTGTTTTTAAAAGGAAACCGGTTTAGGATGCTGTCTGCGCACCCCTGCCGCCACCCATTCCTCCTCAGTCCCTCTTCATGGCTGTCAGGCGAAGCTCAGGAGAAGCACAGTGCTGCTGAATCTCACCTGCATTTATAACAAGCAGCAGCAGCAGCAGCAGCAGAGCTCAGCTGTGACATCAGCATGGCCCAGAGCCCAGCTCTCTCTCCGGCCGCGGTGGAGCCGCTCCCACAATGGAGGGGGACAATTTAGGGCCCCCCCACGCACCTCTGCGCCCCCGCGCAATCTACTGATGGATCACCAGCAGGTGTGGCCAGGACTTCACACCCCCTCAGACTCAGGAGTACGTGCAACACCAGCTCAGTTCAGGGCCTTAAATGTCAGTGCTTTATGATGAATTTCAGGTCTTAATGCTAAATTTCATGCCAGGGCTTTATACTGAATTTCAGTGCTTTACGATGAATTTCATTTCAGGGCTTTATGCTGAATTCCATGTCTTTATACTGAATTTCAGTGGTTTACGCTGAATTTCAGGGCTGTATGCTGAATTTTAGTGCTTCGTGCTGAAGTTCAGGTCTTTATGCAGAATTTCAGGGCTTTATGATGAATTTCAGGGCTTTATGATGAATGTCAGGTCTTTATGCAGAATTTCAGGGCTGTATGCAGAATTTCAGGGCTTTATGATGAATTTCAGGGCTTTATGAAGAATTTCAGGGCTGTATGAAGAATGTCAGGGCTTTATGATGAATTTCAGGGCTTTATGATGAATTTCAGGGCTGTGTGCTGCATTTCAGGGCTTTATGATGAATTTCAGGGCTTTATGCTGAATTTCAGGGCTTTATGCTGAATGTCAGGGCTTTATGATGAATATCAGGGCTGTATGCTGAATTTCAGGGCTGTATGCTGAATTTCAGGGCTTTATGATGAATTTCAGGGCTGTATGCTGAATTTCAGGGCTTTATGATGAATTTCAGGGCTTTATGATGAATTTCAGGGCTGTATGCTGAATTTCAGGGCTGTATGCTGAATTTCAGGGCTTTATGATGAATTTCAGGGCTGTATGCTGAATTTCAGGGCTTTATGATGAATTTCAGGGCTTTATGATGAATTTCAGGGCTGTATGCTGAATTTCAGGGCTGTATGCTGAATTTCAGGGCTTTATGATGAATTGCAGGGCTGTATGCTGAATTTCAGGGCTTTATGATGAATTTCAGGGCTTTATGCTGAATTTCAGGGCTGTATGCTGCATTTCAGGGCTTTATGCTCGTGGGGCCGGTCGGCGCTAAACGGTGCCGGATGGAATTCCTTCTGACAAGTCAGCACGGGAATGCGGCCTCAGCTGTTACTCATCGGAGTAAATAATCGGCAGAACCGGTTCCTCGGCCTCCCGAGGCCTGGTGTTTACCGACAGAACCGCAGCAAGCCTGGACCTGAGCGGGGCTGCAGCCACACGCGACCGCCCGCCAGCGCACGCTAGCACCCGTCGCCTCCCTACTGCTTCTTCCAGCCCGCTTTCTCCATTCTGCTATCGTGGGTTTAAAAAAACAACAAGCCACACCGTTCTGCACCGCTTAGACAACGACCGCCCCTTAGAAAACGACTGCTTTGTCGCTGACGCAAGCGGACGGTGGTACAGGAAACGGCTGACACGGCTGCTTCCTGTCACACGCAAGGCAGCGCTACTCTTCTGACAGCTGCGGTGGGAGTGCTAAACCGCACCGACGCCACGTGCGCTACTGCTACACGCGCTACTGCTACATCCGCCACTCGTACATGTGCTGCTCCTACATATACACTACTGCTACATACGCTACTGCTACATGCACCGGGTCCCGCGCATGCAGTTAGCCAGTTAGCCCACATCCCAACAGGTGGCTTAAGCTACTGGGGAAATTTTTATTTATTATTGTATGGTGCCCCCCCGCCCCTTCTCTGTTTCTTGTCTAAGCGAAACAGTGCCTTAACAGATACCCGACTATGAGGTCTTAACAGGATGAGCCACCCAGCAACCCCAGGAATATAGCCCAAAATGCAAATGGATGGTAAAGAATAGATAGCCATTAGAGACAGAGACACACACACCTACAGACAGACACGCATGCACACACACATCCGTACACACAGACATGTGTGCAAGCTCCCACAGACATGCACGCGTGCAGACACACACACACACACACACACACACACACACACACTGAGACACATATACAGACACATCCACACACACAGACGTACAGACGTGTGCCAACTCACACAGACAATCAGTCATGGAGAAATGGACAGGGGGGTATGCGCTGCCTGTGCTGTCCCTCGGTGGCTGGAGGCCGTATTGCGGGCTGTCTAGGCATGGTGGGGTCTTTGGTAGCAGGTGTTCCCCTGTTGGGGGGGCAGGGTTGCCAGGTAACCGGGCCAGTCAGGTACGCGGGTCGAGAGGCCGCTGTGGGAAACAGGCACTGCCGGCGGGAAGCGTGCAGGTCTGAGGGGTGTAATTACAACCGTGCCACTGCAGCTCTCCAGTGTCAGAGCTGATAAACACATACTCACACACTCACACACGTGCACTCATATGCACACACGCACGCTCACACACTCACACACGTGCACTCATATGCACACACGCACGCTCACATACTCACACACGTGCGCTCATATGCACACACGCACGCTCACATACTCACACACGTGCGCTCATATGCACACACGCATGCTCACATACTCACACGTGCACTCATATGCACACACGCACGCTCACATACTCACACACGTGCACTCATATGCATGCACACACGCATGCTCACATACACACACACGTACACTCATATGCATGCACACATGCTCACATACTCACACACGTGCACTCATATGCATGCACACACGCATGCTCACATACTCACACACGTGCACTCATATGCATGCACACACGCTCACATACTCACACACGTGCACTCATATGCACACACGCATGTTCACATACTCACACACGTGCGCTCATATGCACACACGCACGCTCACATACTCACACACGTGCGCTCATATGCACACACGCATGCTCACATACTCACACGTGCACTCATATGCACACACGCACGCTCACATACTCACACACGTGCACTCATATGCATGCACACACGCATGCTCACATACACACACACGTACACTCATATGCATGCACACATGCTCACATACTCACACACGTGCACTCATATGCATGCACACACGCATGCTCACATACTCACACACGTGCACTCATATGCATGCACACACGCTCACATACTCACACACGTGCACTCATATGCACACACGCATGTTCACATACTCACACACGTGCACTCATATGCATGCACACACGCATGCTCACATACTCACACACGTGCACTCATATGCACACACGCATGCTCACATACTCACACACTCACACATGTGCACTCATATGCATGCACACACGCATGCTCCCATACTCACACACGTGCACTCATATGCATGCACACACGCTCACATACTCACACACGTGCACTCATATGCACACACGCATGTTCACATACTCACACACGTGCACTCATATGCATGCACACACGCATGCTCACATACTCACACACGTGCACTCATATGCACACACGCATGCTCACATACTCACACACTCACACATGTGCACTCATATGCATGCACACACGCATGCTCCCATACTCACACACGTGCACTCATATGCATGCACACACGCTCACATACTCACACACGTGCACTCATGCATGCACACACGCTCACATACTCACATGTGCACTCATATGCATGCACACACGCATACTTACATACTCACACACGTGCACGCACGCATGCTCACATACTCACACACGTGCTCACATACACACTCACACACGTGCACTCATATGCACACACACATGCTCACGTACTCACATGTGCACTCACATACTTACACACGTGTACTCATACTCACACACGTGCACTCACACACTCACACGCATGCACTCATATGCACACACGCAGGCTCAAATATTCTCACACTCACACACATGCAATCATATGCACACACGCAAACTCACATACTCACACACTTATACAAACACTCACACACGTGCATTCATATGCACACATGCATGCTAACATACACACGTGCATGCACATACTCACACACGTGCATTCACACACATGCACACACACATGTGCACTCACACACTCAAACACACACTCTCATACACACATACTCACACACTCACACACGCACGCACACACACATACACACTCACGCACACACCCTCACACGTGCACACACTCACACGCACACCGCACACTCACACACCACATACACACACGCATACATACGTACACACACGCACGCACACACACATACTCACTCACTCTCCACTCACGCACACACCACATACACACACATGCACACACACACACACACACACACACACACACACACACTTCCATCTTGTACCCATTCCCATAGAACTAAACAAATGCACTTTCTGGAAATGATTGTATGCTGCCAGAAAAATCAATCAGATTTAAAATGAACCATGGTTGCCTTTAATTGAACTTGGTTTTTAATGCAAAGTAACAGAGGGAGGCCTTTGAGGGCTGCTTTTATGGCCTCTATGAAGCCGTATGGGGCCTGTAGCAGGAAGCCCAGCCTTGTTGTCCAAAGCCAGGTCAGAATGCATAGAGCGCTAAATCAAAATGATCTCTTTGCATTTTTAAAAGGGTGACGGCTTTGTCGTGAAACACAATAGACCGTGCTCTCAGCCCTTTAAAATGCCGATGGCAAGACCAGTAAGCAATTTCGAAATGGGACCCAAACTGCAAATATTTTTAATTAACCAAACAAGCATGTTGAATAATTATTTTTATGTATATGGAGGGGCTGGGTCGGGTGCAGTTTTCTGGTTTGCGTTCCTTCAGTCCGCCTTTTATCGCCTGTGAGCCGAGAACACGGCACGATGCGAAACGAACGTGAGCTTCTGTCCGCTTTCCGTGTAAGGGCGGCAGTGTAGTATACCTACAAGTCACAGGTTCTATTCCTGGGTAGGATACTGCTGTTGTTCCCTTGAGCAAGGTACTCAACCTGTATTGCTTCAGTATATATCCAGCTGTATAAATTGATGCAGTGTCAATGCCAAGTAAAAAGTTGCGTAAGTCGCTCTGGAAAAGAGCATCTGCTAAATGCCTGTAATGTAAGGAAAGAACGTAAGCTGCACGAGTGCGGTGTTTCTGCACGCGGCCGCCTCCGCATTCGCCGGGTTTTTGAGTCGCAAACCAAACGGCGGCGCTCCACTCCTCAGCGGTGTCACGCTGGCGGTTAGCTGCTGAGGATCCGTCATTGGTTACTACTCTCTTATACGGCTCTAATGATTCATTTTAATAATTAATAAACATCAGATTCACGCCGACTATTGACTGAGATCTCGCACAATTTATTTCCCGGTGGAATACTGAAGATGGCAATGACTCAATCAGCTGTAATTATTTTATAATTATTTTATTCCCTAATTTAAGGGAATAAACCTCGGAAGTTTCAAAAGTCCAAATACATTGGGACAAATTTGGGGCTCTTTTTGGAAATATAACAATTTTATCTACTCTAGCTTTAAAATTACGCTAAATTTGCTGTCTGAGCCTAGCGCTTTGTGTGCGTATCACAAACAAAAGCAAAAAGCGGTTTATTGCCACTAGCTGTCTGAACCCATCCTTGAGTGGACTGAGAAGTTAACTCCCAAGGTTGTTTTTTTCCACTTAAGTCTGGTTCCAAGCAACGCCTCGTTATGTGAGTATGTAAATAATAACACAATATCATATTACCCGTGATAAGCATGGAATCGTTAACATTCCAACTCCAAAAAGAAAAACAACCTTCAGGCCCAAACGTAACAATGACAACGGCAGACAATTGCAGTGACAATAGTCCGTCGCTCAGACATTTACTGTAAGCTGCTTCTGTTTACGAAAACCCCCACACACCAGTGTGGACATACCGGTTTACTCAAAACGTCTTGAATGCCCGAAATGTCCAGGTGTACAAACTTGTCTTTTCTTATGCTTATTTTATAGTGTATTCTCTTGTTTTCACCTGGATGGAACTTGGGGCTTCTCTCTATTGTTTGGAATATGAGAAATGTGCCTTTGTGTGCGTGTTGTTTTGAGCACACACCTGTGGTGTTTCAGGCACACCTGCATTCATCAGGTTCTCTGTGTGGGATAAGACCGCATAATTGAGAGGCTCATAGAAAACCGATGTCCTCCCTTCCTTTGTGTATGTACATGTATGTGCGTATGTGTTTGAGGTGTGTGTGAGGCGTGCGTGTGCGTGTGTATGTGTGTGTGTGTGCGTGTGTACGTGTATGCGTGTGTGTTAGGCGTGTGTATGTGTCTGAGGAGTGTGTGTGTGTGTGTGTGTGTGTGTGTATATGTGTATGTGAGTGTGTGTGTGTGTGAGGCATGTGTCTGAGGAGCGTGTGTGTGAGGCCTGTGTATGTGTCTGAGGAGCGTGTGTGTGTGTGTGTGTGAGGCGTGTGTATGTGTCTGAGGAGCGTGTGTGTGTGTGTGTTTGTGTGTGTGTGAGGCGTGTGTATGTGTCTGAGGAGTGTGTGTGTGAGGCGTGTGTATGTGTCTGAGGAGTGTGTGTGTGTGTGTGTGTGTGTGTGTGTGAGGCGTGTGTATGTGTCTGAGGAGCGTGTGTGTGTGTGTGTGAGGCGTGTGTATGTGTCTGAGGAGTGTGTGTGTGTGTGTTTGTGTGTGTGAGGCGTGTGTATGTGTCTGAGGAGTGTGTGTGTGTGTGTTTGTGTGTGTGAGGTGTGTGTATGTGTCTGAGGAGTGTGTGTGTGTGTGTGTGTTTGTGCGTGTGAGGCGTGTGTATGTGTCTGAGGAGTGTGTGTGTGAGGCCTGTGTATGTGTCTGAGGAGTGTGTGTGTGTGCAGACTCTCTCTCCTCCTCTATCCCAGCTGTCTGAGAGTGGCTGCTCCCTTGCTGGTCTCTGACTCATCAGCGCTGTGTAAAATAAGCGCTGCTCTCGCCGCCGTGCCTGTTTCCCTCCACACGCCGCGCGGCTCAGGCGCTAAAAATAGCGCTTTCCCTTTCCCCTCCAACGCGGCTGTCAAAAATCCCCCACAATCCTCCTGTGACTGGAGAGCGTCGTGTCACTCGCGTAACCACCCTGTTCGGAAATCGCAGCCGCGTTTTCCGATCCTTCCAGAACCAGCGGCGTGATGTCACTGCGCGCAGCTGATCTGTCCAATGACACGCTTCCAGCTGGTCCGTGGGCCACGCCCCCCTCGCTGTGATGCGGGGACGGAAATTCACGGATCTCATTTCTCAGCCTGCCTCTCGGGGTCATCCATCATCCTGCTCCCATTACCCATCAGCCACCTGGGCGCGGCCGCTGCAAATCTGCAATAGGCACAAACCCCCCACCCAAAAAAAAACAGGAAGCGGGTGGGCAAGTAGCGTCCCTGGTGATTTCCGTTGGACCTCTTTGGGCCATCAGGGACAGAGGGGGCGGGACAGGGCGGGGCAGGATGGGGAGGGGCACAGTCTGTTTGACAGGATTCTTCCCCTCACTGGCTGAAGGTGGAGCAGATGACGTCATTATCGCTTCCTTTTCCAAAAGTAGATTTTCTGTGGGGCGCTGGTGCTCTCGTCCGTGCCTGGTCGTGACCCCGTCGCTTTTGTAAAACAAGCGAAGGTTTGCACACGCATGAAACATTGATGACTGTTAGGTGGGCTGCTGCTCAAAATAGCCCCCCCCATCCCGGACACCAAACACCGGGGCAGTGCGTGTGGTTTTACTGAAGGGCCTGAGCTGGTCCTGTGGTAGTGGAGCTGCTCACGCACATGCCTGTGTGCTGTGTGTGTGATCGTGTGCTCGTGTGTGCTGTGTGTGTGACTGTGTGCTTGTGTGTGCTGTGTGTGACTGTGTGCTTGTGTGTGCTGTGTGTGCTCTATGTGCTTGTGTGGCTGTGTGCTGCGTGTGCTCACTTTGGGCTCTGGGGTGTGGACTGGCGTTCCCGTGGCGCAGTGGGTAGGGGGTGTGTGATTAATGAATGCAATCAGGAAATGGCCTGTTGTTCCTAATAGATGCTTAATCTTTGTAGCGAATTGGCCCGGGGGGACGGAGTGGAGGGGGGGGGGGCGGTATGTTTGGGCTCCTGGGCATCGCAGGTCCTGCATAGGGGAACTGGTCTGGGCTCTAACGGCATCCGTGTTCATCTTCTCTACCCTGCCTTGTGCCGCACCCCGCTCTTTCTACAGCACCTCACTTCATACAGCACGCCCACCTCTTTCTATAGCGCCCCCCTTTCCTTTCTTAGGATCTTATCTGTCTGAGGGTTTGGCTGTGCGTGTGTGAAATGGACACACTAGGTCCCCTGCCTTTGGATAGCTTGGGGCCATGGTGCTGCCCCCACCAGACCGCTGAGAGATCAGTCAGCGGGCTGTGCCATTCTGGGGAGAGATCAGTCAGCGGGCTGTGCCATTCTGGGGAGAGATCAGTCAGCGGGCTGTGCCATTCTGGGGAGAGATCAGTCAGTGGGCTGTGCCATTCTGGGGAGAGATCAGTCAGTGGGCTGTGCCATTCTGGGGAGAGATCAGTCAGCGGGCTGTGCCATTCTGGGGAGAGATCAGTCAGTGGGCTGTGCCATTCTGGGGAGAGATCAGTCAGCGGGCTGTGCCATTCTGGGGAGAGATCAGTCAGTGGGCTGTGCCATTCTGGGGAGAGATCAGTCAGCGGGCTGTGCCGTTCTGGGGAGAGATCAGTCAGCGGGCTGTGCCATTCTGGGGAGAGATCAGTCAGTGGGCTGTGCCATTCTGGGGAGAGATCAGTCAGCGGGCTGTGCCATTCTGGGGAGAGATCAGTCAGCGGGCTGTGCCATTCTGGGGAGAGATCAGTCAGCGGGCTGTGCCATTCTGGGGAGAGATCAGTCAGTGGGCTGTGCCATTCTGGGGAGAGATCAGTCAGCGGGCTGTGCCATTCTGGGGAGAGATCAGTCAGCGGGCTGTGCCATTCTGGGGAGAGATCAGTCAGCGGGCTGTGCCATGACTGGCTGGCAGCAGTATTGGCCCTGGAGAGCAACCCCGCCCTTGTTGATGTGGACGATTTGTTTACTGAGCATTAACTTTGGGTGTTTTGGGTGGATGGGCTGGTTGAGCAGAATAACCTTCCTGAGGCAGGGCTGTGCTTCTCAAAGTGGAGTTCCTGTCTGGTTCGAGATAAATTTCACTGAGAATTATTTTTAAAAAGACATGATACAAAACTATACAGCGACTAATAAGAGTAAGTGCTAAGAAATTTTGTTCATTCTGTGTTTTGTTAAAGTAGGTTGAAATTAAAATATTTATGCAACTTATGTTTCCTTAGTTTAGATAAATACCACCCTGTCTTAGACTGGATATGTTCTCAGTAGGCTATAATTGTAATAGACTAATGCAAAGATTAGATTCAGGGTTGAAAGCAAGATGCAGATACTAACGTAAAGCACTATTTCTCCGAAAATGACCGTAGAGACCATGCACTTTCACAGATTTTGACAGATTCTGACAGATTTTTACCTTCTCTAAAAATAATGAACATAAATTTTAGTAATGTGGGAATCATCCCAACTAATAGTTTACAATATGCTATTCAGTGAAATTATAGCACAGGCAGTCATTAAAACTAACAGTTTGGCATCGTCGTAGACATGTGCATCAAGTACCTCTAAATGAAATAATGATTCTACACAATCAGTACTGGACCAGGTACTGGTTCCTTTTGCAAATGGGGTGCTGCTGCATCTGTGACCACACACATAACAGGGAATGTCATCACCATAGCTGTCCCCTGACACACACACACACACACACGCACGCACGCACACACACACACGCGTCCACACACAGACGCACGCACGCATGCACACACACAGACGCACACACAGGCACACACGCACACAGAGACACACATGCGCACACACACACACACGCACGTGCACACACACAGAAGCACGCACGCACGCGTGCACACACACAGACGCACACACATGTGCACACACAAGCATCCACACTCAAACACCATCACAGACTGCAGCCCATATGCTATTCTGTGTCAGAGGGTCAGCAGGTCAGCAGACGCAAAGCAGACTATGAACTTTGACCTTTGAGTGACCTAGGATGGAGAGGTTTCTCTCCCTCTCCCTCTCTCTCTCTCACCTGCCCAGTCTCTCCCTCTCTCTTCCTCTCTCTCTCTCTCCCTCTCACCTGCCCTGTCTCTCCCTCTCTCTCTCTCTCTCCCTCTCTCTCACCTGCCCTCTCTCCCTCTCTCTCTCTCTCTCCCTCTCTCTCACCTGCCCTCTCTCCCTCTCTCCCTCTCTCTCTCTCTTTCTCTCTCTCCCTCTCTCTCACCTGCCCTCTCTCCCTCTCTCTCTCTCTCTCTCGGGAATGGTTGCCGGTACCAGCCGTTGCTCTCTCCCCATTCCCTGTCTCTACCCTGGAAGGTGGGAGAGTTTTGGGAATTTGGGATTTTTCCTCATCCTTTCCCCATCCCCTCCCTCTCCACCTCAGCTCATGTGCGCTGATGGTTCTGCTGCAAAATGGCTGCCGTGCATCACCCACATGGCGGCTTCTTGCTGGCGGTGAGTCACCCACTCGCTCATTACAGAATAAAGGGCTTCGAGATGCACAAAGGGGTCTCACTATTATTATTATCATTATTATTTTTACCAATAGGAGTAGTGGTAGTGGTGGTAGTTGTAGTTCTAGTAGTTGTAGTACCATTAGTATTAGTACTACTAGTAGTAGTGGTAGTTGTAGATTTACAGAGACCTGGTGAATGAACACTATCTGATGCTGTGAACCTTTATTTGATTTGTGTCACAGTGTCTGTTTCTCCACTGCACTCCAGCAGATTCTGTGTTCCTGCAGCAGGTGCTGTACAGCGTATATACACAGGGCACCACACATACACAGGGCACTGCACAGGGCACTGCACATACACAGAGCACTGCACAGGGCATTGCACATACACAGGGCACCGTACATACACAGGGCACTGCACAGGGCATTGCACATACACAGGGCATATTACACCACACTGCTGTTGACATTTCACACGGGACTGTTCTGCAAATGATGCTTTTCTTCAAGCGATTGGAGGGGTGGATTTTTGACATTTTTTAAATGTGGCCTTGGTGACCGCCCTGCAGATGGAAATAATCACTGTGAGAGCCTTTGAGACCGCGTTTGGGCGGCACCTGAATTTGTTTAACTCGGAGCTGATGTCACTGGCCAGAACCAGCGGAGTTGTGGATTAGAGGCAATTACATGCCAATCAGAGGGCCTCTGTGGGCAGCCTGTCAGTGGAGCATTCGCTCGCTGGCTCGCTCACATACGACGGGTCTAGGACATGTCTAGGTGTCCGATGACAGCTCGCAACGGGGATCTCCGCGGAGGAGGGCCACAGTGTCTGCTGGTTTTGGAAGTGTGTCCTTGATTCAAGACATTGATTGGCTGAAGAGTTTCCTCAATTCAAGTCATTGATTGGTTGAAGAGTCCATCTACGCATGGTTTCCAGGGTCTGAACTGGTGTGGTGTAAAGAGAAAAATTGTTTGGAATGTCAATGGTAGTCATGTGATAAGTAATTACAGAGGTCAGGGGTCATAGGATAAGTGCCCTCAAGGTACTTCTGACAATCAACATCGCAAATGTGCAGATGTTTACCTGTGAGAAAGATTTTTTTGTCTTGCTAAATCTTGAAAATTTCAAGCATTTTTTTAGACCCCCAGATTTAATAGAATTTGTGTGTAATGAAGGCTGGACTATTCTCTCTGAGTATATTAAGCACATAAAAAACCCTTCACCTGTTGTGTGCATTCTGAAAAACTTATGCTTTATTTCTGTTGTTTTGCTCTAAGCTATAAAAAAAAAAACCCTGTTGTTGTTGGGTGTGCCTTTTGCCTGATAGTGTAAGGACAGCCTTGTGTTCCATTGCTGTCAGGCGGTGTGTGAGGTAGAGGAAGGACAGCCGCTATGAATCCAGATAACCGTTTCATTGGCTGGTGTATAAAACGGAAAGCTCAGGACTTTAAATTAGCTGAAGTAAAAACTTCAGTTCCTCACTCAGCCCAAACATAGCCCTCAGTAACGAGAACCTGCAGAGGTTTTGGCGTTGTGTTTGCGCGTGGAAAGAAGGGGTCAGCCTGCGTTTGCTTATCAGAAAGAGAAGTGCACTTAGACGTTGTGTTCGGTCTCAGCAGCCGAGGTCTGTTTGATTCTGCTCTCTCCGTGTCCTACGCCTGACTTCCCTTCTGTTTTTGGTGTGAGAAAAGCAAACATTGACTGGTACGCTCTGCAAAGTGAGTATTTCCACCAAAATTTTCACAAACTGGTTTTAATATAAGAAAAAATATTAGGTATAATTAGGTATAGGCCTATAGCATAAGTAAAAGAAGTTACATTGTAACTTTGTTCGATGTTAACTTTCTTTTGAATAAAAAACAGTTGATCACAAAAAAATAAACAATGATGTGTAACTGCTTTGATGTCAGGCATTGATTCCAGCAGTGTTTTCTTTTGATATTTTAAGCGTACTGTAGTTAGTCACCTGGATCGAGGAAATGGTTCCTAGTTTTTTTGGCAAACTACTACGGTGATGATAGCTCTTTCATGCTTGAGATTTTATTTCTTCCCTTGTTATGCATAAACTGCACTATAAATCTAAATAATCCGTTTGATTTTGTTTGGTCGCTGCGGACATAAATGGAGGAACAGGTGTGCTTTTGGAGACAAGACGGGCAAATTCTCTCTGATGGCTCGCGGGATTGTAATTTTCTTTTTTTTGAAGCATGATTTGTGAAAACCATTTCGCACCCGGCCGGACGGAAGCGTGTTTTACTATGCTGATTGCGCAGCCATGCATATTTTTGCACATCCGCATAGTGAAAGCGAGGGTTGGTGTCCTTCAGAAAACCGCTAGACCATCAGCTATTTTTTGATTTTAGGCTTATTTTCGCAGATGGCTTTTTTTGCCAATTCAGTGTTTCTAGTAAGACTGTCTCTCGCTCTGTCTGGCTGCTTGTCTCGAGTCAGAGGAAAGCTAGTGTTTGTCCTTCTGTCTGTCTGTCTGTCATTTGGTTCCAGTCTGGCTGCTTGTCTAGAGTCAGAGAAAGCTAATGTCTCTGTCCTTCTGTCTGTCTGGTACTTGGTTCCAGTCTGGCTGCTTGTCTAGAGTCAGAGGAAACCTAGTGTGTCCATCCTTCTGTCTCTCTGCGACACGGTTCCAGCCGTACAGTACAGTTAGCACTGATTTAGTGACTAGGGAAAAGCGTGTTTTTTTACAGGGAGGTGATTAAAGTGTGTACTTTACAGGGAGGTGATTAAAGTGTGTACTTTACAGGGAGGTGATTAAAGTGTTCTTTACAGGGAGGTGATTAAAGTGTGTGCTTTACAGGGAGGTGATTAAAGTGTTCTTTACAGGGAGGTGATTAAAGTGTGTACTTTACAGGGAGGTGATTAAAGTGTTCTTTACAGGGAGGTGATTAAAGTGTGTACTTTACAGGGAGGTGATTAAAGTGTGCTTTACAGGGAGGTGATTAAAGTGTGTACTTTACAGGGAGGTGATTAAAGTGTGTACTTTACAGGGAGGTGATTAAAGTGTGCTTTACAGGGAGGTGATTAAAGTGTTCTTTACAGGGAGGTGATTAAAGTGTGTACTTTACAGGGAGGTGATTAAAGTGTACTTTACAGGGAGGTGATTAAAGTGTGTACTTTACAGGGAGGTGATTAAAGTGTTCTTTACAGGGAGGTGATTAAAGTGTGTGCTTTACAGGGAGGTGATTAAAGTGTGTGCTTTACAGGGAGGTGATTAAAGTGTTCTTTACAGGGAGGTGATTAAAGTGTGTGCTTTACAGGGAGGTGATTAAAGTGTTCTTTACAGGGAGGTGATTAAAGTGTGTGCTTTACAGGGAGGTGATTAAAGTGTTCTTTACAGGGAGGTGATTAAAGTGTGTGCTTTACAGGGAGGTGATTAAAGTGTTCTTTACAGGGAGGTGATTAAAGTTAATGTTTCACCTCCTGTTATCACCACCTCTGTGTTTTAACAAGTCTGAGGTCACTTCCCTTTAAGCTGTGGGAGATGTGTGCGGTAAGACTGCATCTGCAACCGGCCAGCCCTGCCCCCTCTCACTGCAGTCAGGCCTATTGCTCAATTCTGCTTTCTGCTTTCTCCACAACACAACCCCCATCAGATCTGGGCGTCCTGGGCCAGCAAGTCTCCAGCAGACCCACAGCTTCACTTTTACCACCAGCCCATATGTCAGATCAGCGCATGTGCGTTTGCTACCTTTCAGCAGATGTTGCTGTATCACCATCGATGTTGCTGCAGAATCATAGACGTTGCTACCTTTCAGCAGATGTTGCTGCATCACCATAGATGCTGCTATCTTACTGTAGATGTTGCTGCATCACCGTAGATTTTGCTACTGTAACGTAGATGTTACTGCATCACCATAGATGTTGCTAATTTATCGTAAATGTTGCTGCATCACCACAAATGTTTCTGCATCCCCATAGATGTTGCTAACTTACTGTAGATGTTTCTGCATCCCCATAGGTGTTGCTGTTGTCATTCCAGGCTTTTTTACTTTGTACTTATGTTTTTTCACAGGGCACTGAAATGAGATTTTCAGTAGGGTTAAGCAGTTACACTTGCATAGGTATATGTCTGATGATCTGAGCTCAAGTTCCTTGGGCGTGTGTGTGTGTTTTTGTGTGTGTGCGTTTGTGTGTGATTGTGTTTGTTTGTGTGTGTGTGTGTGTGCGCGCACGCATTTGTGTGTAATTGTGTGCGTGTGTGCAAGTAATTGTGTGTGTGTGTGTATTTGTGTATGTGTTTGTTATTATGTGTGTATGTGTGCATGTATCAGTGCGTGTGTCTGTGTGTGGCGGGTGTATGTGTGTGTGCGTGTGTGTGTGCGGGTGTGCGTGTGTGTGTGCGGGTGTATGTATGTGTGCATGTATCAGTGCGTGTGTCTGTGTGTGTGCGCGGGTGTGTGTGTGTGTGTGACTGATTTATTACTGTAATTTAAAAATGAAAGTACGGAGTCGCTGCCATCAGCCCGGCGCTCTATAAATAGCCGCCTGCGCGTCACTGCTCGGCCCCCCCTCCCCCTGCCCCCCCCCCTCCCCCCGCTCACGCGCCCCGTTTGTTTGTCTTCTCTGGGATCAGCTGATGGATTCAGAGGCAGTGTGAAAGAGACGCCGCTATTCGCAGCTGCTGAATTAAGCTCAGGCGTCATTTCCAGGGTTATTGAGAGGAACTGAAATGGCTGATATCCATTGGTCTGTATCGTCCACGTTCGGCCGTTAGGAGAAGCCTGTTTAACAGGAGGAGTCGTTCTTTTATTTGGAGTGATGGTGTCTTATTTTTGTAATGGCGAAACATACCGTGGTCTACTCACTCACTCACTAACTCATTCACTCATTCAGTGATCCATTCACTCACTCACTCACTCACTCACTCACTCACTGATGTACTCAGTGACTCACTCACTCACTGATTTACTCACTCATTCAGTGATCCATTCACTCACTCACTCACTCACTCACTGATGTACTCAGTGACTCACTCACTCACTGATTTACTCAGTGATTCACTGTCTCACTCACTCATTCAGTGACCCACTCGCTCATTCAGTCACTCGCTCACTGATTTACTCACTGATTCACTCACTCACTCACTCACTCAGGGTGGGTAACTGGATCCTCTCGCTTATCCCCCTTTTGCATTGGCCCGTTCGAGCCGAGCCGGTCCTGTGCTGGACCCCCATTGGAGCTTTTTTCCACTTGTTCAGATGCAATCCAAGCTGGCGAGACCTGATCCACAAACAGCCTGGGTTCATTTTGGGCCCTGGCAGGATTATAATGGAGCCCTGAGCTCCAGCAGGTACCTCAGCAGTGGTCACTTCAGAGCTTTGCCATGACGATGTGGCAGTAAACTGTGGATCGGATTAATGCAGGCTCCACTGTCAACGGAAAAAAACACATAAAACCACACTGTTCAGCTAATGGTACCGGGACAAAGAGAAGACATTGAAAAACATAGTCTCTGCTCAATTATTAAAATCTGGCTTTTAAAAAAAAACCATAATATTAATCCTTGAACGATAATTCATGTTGCCAGGTTAGGCTATATTTTTACGTGTGTTAAAATACTCATTGGCAGTATTGCCTAACAGTGAGCCTGGTATAATGGCGTCGTGGTAACACCCATGGCATAATGCCTTAGTTGCACAATCTGCGGTTTATTTTGTCTGGTAATCTTTCAGCACCTACGTCCATCAGTGCTGCATGTTTGTGTGGCCGAATGTATTTTTATATTCAGCCTATTCCTCATGTGTTTTTTGTTTTATTCTGATGGTCGGAAAGTGGCGGGGCAGGGGCGGGCGGGTGGTTTGGTGCATAGAGAAGAGACTACAGCCGAGAGAGCGCCATGGCGGGGGTGGTGGGGGGGGAAGGGGGGATCGCATATGAGCCCCGCCTGTGTGTGTGTGTTTTGGGGGGGGGGGGGGGGGTGGGGATACAGTCTGTTGCGTTGGTGTTATCTGCTAATGGATGCCATCTCATGCAAATACGCTGGCGGCTGGTACGCAAAGGGAGACTCAGACCGCGCCCTCCGTCCCTCATTAACCGCCCCTTAGCCATTATCAGCAAAACGACCTGTCAGCCGCAGCCGTGGTGATGTGATGGAAACGGGAGGAAGTGGAGCTCCGCACCAGAATTCAAATCGACCCGAGGATTTGCATTTGAGCGTGCGGGGGGGGGGGTGTGGCGGGGGGAGGGTTTGGTGCGCACAGTACCGGGTCCTCTCTCAGTCTCTCAGTCCTAACAGCCCGCTGTTCCCTTGCAGGTCCTGGGAACGCCGTGGAATACCTGCTCTCCGGCGGATTCTGGCAACGCTGTGGAATACGTGGGCGCTGGCACTATGATGTAAGTAAGCCCCCCCCCTCCCTCACCTGCCGAAATCCACCGGCACTCCACCTGTTGCTCCTGACAGAACTGCAGTGAAATAACATGGGGGGGGGGGGTAACAAACTGACAGGGAGAGCCTCACAGCGTTCGCGTGCTCTCTTACAGCCGGGGCCCCTGAAAGTGTGGGGACACACTGTGGGGATGTTTTATGGGTCTGTTTATTTGCGTGTCGGCGGCTCTGTCTGCGCAGGCCTGTGAGCCGGCAGAAGGCCTGTGTGGAATTTCTCACGGTGCAGCGGGAAGTGGGGAGGGAGGCGGGGTTAGAGGGCCGAACCGCTCAGCAGGCGCACACGTCAAACAGTGCGCACCACTTCCTGTTTCCCTTTGCATCTGCTAAATGGGGAAATAGAAGTAAATAAGTGGGTGACAGGAATTATGGGAAAGGAGGGGTGGGTGTGGGGAGGAGCAGAGTGGGGGTGATGTAAAACCATCCTGCATCTGACTCTGGATCAGTGCCCCAGGAACCATACAGCTGAGGGACGGAGGGGAGGTAGGACCGGTTTTAAAAGCGCACAGATGGGGCTCTGGGCCCCACGGAGCCATACAGACAGTGGCGGTAATGGAAAGTGAGGCACCTGTGACCTTTGACCTTGCTCCTTGGCGTGGGGGGGGTGGGGGCAGTTTGGGTGTTTAACTGCTATCTATAGGTGGGGGAGGGGGTATCACAAACAGCCAGAGGTGCTGAAAATCAATCCGGTTGCCAGGTCTGTTTAGCGCTCCGCGGCGACGCTGTCACGGGACCCTGCTGATGACCCGATAAGGACCTGGCGGCTGGCCGCCAACGACCCGCTGACAGCTCTTTCAGTTTGACGCTACGCATCGACACGGTCTGGGCCCAGCGAGAGAGAGAGGGAGAGGGAGAGAGGGGGAGAGAGAGAGAGAGAGAGAGGGATAGAGAGAGAGAGAGAGAGAGGGGGAGAGAGAGAGAGAGAGAGAGAGAGGGGCCGAAAGAGAGAGAGAAAGAGAAAGAGGCACAGAAAGAGTCGGAGAGGGAGAGGTGTCCTGGCTGAGTCTGAATACAGTCCCCCCCTCTCCCTCTCCGTATTCTACAGTGTCTCTGTGGGGCATTCAGCTTCTTCAGGATTTTAACCCCCCCTCCCCCAAGCCCTCATACCTCTTTGGGAGGGTTATGAAGCAGCGTTCAGTAGGAGAGCCTGAATGGGATTGAATGCCCTCTTACCAAACGCCCTCTTACCAAATGTCCTCTTACCGAATATCCTGTTGTCAAGCGCTTGTGTGTTCTCTTCTCCTTGCCTGTGGGTAGCAGGTCTGGTTTGGTGTCTGCTGGGTTAGAGAGAGTCCAGTGTCAGAATGCAGTGTCAGAATGCAGTGAGAGTGCAGTGTCAGAATACAGTGCCAGAATGCAGTGGGAGTGCAGTTCCAGAATGCAGTGTCAGAATGCAGTGAGTGTGTTGCGGATCAAACAGACCTCCACACAGAGAGAAATGGCTGCTGCTTTCTTTTGTCACAGTAAGTGGAGCTGTTTAGAGCCACACAAAACACCTGGGATCTGAAACTCAGTTCACACACCCAAAATGCTAACCCTACCCCTGACCCTAAATGATTATTCATTTCCTGTTTTTCTACCACTTCTTCATGCTCTTATTCATATCCCACTTACATGTGTCTTCTCTTGTATTCTCTTGTAAGAATGAATGATGTTACATTATTGTGGAAAATGCAGTTCAACATTGTTACAGGTTAAGCTAACCAACAGCTAAGAAACATCAGTTCAGGGGCCACTGTAAATTGTGTTGTGACAAATTTTTGTAAAATGCAGTATGCAAATAAATTTGCTTTGAATTGATTTCATTTGCCGCCTCTGGGGTTAAAAGAAAAGGCAACCCTTTTGCCCAGTTTTAGAATCGAGGGGGGAACATTCCTCCCTGAGAACGTTGAGACCTGGCGGGACACCAAACTGCGTACTGCTGCAGCCCAGTGGTGTTTAACAGCCTCTTATCACGCTGCAGTTCACAAGTCCGGCTCCCACAGACACGAGTCAGAGGAAGACTCTTCATCTGTTGCTCAACAAGCAGACTTGTCTGATCGGCCAGTGGGGGGCGCTGGTGTGCGTGCACTGCTGCAGTGCGCCACTCATCAGCCCTGCTCGTCTACGCGTACGCCCTCTTGCTGAGGTGTGAGCTGAGGACTGTGGTTAGCGCTTTGTGTGGTTAGCACTTTCTAGGTTTGCAACTGTGGTGTTTTCATTCCTTTTCAAGCGCATGTGATGGACGACTTTGGGGAAAAATCACAGAATAAATGAGAGAAAGAGAGAGAGAAGAATAGAGAGCTGAGAGAGGGAGAGGAGGAGGAGAATAAGGGAGCATTCTCTCTGATTACGTAGTGGGCCGGCCCCTGTTCTAAGCGCGTCACGCTGCCAATGGCCCAATCGAAGCGCAGCCTCTTGCATCTCCATGGCAACTGCACTGCACAGCTCCAGGGGAGGTGGAGACAAAGAGAAGAAGAAGAAAGAAAGAAAGCAAAAAAAAATGTGGCTGAAAAAAGAGGAACAATAATTTCTTATGTCCCTCTCTCCCTCTCTCAACCTCTCTCCCGCTCTCTCTTTCCCTCCCTCCCTCTCTCCCTCTTCCACTCTCTCTCCCTCCCTCTCTCGTTCTCACTCTCTCTGCCTCTCTCCCTCTCTCCCCTCTCTCCCACTCTCCCTCCCTCTCTCCCCCTTTCTGTTCCTCGTGTGTGCACCTTAACCTTGCCCCCCCATGACCATACAGCAGTGCACAACCACAGCAGGGAATCACATACAGGAGTGCAGTTACCGGGCGCCAGCCTCCTTGACATTTACTGGGTGTTGTGGGTTGAGATTGGGAATGGGGGTGGGGGTGGGGGGGGGGGCACAGTGGGCTAATGGAGCTTTGCTGAGGTCCACTCACTGAAGGAACATCCGCCCCCCTGTTTTCCACCTTGTTTGATTGATTGACAGCGCTGGGAGATGCGGTGGCGATCTGGTTTGTTTGTGCTGAGGCAGGTTTGAAAATTGCAATGTGATGAAATGCAGCTGACGTTGCTACGAGTTGGGCTGGGGTGGCGGTATTGTGGCATTGACCGAACGGTGACACGTGGTCCATTTCACTTGATAGATCATAAGGGACTACGCTGTCTGTGTGTGTGTGTGTGTGTGTGTGTGAGAGAGAGAGAAAGAGAGAGAGAGAGAGAGAGGTAGCCACAGTTAGCCAGTAGCATGATGCTATGAGCAGAGCTCAGTCTTTTTTCTGCAGCGTTCCTGCAGCGTTCCCCCTTTCCCAGTCCTTCTGAGTCCTGTTTCTGATCACGTTCCCCGGGCCGGTTCGACCCCAGGGATCCCTGCATGTGGCGGGCCGTACGGAGCAGGGGAGGGGCGGGACAGGGATTTGGGACGTTGTCCGTTTTGGCTTTCGCAGGGTCCTTAACCCCGATGTGCAGCCAGCAGCACAGCTGTGTAAACAGTGACACATATCGGCACTTCCTCCTGCTCATGCGCTGTGGCTTTCTGCTTCCTGGTGTTATATAGCATATATTGTATACATCTATTATGTTATATATTGCATCCATTTTGTATTATATATTTTGTATATTATAGCTTACATACATTTTGTTGCATATATGTTATATGTTATTTTGTGTTCTATATTATATATATTTTATGTATTGGTATTATATATTGTATGTAATTTATATATTTTTTATATATTTCGTTTATATTTTGCGTTATATATTGGTGCACTGTGTACCACAGAAGAAGAATCTTTAACAGGAAACTGAAGTCATTGGGAGAGGGAGAACAGTTAGTGGCCTGGTGTGCTGAATTTGTAGTGTCCAGGTAGGTGTTGTGTGTAGTCTATGACCTTTCTTTTTGATTGAAATTAAATGTAAAACTAGACCATTCCTGCAGAAATTGTGAAGTGTGGTTGCCACCAATGCAAAGTCGACTTTGTGCTGAACAGAGTGAACAGTGTCTGTAGTATGAGCAGAGACAGAGTATTGTGTATGTGCTATAACATCATGTCAACGAGTTGATTTGCGACACATATATACAGACCAAAATTAACTCTTCATCAAAACTTGATATCTCTGTGTTTTACTCATGGTATGCAGTTTCTAGGGTGTTCTAGGTGGTTGCTAGGGTGTTGCCAGGTGGTTGCTATGGAGTTCTAGGCGGTTGCTAAGGTGTTCGAGGTGGTTGCTAGGGTGTTGTTAGGTGGTTTCTAGGGTATTCTAGGTGGTTATTAGGGTGTTGCTAGGTGATTGCTAGGGAGTTGGGTTGCTAGGGTGTTAATAGGTGGTTGCTATGGTGTTCTATGAGGTTGCTATGTATTCTAGGTGGTTGCTACAGCTAGGGTTAGAGTTAGGGTTACAGCTAGGGTTTAGGTTAAAGCTAGGGTTAGGGTTACAACTAGGGTTAGGGTTACAGCTGGAGTTAGGGTTAGGGTTACAGCTAGGGTTAGGGTTACAGCTGGAGTTAGGGTTAGGGTTACAGCTAGGGTTAGGGTTAGGGTGTGAGTTCCAGCTCAGGTTTGGGTTAGGGTTAGAGTTACAGCTAGAGTTAGGGTTATGGTTACTGCAAGGGTTAGGGTTAGGTTTCAAGCTATGCTTAGGGTTAGGGTTAGGGTTACAGCTAGGGTGAGAGTTAGGGTTCTTCACCAATGAACAAGGGACTCTCTACCATGTCCGATGAGGCATCCCACAACGCTCTATAACAAGCAGTTCAACAGCTATGAATTAATAAACATTGGCAATTTTAATGAATGGCGGAATGTTCACCCTCATGATGTCGCAATGCTCTGTCTTCAGTTGCTAGAGGGCATTGTGATGTCACGAGGGTCAACATTCAACCATTTATTCTCTATGGGGCAAAATTGCCCACAAAAAGTTGAATTTTTCAGAAACTGTGCACCAAAACTTTCCACAAAGTAATAGCACACCATTCCCAATGAAGCCGCTCGATTTGACATATTGCATGTGTATGTGGCGAAAGGCAACCACACTAATAAGGTGACCTCAATGGGTCACTCATACCTCACCTTAAAAAATGAAGTGAGAGGCAAGGATGTGGCTGGTCCGCCCCTCTGTTCCCACACAAAGTAGGCTTGCGCTTGCATTCTTAGCACTCCATTGCGTGTGTAGCGTGATGACACACCTGACATTCGCTGACTGCGGTACACAAAACCGGCTTGAGCGCATTTCTGAAAAGCGCGCTTTGCTGTCTTAATTTGCTTCCACGTTGAAACTGACAAAGGACCAATCCCTTTCTCATATGGGTGCCACCCCTTTCTCACAGTGGCCCTGCCCATTTCTCATATGGGCAGCACCTCTTTCTCGTACAAGGCTTGCCCCTTTCTTATATGGGCCCCACCCCTTCCTCACAGTGGCCCAGGCCCTTTTCCCATACAGGCCAGTGTTTACACAAAACATAACCCTCCTGCTGGCTGGTGTAATCCAAACAAAGTGCATGGCTTATGCCATGGCTGAATCCTCTCTGGCTAAAGCTACAGATGCCTCGTAATAACATTGTCTTTTTTTTCTTTTTTTACCAATGAGGAAGGGCGGCGCGTCCCCCCTACCCCCAGGTGAATTCATGTAAACACACCTGGTTCACTTTGTAAAAGAGAGCTGCTCCTTGTTTCCCACATTCTGTGACAGGCTTATGTTCCTGTAGGCAGCTGTATAATACATTCTACACAGCCAGGCTTCAATTTTCTTTTTTTTTTTGAACAGCATTTTTGAACAGAACTTTTTGAACAGGATTTATTGAATTAAATTCATATTAGAGACAAACTTTAAAGCACAACAAAACAATTTAAAGAAGTTATATTACCGGACAGAAATAATCAGAAGAAAAACAGTGAAAGAAAAGAAAGAAAGAAAAACATAGGACAAAATGCAAAACTGGAAAATAAATAAACAGAATAAACTACAGCAAATTATTAAGTAGTTAATGGCACTAGACAGTCTATGGTGCTGCTATGAGCATTGTTAACTTTAGCAGTGGGCCGCTTAAATTGCAATGTGTCAATATTAACTGTTGTCCAGGTTTTACGTAGTGGATGATTTGTCTAAAACCAGCTTTGAATTATTGTTTTCTCAGCGGCCTTTGAGGCTGCCGATAATGTTCTTCTTTCCTGATGAGTTAAAGCTGCATTGGGATTAAAACCAAACTATAACAGTTAGACAGAATGGTGAAGATTTAGATTTAGAGAGAAATATCTTCAACAGTTCAGCCTCAAACGTCCATAGATGTTTAGCTGTATCACAGACGTGAAACATACCAGAGATATTTCCTACAGCTGAGGCACTACACTTATCACACATATCACTGCGGTCTGGAATATGTTCTATGATCAAATTTGAAATGAATACCTTGGTGTGCAAGATTATTGGAAGATGAAAATATGTTTATTACAGTTTATTACACTCCAATCCCATTCAGACACTTACCTCTGAAAGTCACACTTCCATTTATTCATTATAGTAAGAGGCTTGCTATTGTGAGGGGACAGTGTGTTATACAGTAAGCTTTGGGCACTTGCCTATTTAATCTGGTTTGGATGAGCATATGAGCCAATGGATGAGAGTGAAGTTGAGAGGCACAAGGAACTCCGTTTTGTTTTTAATGCTGTACATAACTGAAGATATAGGAACCAAGAAGAGCCAGGAAGAGAGTGTGTGTCCTTCAGAGCTTAACCATTAAGGTCATAGATATCCCTGAGGGTATTTACACCCTGATTGGACCATGATGGAAAAACAAAAGGCTTGTTCCCTGTTAATAAGAGATTGTTAGGTTGCAGAGAGGAGACAGATGATGAAGATTGTATGCAATTGACAAATATTTGTTGATATGACGGCATACATCTACACTGTTTCGGATAATAGACCCCACCTAGGACAGAGTAGTTTTTTCTTTAGTGTATTAGTGAAAATGAAATCTTGAATTCTTGTTTGGTATGCAAGATTGTTGGGCATGCTAGAGCATTTTCTGAAGTTCTCCTAGATACATCAGTTTTGATTAAGCCAAATCTTAAGTGATATTACTTGCCCCATAGTAGAACTGAAAATTATGTACGGCAAGACCACCATTGTTTTTAGGACGTTGTTGTGCTGCCGTACTGATTCTGAGGGGTTTGCCCTTCCATAGAAAACTCCTGCAAGCCAAATAAAGTTCTTTATTGAAGAAGAGAGAGGACGGAGAGAGTGGCGTATCATTGAGAATAAGAAGTTCATAAGTGGTAAAACGATCACGTTGATCCTTCCAAAAAGACTAGCGTGAAGAGAAGACCGTTTTGCTAAATCATTTCTAATTTAGAGTAAGGATGAATTTAAATGTATTTTTATAATAAAGGGTGAGATTAGGTCAGATTTGATAGGTGAATCCATTAGGATCAAAGGAGAGTGGGGATGTAAGGCCTCTATTCTGACCATAAAGCTTGTCTCTTCATCAATGCAGATGTTATTTTTACCTCAGAATTTAGTCTGACCAACAGGGTCAATGGCAGGTTAGATTCAGTCTCTGTGTGTGTGAGAGTTAGCACTTCTGTTTCCTGTGTGCGAGTGTTAGCGCTTCTGTTTCCTGTGTGAGCGTTAGCACTTCTGTTTCCTGTGTGCGAGTGTTAGCGCTTCTGTTTCCTGTGTGAGCGTTAGCACTTCTGTTTCCTGTGTGCGAGTGTTAGCGCTTCTGTTTCCTGTGTGCGAGTGTTAGTGCTGCTGTTTCCTGTGTGCGAGTGTTAGTGCTGCTGTTTCCTGTGTGTGAGTGTTAGCGCTTCTGTTTCCTGTGTGCGAGTGTTAGTGCTGCTGTTTCCTGTGTGCGAGTGTTAGCGCTTCTGTTTCCTGTGTGCGAGTGTTAGTGCTGCTGTTTCCTGTGTGCGAGTGTTAGTGCTGCTGTTTCCTGTGTGTGAGTGTTAGCGCTTCTGTTTCCTGTGTGCGAGTGTTAGTGCTGCTGTTTCCTGTGTGCGAGTGTTAGTGCTGCTGTTTCCTGTGTGCCACGCTCTAGATGCTCAACTTCATGTTCTTAACATCAGAAGTTCTGTCTCACCCCCCCCCCCCCCCCCCCCCCCCCCCCCACCTCCTTGGAGAAGAAAAAACTATTTTGATGTATCGTTCTTTGATGTATCTTTTGAAAATCCATCAAGGGGCATGCCCAAGTACAGTGGCAGAACCGTCACTCCTGCATTTAAGAGGCAGAAAGGCTGGATGGAACTCAGGAGCTGGGTATCTAGTGAGCCTGTAGAATCTGTGGTGTCCAGTACCTTTGGCTCCTCCCTCAGAACAGAAAGGAATCTGATTGGTTGGCATGTTGGCATGCTGGGAGACCTAGCTTGCTGTTGTGCTGGTCCTCAGTGAAGATGCAGGTACCCAGGTGGGTACTGAGAGGACCAGAGCTGGGATGGGACGTGTCGCATTACCCTCCGGGGGGGCACGCCCCAAAACCGCAAACCTGACCACAGGCTTATCTCCAGATGAGGATGGACTGCATTTAAAATATATGTTAATGAAATTTTGTATTTGCATGTACAGTATCTGTTTCATACGCAATGCTGGTTGCTCACCTTTGAAATGCTTTATACCACCTGCACAGCAGCCCACACCTCCACCATTTTGTTTCAGGTCAGATTTGTAGAGCATTTCCCCTCTCCTGAGCCATGGACTGGGCCGGCGGCCATGATGGAATTCCGCATCAGGTTTCACGCTGTTGCATTCGGTTCTGCTGTCAGGACCGCAGACTGGAAGAGAAGCCAGAGCTGAGGTTGTGGAAAACAGTCAGAAGCAGTATTTTTTAAAATCATGTTCTGAAGGGGCGGGGGGAGGGCTTAATGAGGGCCTGCTGCCTACGCCCTGCATGCGTAATGCTATCAGCCGCCTCCCCTGGGAGCTCAGCTTGCGTCTCGCGCTGAAAGCAGGGCGGAGGAGAGCCGCCATGACTGTTCTCCTGTTACACGCGTTAATAACGTGCATTTTCATTGGCTCTCGCCGCCCTAAACCCAAAACTTGGTCACGTTACACGGTAGTAACGGTCCTTTCCTCACACACGGGCACTCGGGACCGTTGATGCCGTTGACTGGAAGGAGAGGGCTGTTGGTGCGATGGCTGGGCTGGCAGGAAGAGGAAGTGTAATCTAGACCGCGCGTGTAGCGTTACTGGACGGGACATCGGAGAAGTCCTCTGCTCTGTCGCGGCTCGTTTTCGGAGGAGAGCTACAGTGACCCCGTGCCCTGTTTTGACCTCGTTGACAAACGTCCTTAGCCACCTCTGACCCCAACTGAGAAGAGTCCTGTTTGGGATCATGTGTCTGGGTGACACTCATTTACCCAGGCCTACGTCTCTTTTATAGAGGAAGACACTAATGCATGTGTACACACACACACACACACGCACACACACACACACACACACACACGCACACATGCACACACACACACACACACACACACACACGCACACATGCACACACACACCACATGCATTAATGTCTGGTTCAAATGTGAGGGAGGGTATTGTTGCTGCAGTTGTGTATTACATGTGTCTGCCAATCGAACTTTCTGGAAAACGAAGTCAAATATCAAATCCACTGCTTTGAAGCTGGTTAACTGTCCGGCAGCTTATTAATCCAATCAGTGGAAAGTGAGACGTGATTGAAGAAAATGGGAAAGCTCTGCGTTTTCCAGCAAAGGCCACTGCTATCTCAAGCATAAGCTTTCTATGTTCTTTCTATGTCTTAGATTGGGCATATTGATGCATATTTATGTGCTCAACGGTGTCTTTGTTTTAATTTGATTTAAAAGCGTGTCTGTTTAGAGGTAGAGTGCATAGTACAATAACAAATGGCTAATAATGTGAAATCCTATTATCTGGCTAACATGGTACTAAACGGCTAGCTGGAAAAACATTCATACGTCACTGCAGAACAGTGCCTCTGTTTGCTGAGGGAGATGGGAGCTGGTTCATTCTGGGAGCTCATGTGCTGAGGTTGCCAGTGGGCGCGTCCTGCGGGGGAATGGTGTGGCTCGTACGCGTTCGTGCTCCCTTTGGCTCTGGGACGGGTACAGGGATGGGAGCACATATCTGTCCCACTGCAGCCCTGCATCAGTCCTACCTCATCTATACTCTCTTTGTGTTTTTTTTTTTTTTGGGGAGAGTTACTGTATGCTGCATGCTGCAGTAATATGAGCTGCTTATGGTGGAAATGGAGGCGATTGCACAACCCTCTGGTCAGGACGTCCGCTGACCAACAATCCAGCACCCCCACCCCCCCATTCCAAATTTGCCATGAGGAGTTGTCAGACCTACCACCACACACACACCATACAGCTCCACCAGCCTGTCACGTGCATGCGTACACACATGCACACGCGTACACACACACAACTCTCCTCGCCGCTTAAGAAACAGTTGTGTAATGTCCTACAGGATAATCCGTCTTACGCTAAGCATACCCCCCCCCCCCCCCCCCACACACGTCCCCCCCTCCCCCCAATCATGTGATGCTGTTTATGACCTGGGACGCGGTGCGGCAGGGGCGCCGGCATTGTGAGTGGCGGCCATCGGCGGTGGCGAGTCTCCCCTCCCCGGTGCGTGTACAAAACCCCGAAGCCCGACCGCCAAACCGCGAACGTGCGCTCAGCAGAGCCGCCAACCGCGCGGAGCATCATGGGTCTGTCCTCCGGAATGTTCCGCCGTCTGGGATTAGGAGACCGGCAGTGAGGGCATCAACTCGGTGACCCTTCTCACTCAAATTCCTGAAGAGACAGATCCTGCGCTTCAGTCTTTGAGAACAGTCTGTAAAACTTTGCGGAGAAGGAGGGGTTCATTTCACTGGACTTGCCAGGTGGGGGGAGATCAGGCTGTTCTTCTACGAGAGGTACTGTGGTTGTGGTTCTGGAGAAGGTTGCATGTGTACTGTGATTGTGGTTTGAGGTGTGGTTTTTTGGTAGTTTCCAAAGCTGTTGGGTGTTGTTACGGTGTGTCTGTTTCATTCATTGTGCTGTGGGACCTCGATGTAGCAGCCCAGCGGGGGCGTTATGTTTGCAGGACGGGTCCAGCGGGCAGACTGGAGGTTAGCGCGGAAGTGAGCGGCTATAGGATGCAGTGCAGGATCTCACAGCTCAGCATTCCTGTAGCGTTGTTGTAGCGTTGCTGTACCGTTGCTGTACCGTTGTCGTAAGGCGGTGGCGGCTGACGCTGTCTGCGGTGACAGGGAAGGGTAGACGCGTTTCGGACACTGATCGAATCCTGTTTGTCTCCCCTGGCAGGTTTGGTCGATGAGATCACCAACAGCGGCTTGAGGCGCCTGGGCTCGAACCCTCCCGCTGGATTTCTTCTGAAGCCGGCCGACTGCGCCCCCCCAGCCCCCCTCACCCCCCACCCCCCACCCCCTCAGCTCAACATGCTGATCAAGGAGTACCGCATCCCCATGCCCATGAGCGTGGAGGAGTACCGCATCGCCCAGCTCTACATGATACAGGTGAGAAGCATTAGCACGTTAGCGCATCGCCCTGCACTACATTATATAGGTGAGTAACATTAGCATGTTACCGCATCGCCCAGCTCTACATGATACAGGTGAGAAGCATTAGCACGTTAGCGCATTGCCCAGTTCTATATTATACAGCTGGGTAACATTAGCTCGTTAGCGTATCGACAAGCTCTACATGATACAGGTGAGAAGCATTAGCACGTTAGCGCATCGCCCTGCACTACATTATACAGGTGAGTAACATTAGCATGTTAGCGTATCGACAAACTCTACATGATACAGGTGAGAAGCATTAGCACGTTAGCGCATTGCCCAGTTCTATATTATACAGCTGGGTAACATTAGCTCGTTAGCGTATCGACAAGCTCTACATGATACAGGTGAGAAGCATTAGCATGTTAGCACATCGCCCAGCTGTACATGATACAGGTGAGTAACATTAGCACGTTAGCATATCGCCCAGCTGTATATGATACAGACGAGTAACATTAGCACGTTAGCGCATCGTCCAGCTGCACATGATACAGGTGAGTATCATTAGCACGTTAGCATATCATCCAGCGCCATATAATACAGGACAGTAATATTAGCACATTAGCGCATTGCCCAGCTCTACATGATATTCCACACACATACAGAGACAGAGACAAAGATTCATACACACAGACACTCCCCCCCACACACACGCACACACACACACGCAAGCAAATATATAAGTACGCATGCACACATATATGTACATACACACACACACACACAGATGGAGTGTGTACACAAACACACACTACATCTGTAAACCGAGTTTTGGAAGTGGGAGTGGAACCATCTGTCTCTTTGGAGGCGTGATGGCCGTCCCTTGGCTTACCTGGGCCCCTCATAAGGGTACCTGGGCGAGATGAGCATTTGAAGCTGCTGCAGGTTACTGACCAATTCAGAAGGAAACACCTGTTTCCATTTTGGTTGGTAATACGTTTCGTTGAAAGTTCTCAGGAATAATTTAAATGTTTTACCGGCATAAAAAAATCAAACGGGTGTAACCCAGGACTGGCACAGACAGACAGACAGACAGACAGGACACACGGCAGTGTGTACGTTAGCAGATCAGTGTGTTTTGCAGAAAGAGTTTGTGGTAGACAGGGAGCAAGCTCCCCCCTGTAAACGGTATGTAAAGACCTGGTTTATGACAGATTACTTTGAACTGTGTTGCCACATAATAAAGCTCATTTCTAAGGGACAGCGTGATTAAAAAAACCAGGAGTAATCCTGGAGATTACTGCCGATTAAGCTCCTGGCAAATGTTTACTGCAGAACAAAACCGCCCAGTGTTGCAGACTTGGTCGTGTTTACTGTTTCTCCTCCAGATGCCGGCGTGTGTGTGTGTGTGTCTGTGCCTTAGTGTACAGTGTGTGTGTGTATGTGTGTGTGTGTGTGTGTGTCTATGACTGTGTGTGTGTGTGTGTGTGTCTATGACTGTGTGTGTGTGTGCCTTCAAGCTTGTGTGTGTGTCTATGCCTTAGTGTACAGTGTGTGTGTCTGTATATGTGTGTGTCTATGACTGTGTGTGTGTGTGTGTCTATGACTGTGTGTGTGTGTGCCTTCAAGCTTGTGTGTGTGTCTATGACTGTGTGTGTGTGTGTGTGTGTGCCTTCAAGCTTGTGTGTGTGTCTGTGCCTTAGTGTACAGTGTGTGTGTCTGTATGTGTGTGTGTCTATGACTGTGTGTGTGTGTGCCTTCAAGCTTGTGTGTGTGTCTATGCTTTAGTGTACAGTGAGTGTGTGTATGTGTGTCTGACTGTGTGCGTGTTTGCCTTCAAGCTTGTGTGTGTGTGTGTCTATGCCTTAGTGTACAGTGAGTGTGTGTGTGTTTGTTTGCGTCTCTGTCTGTCTGTGTGTGTGTGTGTGTGTGTGTGTGTGACTTCAAGCTTGTGTGTGTGTGTCTATGCCTTAGTGAGTACAGTGCCTTAGTGTACAGTGAGTGTGTGTGTGTGTTTATGTGTGTGTGTGTGTGTGTGTGCATGCTTGCAAGCTTGTATGTGTGTCTATACGTTTGTGTACAGTGAGTGTGTGTGTGTATATAGTGTGCTTGTTTGTGTATGTATTGTGTGCTTGTGTGTGCGTGTGCCTGTGTGTGTACAGTGCGTGTGTGTGTGTATGCATACAGTGTGTGTATGTGTGTGTGTGCGTGTGTATAGTGTTCATGTTTGTGTGTGTGTGGAACAGGTGCTGTGGTGTGTGTGTGTATGCATACAGTGTGTGTATGTGTGTGTGTGCGTGTGTTAGTGTTCATGTTTGTGTGTGTGTGGAACAGGTGCTGTGGTGCTTGTGGACCTTGCTTGTGGGGACGGTTGAGTTGCAGTTGTGGGCGGAGCCTCCTCCTCCGGCTCGCTGAGGGCGGGGCTATGTTAGCGCTCTGATCCTCTCTAATGACATTAAGGCCGTTTCCCACGGGCCTGCACAGCCATCTGGGAGAGCAGGAGGGTGGAGGCGGGGGGGGGAACTCAGCGCCCCTCTGAACCCCCCCCCCCCCAACCTTTCAAACAATAATCACAACCGCTGCTAAAACTGCATCTGCTATCCCACCTTACAGAAATAATGATGTTACAGGATACAGTATATGTAACGCTGTGCAGTCACGTAGTGTGTGTAACACCACCTGTCCCATTGGCTGGGTCAGTGCTAAGTAGCGCAACATAAGGTGGATGGGGGGGGTTTATGTGGATGTCGGGGGGGGGTTAATGTGGATATTGGGGAAATTGAATGTGGATGTGGGGGGTAGGGGGTTACTGTGGATATGAGGGGGGTTTAAGGTGGATGTCGGGCGGGGGGGTAGGGGGGTTAATATGGATATTGGGGCGATAAGAGCAGTGCTCACCAGTGCGCCCGTGCATGTTGTGATTGGGCGGGGGGGTGCTGGTGCGTGTGGGCCGAACAGTGGGACTGCCCCGTGAGAGAGCCTGAGCTGTCAGCCGGGACCAGGACCTCCGCTTTGGATTCCCCCCCAGATCGGCAGCTGAAAGATGCCACTTCAGCGTCTTTGTGGGCGCCACGGCTACCAGTGACATCATTGGTGCGTGCTGTACCGCACGAGAGACGAGATGAGACTGACAGGGAGGCTGACGTGGCAGCGTTGCCTCGGCAACCCCACGGCACTCCCCGTCCCTGATCTGAGGCGGGGGGGGGGGGGGGGGGGGGAGGGGGGCGGAGCACGGAGGACCGTGCGGGAAACCTAGGCGTAGCGAAACGTACGCGCTCATTTCCTGTCCTGCTTCAGGAGCGCGCTCAGTGCACACGTCTCCATCGGAGCGTCCGGGCGGGGCTCCTCAGGGGCTGTGACCTTTCGGCCGTGCTGCTGATGAGGGCCGCGGGGTGGGGGTGGGGGTGGGGGTGGGGGGGGGGGGGGGGGGGTTCCCGAGGGAGCGATGAGTCACGGCGGGCAGGGAAGGAGGGAGTGCTGGGAGAGCAGACGCCATGGCGGAGTGCCATGTCCTCCGGCTCTCTGTTCTTGTATTCGGGATTTCTCTTCTCTGGCTCTCCTCACTGCAGAGAGTATCTCTCTTTCAGGTGGTGGGGGCCAAGTATCCCCCCCCCACCCCCGCCCCAGGACCCCGCACACGTCTCCTAATGTCCGCCAGGCGAGTCGGTGCCCGTTAATACTTAATTACAGATTCATCGTTGTGATTGGCTGATTTGCAGAGATGACCGTAAGCGAGGGCAGCGGTGTTTACACCCTGGCGGAAAGTGCCTCCACTTTGTGGTGTATAGTCAAAACAGAAACTTTGACCCACAAGCTTCTTTTTTCCAAACAAATGTTCTCCCCTCTTCAGAATTGAACATGAGTATCCCAGCATTGTGGTGGTGAGACCATTCCTGGGGTCAGATGACTTAATGACAGTTAAAAATCAGATTTTGCAGAAACACAGAACAGAATTATTCTTTCATATGACTACATTCTGGGCTCTTGACGTTTTGTGAAAAATTCTCAGGGAGGAGCAGGAGCATTTGAACAGTGAAGAAAATACATGTCCGACTCGGGTCTGGATAAGACGTTTGACAAAGCCTGCAAAATACAGAATGTGCGTAATAGAACACGTTCAATAAACCCATTAATAAAAAGGTGGTGGAGGGGGAGTAGGGTGAAAAAAGAAGTAAGTTTCTTTTTTTCTTTCCTCCCCTAATTTCATCATTTCGTCTGGCTCGTTTGTTTTTTTTTTGCTCTCCCGAGTGTAAATCTTCCGGCAGGAGGAGCAGGATTGATGCAGGCCAGCACCCCGCCCTGCGTGGGCTGTCAGCGGGGTAATGAAGTGGCGTGTGCTGGAGCTGCTGCTGGTGCTGCTGCAGGAGCAGCTGAAGGCAGGGGGGGCTGGGAGAGGAGGGGGGGGGGTAGTGGCCTGCTCTGGTGGTGGTGGTGATGGAGCTCTGCCGGCCTGCAGGGGGGGTGGGGGGGGGCACTTTGGCGGCCTTCGGGGGAGGTGGGCGGTTGTGGGGGGGGCACTTTGACGGCCTGCAGGGGAGGGGGGGGCTTCAGAGGCCTGCGGTGTGTCCGCGCTGCAGACCCGCTCAGTGCTGAGGGGCGCTCTGTGGCTAATGAATAGCCTGTCGTGTGTAATGGCGGCTGGGAGGGGCCGTCGCGGCTAATTCGCCGCCTGCCGGAAAGCCTCAGCCGAAACCCTGCCTTCCAGTCGTGGGAGCCGTCCCAATGCATGCTGGGAAGATGGCGCCCGAGGCAGGAAGACTGCGTGGGGGCGCCCTTGCAGAGTTGTCGAACCTGTTTGTGCGGTTTCTGAGAAACCGTCCCCGTTCTCTCAGACAAGACGCCCCAGGGCCGGGTTCAAGTCTGAGGACGGGGAGAGACAGCCGTGATTGGCTATCGAGTGAGAGCCGCCGTGATTGCCTGTTGAGCGAGACAAGCCAACGGTTTTTGCCGTTCGCGACTTTCCTCAGGCGGGGGGGGGGGGGGACTGACTGTTCCCGCCATCACACCGCTGTGAAAATTCCTCTCTTTCACATGGCTTCTGCAAGGAGCCTGGGGGGGCGGCAGTCCGCTGCTGATGGAACAGAGTTTATTGTTAACAGCTCTATGGCATTTATGAGCTCAGCTTGGCCATGACACATATTTATGCACGTGTGGACAGCACATTACACCATGTTCTCTAGGCAGGCACTGTGCAGAGTAACGTACAACAAGCACGAAACCGTCCAGACCCACGACGCACCTGTACTAAGTGTCATGAGTAAAACTTGGCTAACTATATAGTTAGCTAGCTGTGGCATGTCCTCACCTAACAATGTTATTTGTTGTCCCCCGTGTGTCCATACATCTGTATCGGTGGTACGCGCTAAGTAGGTTAACTAAAGTAGGCGAAACACTAACATGTTAGGGTTAGCTAAAGGAACGTTAGGCGATAAAGCTGTGCTTAAAAATCTCGTGCCGTTCAAAGTGGTGATTTTGGGAGATGCACCTGTGCATGCGTCCCACAGGTCGTCCGTGAGTGAATGAGTGAGTGAGTGACCACAATTTGCCATGCATTAAAATATTTATTATGTAAACCAGGGGTCCCCAATCCTGTACCTGGAGATCTACCGTCCTGTAGGTTTTCACTTCGACCCTAACAAAATACACTTCATTCAACAGGTAGAGATATTTTTCACCTGCTAATTAGTAGAATCAGGTGTGCCAAATCAGGGTTGAAATGAAACCCTACAGGAGGGTAGATCTGCAGGAACAGGGCTGGGCAGGCCTGATGTAAGCCCTTTTATGAATACCATGGCGGATTCCCTTAGAGGTGGGCCTGGGCGGGTGTGCAGTGTGGGGCGGTGTGCTGCCTATGACCCGTGAGGCTCTTTTGGGTCTTCAGCTCACCCAGTACCAGGCCGCAGGTTTACCGCTCGCTGAGCGGGGCTCAGGATGGCGGTATGAATTGATGATGAGGAGCGTTTGTCTGAGTTTGGGGGTTGGTGGTTGGGGGGTGGGGGGTAGGACTGGAAATGAATGACAAACAAGCTCCATTGATTTACTGCCTCAGTGAAGTTAAACAGCATACTTAAACCCTTTTTTTCTCCTCGCCTGTGCTGTCCTTCTCTCTCTCTTCGTCTCTTTCTCTCCCTCCCTCTTTCTGTCTGTCTCCTCTCTTCATGTCGTCTCTCAATCTCTCTCTCTCTCTTGCTGTCTCTCCATCTTTCTCTCGCCCTGTCTGTATGTCTCCATCTCTCTCTCACTCTGTCTCTATCTCTCCATTTTTTCACTCCCGGGCTCTGCTGTGCAGTTGTTTCTTTCTTTTGGGGGGGGGGGGGGCAGACGCTCCCACTCTGGGCCTTTCGTGACACCCCTTTCCTCTGAGCGCGAGGCTCTCTTCACCTTTCTGCGGCCCCCCCTCCCCCACACACTGCAGGCATGCTGCGGCCAATCCTGAGGGACGGCCATGCGCAGGGCAGGTGTTCAGGTGGTGTCTGTGTTAGGGGCAGGTGTGCAGGTGTCTGTGTTAGGGGCACTTAATGTGATGGTGTGTACATCCCCTTCTCCCTGTTATGAGACTATGTGTGGCTGCTTGCCAGCTCGCCCGTTCTGCTAATTCAATGCTGTTCCTGTAAGGCTCTACTAAGTGTGACCGTCTGTTTGCTGAACCCCGTCCGGGACGGGTCGGCCCGCGAGGTGGGGGGCTGGGCTCCCCGCTTTTAGGGCTGGCTGCTGATCTGGGGTACGCCCATCAGATACCCCTCCTCCGAGTTCCCCCTCTGCACCCTCTCTGCATCCTCGGCTGGATGTTCTGTGGTTCCCTGTCTTTAGAACCGCCTCGAGGCATCCTGGGTAAGGAACCTGCTCTTCTAAGACGAGGGAGCCGCAGACACAGAGCCTTGGACTCGGCTGAGTGGTCCTCCCTCACCTGGCCCTGAGCGTTTAGTCTCCCTGCGGTGTAAGCTGATCCTTTAGGCCCGTGTAATTAGCACCGGAGCTTCCTGTGGCTGAGAAGCAGAGCGGACGGGAGGAACACTGGGGCTCTGTATCTGGTGAAGGTCCTTCGGCCGACCCACTGCTGACGGGAGCCGGCGGGGTACCCTGAGGTCCCGTGGGCGGAGTTTGCGGCGTTTTGTGCTCACGGGCACGCTGAGAAACGCTTGCTGGGTGTTCAGCCCTCCGACAGTCCCGGTGAAAGGCAATCGATCACCCCTGCTGGGGCAAATGAGCAGGCGGGGGCAGGGGGGGATTTTCGGAAATAGCACAAGCTGTCCTCCCCCCTCCCCACACCCGCGTCGAGTTTGACTTTCCGTCCGGACGACTTTGCCTTCGCTCTCTCTGGCTGCGGGGGTGTTTGCTGACCTCGGCGTTTTCTCGTCCCGGCCGGGGGGGGGGGGGGGAATGAGCGATCACGAAAGCTCTCCCCCGCCAGAGAACCGCGCAGTCATCGCGTCCCGCCAACGTGACGCCGCGAGAGAGGGGCGGTGCGCGGCCCGCTCGGGCTCGCTGGCTGTGGAGCAGGGTTCCGCAGCGTCGCAGCGCTAACGGAACGCTAGCGGTCATGTTCCGCGTTCGCCGGGTCCCCCCCGACCGGCGGGAAACAGCCGGAGCGCTCTGGCGCTGTCTCTACGACGGCTCCTTCCTTTTGTCTGACTTCTGAGGAGCCGGTACGTGTTATAATGCCCTGGGTGCAGGGAGCTGCCTCCTCTTCAGGATGTGAAAGCAAATTATCGACAGATTTCGCTCGTGAGGTAATTCGCCGAGTGATAAGCAGTATAATCCACTCCGAGGTGGTATGCTATCAAAACATATAGCAGACCACCTCGGAGGCAACCGCGCCGGTTATTATCTTTTGATAGCAGGCCACCCTCGTGGTGGATTGTCCCTTACATACTATATAAATGTATTTAGCCCAGGAGCATTCGAACAAAGGCACAGAATGCAGGCATCCTGGCCATGTAATTTTATCCATTTGGGTGATGTTAACTCCTCTAACTCCTCTGCGCTCTGTTTCCCCCCCCCCCCTTGCAGAAGAAGAGCCGGGAGGAGACGTGCGGGGAGGGCAGCGGGGTGGAGATCCTGGAGAACCGGCCGTACACGGACGGGCCGGGCGGCTCGGGCCAGTACACGCACAAGGTGTACCACATCGGCATGCACATCCCCAGCTGGTTCCGCTCCATCCTGCCCAAGGCCGCCCTGCGCGTGGAGGAGGAGTCCTGGAACGCCTACCCGTACACCCGCACGCGGTGAGACACCCACACACGTCGCCCCCCGGAGGCCCGGAGGCCCCGCTGCGCCTGTGGGAGATTGTTTTCCTGGCCCTCCAGGCCAGTAGTACTGCTGGTTTTAATTGATTGATTGTTGTCAGTGATTGGCCGGAGGTTACACTCACCTGGTGCGTCAGGTTTAAATGAGCCCCTGATTAGAGGGGAGGAATGTACACTAACAGTACTTCTGGCCCCGAGGGTCAGATTTGAGTACCACTGTTTCAGTGACTGCACTGTGAGTGCTGGGTGGGGGGTGCATTCCTGACCTCTGGAGGAGGGGAGGGGGGGACATGCTTCTGAGGTGGAGCACTGTGCTCTTATACCTCATCAGAGTAGCGTGCTGTTCCACCGCTGGAAAGCCCAATATGGCCGTCTGCCAGGCTGCTAGGGTGAGGACAAATGGCTTTCTCTGCTATTTCTGTCCGCGACTGTATTGCTCTCCAATCTCACCACAGTCAGAGAATGCATTCCACTCAAATCTCACCGGAGTCAGAGAATGCATTCCACTCCAATCTCACCACAGTCAGAGACTGTATTCCTCTGCAATCTCATCAGAGTCAGAGACTGTATTTCTCTCCAATCTCATCAGAGTCAGAGACTGTATTCCTCTGCAATCTCATCAGAGTCAGAGACTGTATTTCTCTCCAATCTCATCAGAGTCAGAGACTGTATTCCTCTGCAATCTCATCAGAGTCAGAGACTGTATTTCTCTCCAATCTCATCAGAGTCAGAGACTGTATTCCTCTGCAATCTCACCACAGTCAGAGACTGTATTCCTCTGCAATCTCACCAGAGTCAGAGACTGTATTCCTCTGCAATCTCATCAGAGTCAGAGACTGTATTTCTCTCCAATCTCATCAGAGTCAGAGACTGTATTCCTCTGCAATCTCACCACAGTCAGAGACTGTATTCCTCTGCAATCTCACCAGAGTCAGAGACTGTATTCCTCTGCAATCTCATCAGAGTCAGGGACTGTATTTCTCTCCAATCTCACCAGAATTAGGGACTGACTGAATTCACTCAGACCAGGAAATGGATAGAAAGTTAATTTCCTGAAGAATGGCCATAAAATGTTAGATGAGAATTGTTTTCCGTTCCCAAAACAAATTTCTGTTAATTTCCTGAACTGTCTCATGACAATGAGAATTGGTTGAAATTGGTTGGCAGCACACCCACACACACACACAAACGTCTCCCAATGAATCCGGTGTGTAGGGGAAATCACATGCTTAGTGCCGAGCCAGCTGCTTTACACGGACAGTGTTTATGGAAATATGAAAGCTGTCATGTGACAGAGCTGACTCAGCACAAAGCCGGACCTTCAGGCCGAGCCTCTGTCAGCACTGTGCTCAGACAGCAGCGTTACGGCTGCTAGCCAATCGCGTTCCACTACGCTCCCTCCCCGCTTATTTTAATACATAAATACGATATGTATGAATTTACTGTACTAATATCAACAGACTGCCAGCACTGGTAATGATCACAGTCATAATGAACGTGCCGATAAATATGATGAAATATGGATGAGTGCTGGCAGCGGGTGGTAAAACCACCGACGCCGTGCGGCGGTAGTGGGGGCGGCTGATTGGTTGCAGCTGCCCAATGGCATCGGGTCACAGTCCAGCTGACCAATCACATGAACTGTGTCTGCACCATCATGTCTCGCTCACCAATCATGTCTACCGTGTCTGTGTCAGGCCTGGGGTCAATGTGTACGAATATACAACACGAGAATCTTTCTTTCCCCACTGTTTAAACTGCAGGCATGTACAGTATGTGTGTTTGTTTCTCTTTCACTCTCTTTCCCTCCCTCTCTTTTATCTCTTTTTGTACGATTGTTTGAAACAAGTTTTGCTTGAATATTTGTGGACAGAGATGTTTCTTTAAAATTATCAGTAAACTGTAAAACATAAAAGCCCATATTCATGATGAAGTATTTCAGGACTCTTCACAATTCGTGATTGGTTCAAGTCAACCCATCACTGATGTACTGCATTGGCCTCGCCTGTTTCTGTAGTCATGAGACCTCGCTCTCAGGTGCTAAATGAACGTGGTGAATACAGGCCTCCTTGCCCTCCTCACATTCCGTGACACGCTGACCCTGCTCTGGTCCTTGCAGGTACACCTGCCCCTTTGTGGAGAAGTTCTCCATCGACATCGAGACCTACTACAAGCCCGACACGGGGAACCAGGTGGACGTCTTCAACCTGTCGCCTGCCGAGCGGAGGCAGCGCACGCTAGGTGAGCTCACAGCCGCCGCCTTCTCTGAGGCTTCCTGTGCGGGTGACGCCCAGGTGCATGCTGGGAGATCTGCGGCTCTGGCTGCAGACCCGGACCAGGGGAGCTGTGGGGTCTGCTGGGTCCCCTGTTTAATCAGCAGTGGAGATGATTGATTAAAGCAGCTGATTACAGAGTTGACTCCTCTCACCTGCGTTCTTCAGCTGTCACCAGCTGCTGATATTAAGGTGAAAACAGAAACCCTTCAGCCATCCAGGGTCAAGGCTGCTGACCCCTGACCCCTGTCTAAAATGGGGACGTCACATCCATCCCTGCTGTTTGTGACTGACAGAATAAAAACAGTTAAAGGAGTAACGATGAACAGACCGGCCGCCCTGATAAATGATGAGTGACAGGTGTTCCAGGTCGGGGTGAGGGTGATGTTAATAGGATAGGTGCTGCAGATTGGGGTGGGGGTGATGTGCTCTGCTCTGTAATTTACTTCTCTATACGATGGGCCGGTCCCAGCTGAGGAGCACAGGTGCACCCTGGGACAGGTACGCTGGCGAGACTGAAACATCCACAGCAGAGGAAGTGCCGCACTCGCCCTGTTACATAATTACCCCCCCCCCCCCCCGCCCGTCCTCTGGCCCTCTCAGACACACAGCACTCTTACAACAGGGCCCTCTACTGGCCACCAGATGACACAACACCCCAATGTCCCCTCTGTGTGGACTGTGTGTGTGCTTGCCAGTGTGTTTGTGACTGACAGTGTCTGTGCCTTATGGTGTGTGTGTGGCTGACAGTGTGTGTAGCTAATGGTGTGTGTGTGGTTTATAGTGTGTTTGTGGCTTATGGTGTTATCCAGTTTATAGTGTATTTGTGGCTGACGGTGTGTGTGTGTGTGTGTGGTTTATAGTGTGTTTGTGGCTGACTGTGTGTGTGTGTGTGTGGTTTATAGTGTGTTTGTGGCTGACTGTGTGTGGGTGCGTGTGTGGTTTATAGTGTGTTTGTGGCTGACTGTGTGTGTGTGTGTGTGGTTTATAGTGTGTTTGTGGCTGACTGTGTGTGTGTGTGTGTGGTTTATAGTGTGTTTGTGGCTGACGGTGTGTGTGTGCATGTGTGGTTTATAGTGTGTTTGTGGCTGACGGTGTGTGTGTGCATGTGTGGTTTATAGTGTGTTTGTGGCTGACTGTGTGTGTGTGCGTGTGTGGTTTATAGTGTGTGTGTGGCTGACTGTGTGTGTGTGCGTGTGTGGTTTATAGTGTGTTTGTGGCTGACTGTGTGTGTGCGTGTGTGGTTTATAGTGTGTTTGTGGCTGACTGTGTGTGGGTGCGTGTGTGGTTTATAGTGTGTTTGTGGCTGACTGTGTGTGGGTGCGTGTGTGGTTTATAGTGTGTTTGTGGCTGACGGTGTGTGTGTGCATGTGTGGTTTATAGTGTGTTTGTGGCTGACTGTGTGTGTGTGCGTGTGTGGTTTATAGTGTGTGTGTGGCTGACTGTGTGTGTGTGCGTGTGTGGTTTATAGTGTGTTTGTGGCTGACTGTGTGTGTGCGTGTGTGGTTTATAGTGTGTGTTTGTGGCTGACTGTGTGTGGGTGCGTGTGTGGTTTATAGTGTGTTTGTGGCTGACTGTGTGTGGGTGCGTGTGTGGTTTATAGTGTGTTTGTGGCTGACTGTGTGTGTGTGCGTGTGTGGTTTATAGTGTGTTTGTGGCTGACTGTGTGTGTGTGCGTGTGTGGTTTATAGTGTGTGTGTGGCTGACTGTGTGTGTGTGCGTGTGTGGTTTATAGTGTGTTTGTGGCTGACTGTGTGTGTGTGCGTGTGTGGTTTATAGTGTGTGTGTGGCTTTCGGTGCGTGTTTGGCTTACAGTGTGTGTAGCTGATGGTGTATGTGTGGCTGATAGTGTGTGTTTTGCTGACTGTGTGTGTGGTTTATAGTGTGTTTGTGGCTGACTGTGTGTGTGTGTGTGTGGCTTATGGTGCGTGTGTGGCTGACTGTGTGTGTGTGTATGTAGCTGATGGAGTGTGTGTGGCTGACTGTGTGTGTGTGGTATGTAGTGTATTTGTGGCTGACTGTGTGTGTGGTTTATAGTGTGTTTGTGGCTGACTGTATGTGTGTGTGTGTGTGTGTAGCTGATGGTGTGCGTGTAGATGACTGTGTGTGTGTGTGTGTAGCTGATGGTGTGTGTGTGGCTGACTGTGTGTGTGTGTGTGTGTGTGTGTGTGTGTGTGGCTTATGGTGCGTGTGTGGCTGACTGTGTGTGTGTGTATGTAGCTGATGGAGTGTGTGTGTGTGTAGCTGATGGTGTGTGTGTGGCTGACTGTGTGTGTGTGTGTGTGTGTGTGTGTGTGTTTGTGGCTGACTGTGTGACCCCATTCTTGTCTGTGTTTTCTCGAATCAGTAGTGGAGGTTGCACCAATTAAAAAATGCATTAAAAAGTGTGTTTCTGTGTGTGTGTGTGTGTGTCACCCTGGCTGGCCCAGACCCCATCGACATCGTGAAGGACCCCATCGCCCCCCACGAGTACCTGGCGGAGGAAGATCCCCGGCTCTACCGGTCACTGAAGACCAAGCGGGGGCCGCTGACGGACGACTGGATCCAGGACTATGACAACGACCCCGGGAAGATACCCATAATGTGCGCCTACAAGCTGTGCAAGGTGGAGTTCCGCTACTGGGGCATGCAGTCCAAGATCGAGCGCTTCATCCACGACGTCGGTGCGTATACGGGGGGGGAGGGGGGGGGGTCGTGCATATCTGTGTGTGCGTGTGTGTTTGTGTGCGTGTGCGTGTGAGAGAGTGTATGTGTGTGTGTGCGTGTAAGCAGTCTGAAAAGACACAATTCTTTTCACTTTAAATATTGTCAACATTTAGCAGGAAATTGTTCTTTTGTACTGTGGTATGCTTTGTGGTTCTTTAAGCAGTTAGGGAAATTCCATCGAAGCGTTGTCGTCTAATTCTAAAGAGTTAACACATTTCAAATACGTGTTCAATTCAGGTGAAGAATGGGCGAAGGGGTGGAGCTTCCAGTGACTCAGTGTTTTCAACCAGCTGTATTCTAATTTAGATGGAAAAACCTTTTGACTGGTTCAACTAGTTTTTGACAGCCCAGTGATTGACAGCTCATTGTTCCTCCAGCCATTATGGGGTTCATGGAGACTCGCTGTCCCAGTACTGCTCTGTGTGTATGTGTGTGTGTGTGTGTGTGTGTGTGTGTGTGTGTGTGCATGTGTGTGTATGTGTGTGTTTAGGGGCTAGTTTGTCGTCTGAAGTGATGAACACAGTCCACAGTCCGTACACATGATGAGTGACTTTAGAGGGAATAGTTAAGGGGGTCCCAGTCAGCTGAGGGCTGCATATCTGGGCGCTCAGGCCCACGTACTCTAGTATCAGATGTAGAAACTTGTTTGCAGTGCTGAGGTAGGTTTGTGCTCTTTGTCTGTCTTTTCTAAACACCGATGAGCCACCGGAGCCTCGATTTGTCCTTAACCTCACACAGTAATACGGCCAATGTTAGTTCAGCTCATACTGGAGTTTATCTGAGTCCAGAATGGGTGAAATGTACTAAGAGTTGGTTGCATGTCTTCCTGCAGCGCTGTGAATTGTGGGTAGTCCTGTGGAACCCTGTTACATCCTAACCCTAAACTCGCACAGTAATACAGCCAATGTTAGTTCAGCTCATACTGGAGTTTATCTGAGTCCGGAATGGGTGAAACGCACTCAGAGTCGGTTGCGCATCCTCCTGCAGTGCTGTGAATGGTGGGTGCTCCTGCGGAACCCTGTCACATCCTGGGCCCCGTGTTTGCTCAGGCTGCAGCGGAGCTCGGTCCTCGGTGCTTATCTCTGCCCGGCGTAGGTGTGCTGACAGGTGGACAGGTGGCCGTGCGGAGGCCGGGGGATATCTCTCTAATCATTAACCAGCTCTTAATGAGAGCCTCTTAATGGCGGCAGAACTCCGGGCGATTCCGGGCAGCGAGGGGGACCGGCAGGCACCGGGGGCGCGTGGCGGGGCGGATTCATTTCCTGGCCGTGGCGTTCCGCGTCCTCGGGGCGGCGGCGGCGTTTGTTTGCTCTCCGATGGAGGCGCAGAGAGCCGCTCGACCGCCTCCCTCGTTCAATCTGAGCGTAATTAGCGCTTCGCCAGCCGCCGCCCCTGCCCTCCTCCGGTCAGACTGCCGATGTGGAGCCGGACCGGCCTGCTTTGTGCTCCAATCACAGCCCTCCTGGCCGTGTTACAGTGCGTTACTGAAGGTGTTGGTGTTGCCTGTAGGGGGCGCTCTTCCCTCTGGTCCATGTAGAAACCCAACGCCCCAGCACAGTGGTGTAGGAGATGCCGTCCTTGGGATGAGACCTTAAAACTAAGTCCTGACTCAATGCAGTCATTAACGATCCTGTGGCACTTTTACAAAGTGTGGGGGTGCTAACCCTGGTGTCTGGCCCCCTAATCATCTTCTGTATCTGGTTGGCTGCGCAGTACCTTGTGTGTGTACATGACCCCCCCCACACACACACACACACTCAGTGAGTTTCCGACCAGTGAGTTTTAGCCAAAAAATATGGGACGACAATCGTGCAGGCAGAACACCCCTGCATCTGTTTCTTTTCTCCGCTGGACCCGTTTATACGTTCCCTCCGTTCCTCCATTCGTCCCAGGACGGAGGGATCCGTTTGGGTCTGTGAATGGACTTCCCTGAGCTCGTCGGCTCTCTCTCTCTCTCTCTCTCTCTCTCTCTCTCTCCACACTCAAACACCATCACAGACTGCAGCCCATATGCTATTCTGTGTCAGAGGGTCAGCAGGTCAGCAGACGCAAAGCAGCCTATGAACTTTGACCTTTGAGTGACCTAGGATGGAGAGGTTTCTCTCCCTCTCCCTCTCTCTCTCACCTGCCCAGTCTCTCCCTCTCTCTCTCTCTCTCTCTCTCTCTCTCTCTTGCAGCGCATTACAGCACATTAGATCACTGCCACTTAGCGAACGCTCTCTTATCTCCCGTCCAGGAGCCACTTAACAGAGTACACAAGTGCTTTCAGGAACTTAAGAGCAGCTCAACACGGCAGATTCCTTAGACCCGGCAGGTAATCAGCTCCTGCTTCTCCTTCGTCCGCTCCGCTTCGTGGATGCGGAAGGTTCTGGGGCCGCGTCGTATCGCAGTTCAGAACGTCCGCAGGAGTCTTGTCCTCGGTATTGACCCTTAGTGACCTTTCGGAAGGCTCGGTGGCGGGCAGACGGCACTTTCAGGGCTGAGAACACGGAGCTGGTTATCTGGTGGGGTTAGTGGATCTGTGGCCTTGGGCAGTATGACCCCGGAACAGTGGGGTGACCCAGGAGCAGGGGTTCCTCCTGCAGTTTGGATGGTTCTGTGCGGTTCCTCTGTGTTTGTGTGAAGCTGGGGGAACAGGTGGTATGTTTGGTTTGAGGGTGGGTGTTTAACGGCCCCCCCTGCCCCCCCCCCGTCCCCCCCCAGGACTGCGGAAGGTGATGGTTCGGGCGCACCGGCAGGCCTGGTGCTGGCAGGATGAGTGGTACGGCCTGACCATGGAGGACATCCGGCAGCTGGAGCTGGAGACGCAGCTGATGCTGGCTCAAAAGATGGCGCAGTTCAGCTGCCCCGAGGAGGGGGGCGAGCCCAACGGCGGTGCCCCCGCCTCCCCCGACAAGGAGCAGGACGCCAAGGAGGCGCCCGGCTCCAAGGAGGCGCCAGAGACCCCCGCCAACCCGCTGCAGAACCGCGGCGAGCTCACCAAGCAGTGGTCCACCTCCTCCCGGTCCTCCCGCTCTTCCAAGAGAGGAGGTGAGTGTGCGTGTGTGTGTGTGTGTGTGTGTGTGTGAGAGTGTGTGTGCGTGTGTGTGAGTGTGTGTGTGTGTGTGTGTGCGTGTGTGTGTGTGTGTGTGTGTGTGTGTGAGAGAGTGTATGTGTGTGTTCGTAGGAGAGTGTGTGTATGTGTGCATATCTTTGTGTGCCTGTGTGCCTGTGTGTGTGTGTGTGTGTGTGTGTGTGTGTGTGTGAGTGCGCGTGTGTATGTGTGTGCGCGTGTTTGATGGGTGTGACTGCTAACACATTGCTAATAAATGAAGCAGCTCTGGACTATGAGGAATTAATTTAAATAAATGAATATGAATAGACTGCCACTGGAGAGCTCATTACATGATTTAAATAGATTTGTGTTTTATATGAGAATGGTCCCGCTCTGCGGGGCGAGCGGATGACCCGTACATGGGAACGTGGCACACCAGTTCTGATCTAGAACGTTCTTACACCCTCTTCTGTGGAGGGGATAATGTTCACTGTGCTAGTTAGACTGGGTACGAAGGACACCCCCCGTCTCCTCACCCTGCTCCTGTACCTCATCACTCTGCACCTCCACCTTCTCACTCTGCACCTCCTCACCCTGCTCCTGTACCTCATCACTCTGCACCTCCTCACCCTGCACCTCCACCTTCTCACTCTGCACCTCCACCTCCTCACCCTGCACCCCCACTTCCCACCCTTCAGCTGGGTGGAGACTTTTGGAGTGTTTTGGGCGTGGCTCTGACGCTGTCTGTGTTTCTGTCCTGTGTGCCGTCTGTCCGTCCAGGGAGCCCGTCCCGCCACAGCATGTCGGAGTGGAGGATGCAGAGCATCGCGCGCGACTCTGACGACAGCACGGACGACGAGTTCTTCGACGCACACGGTAATTCTACCCCGCCCACTGTCCTGATGTGCTAGTGTAGAGCACAGCGACACGGCATGTGTGTGTGGGTGTGCGTTTGAGAGTGTGAGTGTGTGTGTGTGTGTGTGTGTGTGTGAAAGAGAGTGTGTGTGTGTGAGAGAGAGAGAGAAAGAGTGTGTGTGTGTGTGTGTGCGCATGTGTGTGTGAGAGAGAGAGTGTGTGTGTGAGAGAGAGAGAAAGAGAGAGAGAGAGAGAGAGTGTGAGAGAGTGTGTGTGTGTGCGTGTGTGAGAGAGAGAGAGAGAGTGAGAGAGAGAGTGTGTGTGTGTGTGTGCGCATGTGTGTGAGAGAGAGAGTGTGTATGTGTGCGTGTGTGTGAGAGAGAGAGATAGAGAGAGAGAGAGTGTGTGAGAGAGTGTGTGTGTGTGTGTGTGTGTGTGTGCGTGTGTGAGAGAGAGAGAGAGTGAGAGAGAGAGTGTGTGTGTGTGTGATTTTGTGGGCGTGTGTGTGTGTGTTTGAGCGAGTGTATGTGCATATGTATGTGTGCACAGTCCTGCGTGATGCTGACTCTAAGTGCCTTTCTTTGACACACAGATAATTTTTTAAGTCCCGATAACCAGCAAGCGTTGGGCCTGCAGATGCAGTAGGTTGGTATGGCGGTAGCCGTGGTTACCGCTGGGTTGGCTCCGCCCCTGAACTCAGTGACGGGGGGTTGTGGGTGACTCAGCACTACGACAGGCGCACTCCTCCGCTGGCCTCCCTGTATCCATCTCCCCTTCACTATTGCCCTTTGCCTGGCTGTGTCACTGGAAAGAGAGAGATGACACTGTGTTACTGCCTGTGTTGTTGCCTCTGCCACTGCCTGTGTTATTGCCTGTGCCACTGCCTGTGCTGCTTCCTGTGTTATTGTTTGAAATGACCATCCATGTACCTCAAGGCATTTATTAATGAACCTGACCTCAGTCCCTGCTGGAATATATTCATGTGGAGAAGTAAGAAAGTGTCCTGCCTGTGTGCGTGCGTGCGTGCGTGCGTGCGTGGGTCGGTGCGTGTTTGTGTGGGTGGGTGGAAAAGTGTGTGTGCATGTGTGTTTGCCTGTGAATGTGAATAGTGAAATATAGTGGAAAAATATTTTGCTACCTACACTCGGATTAATGATAAACCGCACATCTTGAATTTTGTATTAACATTTTGCAATGAGCTGTAATTCTCAGAATTAATTCTATTTTGTAGATGTATTTGTACCTTGTTAATCAGCTTTTTACATAAAGGAGTACAAATTGCGATTTGCAATACCCTGCGCGTTCAGAATATTCACAACTATGTTTCTTGTACTTTTATCAACTGTATTTTAAACAAGCCGAAGGCTTTTGTGACTAAAATGTAAAAATGTAGAGTCGTGTCCAGGAAAGCAAATGAAGCTGTTATTTCAGTTCAGTTATGTGCCTTCAGAGTTTTCTGGAGCGAATTTAAGCTGCTGAATCAGGGGAGTCTAGCCGCACTCGAGACTTTGAAATAAAGCTGTAACGTTTGAACTCTCAGAAGAAGCCCAGGAACAATTCAGCCCCGATTCTTTTACTATTTCAGGGCTCAGTAGTCTGATTTACATCTGTCTGTCTGTCTGTGAATAAATATCCCGGTCTGTCTGTCTCTCTGTGGTCTCCAGTATATGGATATTTTTTGGCTATACGGATATGTTCGTAGTCACGTCTGTCTGCTTCCTGCTTGCTTCAGGATCAGCGAATGGCTTTTCAGCTTTTCTGACCCGAGACCGAAATGCTTTGCCTGTTTTTTTCCCCCCCCATCGAGTCTGTGAACCTCATTCCCACATTCCTTGAAAATTTCAAATCTTGAAGAAGAAAAAAAAACCCTCAAGGACGTGAAAGTAATTGAAAACAGTAACTTTGAATTTATTTACGCGTTCATTTTTTTAGAGGTTGTGCCAGCCATTCCTGAAAAGCCTCATGTCAGCTTTTTCATGCACTTCATGCCCTGTGAACCTGTTCGAGAGTCTGAATGCAATTTTGTGGATGAGGTCGGGATGGAAGATGAACAAGCTTAATCCTGGGTCAGCCGCTTCAAGCGCATTTTCCCTTGGCCTGGAACACTGCTCACGTTGTGTATTGCGTCTCTATGGGTCCTTGAGTTCATGTAAATTCGATGTTTAAAGTCTGAAAGGATGACACAGGTAAGTGTGGGAACCCTGTTTATAGCACTGTGATAGCTTTCAGGTGAATTCAGGGCACTTCCTGTAATAAACGGTGGTTTCAAATAGCAACTGACTCATAGTAACCATAGTAACCACACCAAGCTCCACCCAGCTTTCCATCCCAGTATCACGCCATTGGTTAAATGAACATGAAATTATTATTAGTTTTTTAAGCAAACTGTAAATCCATGATTCACAAACTGTATGTATGAATAAGCAGCACACAAACATTGTATAATCTACTTTATCAGCGAGCATTAATCATGTGTTTAGATTAGGTTTATATGCCTGTTATTAAGGCCCAAGACTGGTTACTCCACAGTGACACCAACAGTACTAAACACAGTAGTCTAGAGTCTGGGTTTTCAACAGGGGTCTTTATGGGTACTGTATGGTCCCTGGCCAGACTCTTACATGCAATGAATGTAGATTTGGGAAATTATTTAAAATAAAAAAACATTATAAATATAAATAAATAACCCTCTTTAACTTATGATGGCGAGGGGAGTCCCCTTTAATTTTCTGCATGCACGTTCTAGCAAGATTAGATTTAAAACTTTTTACGACTCGAACAACCATGAATTATTTGAGGGTTTTCATTTCCAGTCAGATCAGAAGAATGTGTGTGCTAATGAACTCGCAGTTTCTCTAATTGAGTACATAATATTGAGTACATACAATTACAAACTCACCATAAATGGACTGACTGGCTGATGGCTGATGGATTGACAGTTGGCTAATAACTCTAGTGTTACTCATTTTAGAATACTACATCCACCAATGAAAATCTGCCTCTCCATAATCACTGCACACACTGTTGTGTCACTTCCTGTTTGGTCATCACAGTACAGTCCTCCGAGTGAGGCAGTGTGGGAAACAACAGTACCCATAAATCCTCCAGACAGGGTGTCTGTTCATTCGGAATCATTTCAACTGAATGTCCAGGGCCTGTCAGTCATCAATCAATCAATCTTTACTTATGCACAGGAATTTTAAATAAAACTGAACAAATCCCATTTGAGTGCCTGAATAATCACACCCTTACTTTGTAAAAGGCTGAACTCCTGCAATGTGTCCACTTGTTTCAGAAATAGGTGTTTTAAAGCACAAATAGGTGTTTTAAAGCACATGAACAGAGCAGGGGGTTTCTGTATTGGCATTGCCCACTTCTGGCCTGCGGTTTATTCACCGCTCACCCGGGATGTGAGTAAAGATCAGCTAGCTAGTGCTAACATGAAGAGGCTCCCAAAAATCATGGGCCTATCAGGTCCTAAAATAAAGACGTTCCCACAAAACATAGACCTGTTTAGCCCTAAAATAAAATGAAGAATTTCCCATGAAAAATGGGCCTAGCCAGTGCTAGACATTTAACTATTCTCCCCTCATCTCATTCCACACTGGCACAGATTCAGTGGGGGGGGGGGGGGTGTTGGGGTTGCCAACAAAGGTAGCTTCCCTTTCTGGGGTGGGGGGTTGGCCGGTGCATTTATACTGAACAAGTAGCATCCCTCAGCCAAACCCTGTGGTTGAGGGTTTCATTGTCCTATTGACCGCGGTGAACGTGTTCGCCAGCAGTCCTGAGCAGCAGACCCGAGTAGTCGATCAGGGTTTTGTGGGCTATAGCTGCAGACGCTCGCGTCGCTCTGCCCGCCCGCTCCACCATTTCGAAGGCCGAGGTCACGGAGGGTTAATTAACGGCCTGCGTCGCTCTTGCTTTTCCCTCTCAGAGGACCTGTCCGACAACGAGGAGATCTTCGGCAAGGAGATCACCAAGTGGAGCTCCAACGACCTGATGGACAAGATCGAGGCGGCCGACGCGGACGGATCCCAGGGTACGGGGGCCGCGCCGAGCCCAGTCGGCATACGGAGGGGCCCCATGGTGCACTTTCAGTGGCCTTGATTTAAGAGCCCCGCCCTTGCTCCGCCTTGTCTTGCGACCTGTGTGTTTTACATCGTCTTTCTTACGCCAAACGCATCCCGTGCTGCCGCTAAGCGGTTCAGCTCCGCTGGTGGTACTAGAGTTTTCATTTAACCCCAGACCAGCTCCCAGTTGCCCTCTCACAGCCCTTAATAGGATTACTTATGAAAGAGGCGTCTGGATCCACTGTAAGAGAGAGCGGGATTCCCGGGAATGCCAGAGTACCCTGTGAGTCGTAGCAGAGACGGTGTTTTTGTGCGGGCGTCTTGCCTGGGGGGGCAGACGAAGGAGACTCTCCGAAACGGCTCTCACGGATTTCTGTGGCGGTTTCGGCATCTGTGCCGAGGCATTAAAAGTTCAGTCTGTTCACAGCCGTGTGAGAGTGCTGGTCAGGGTGCTTGTGTCGCACTCGCGAACACAGCGCCCCTGTCTGCAGCGCAGTTCTGCGGTTTGTGTGAACGGGCTGAATCTTACTTCAGGTAGACTTGTGAAACTAATAGCGTTGTTACACGCCGGCCTCTAACCCAATGGCTCTTGAGCAAGTTGAGCATCAGGGCCAATCAAATGGATTCCGATGGAGGGTTTGATGAGTAAAACAACTCTTGTGTATTTGCAGGGGACTACCAGGAAACAGGTGGGGAGTACGCAGTGACTGGCAGCGGGGAGGGGCTCGGTGAGGTACGTACTGCCCCCTCTAAACGGGCTCCAGGATCAGAATCTAGATCCAGCACGAGTTGCACCAAACAACTTGAGATGGGGGGTGGGGAACTGTGTAATTATCTTGTGTGTTTTTGTCTGTCCGATGTAGGTGATTTTGTAGAGGTCCTTTTTACGATAATCTTCTGAGCACAAAACGTATTGCTTCAGTCTCAACTGTAAGTTGTCGAGCTCTAAAGAAGAAAATAAATCTTCTTGGCGCTCTTTTAAACTCTACCGCTGAACTTTAACGGAGAGGGAAACAAATCACAGGGAGTATTTCAGAAACACATCTCTTGGGTGCCGTAAGAAAAAGCACCTACTGTTTATCTGCATCGCAAAACGAAACAATCACTCAAAGGCGGTGTCGCTGTTAATCAAATGGAAAGCCTTTTCCACGAGATTACTCATTACGCCAGTGTACTGGGGTACACAGTGTCCAAGAGTACACAGTGTTCAGGGGTATGCAGTGTACAGGAGTACGTAATTACAGGGGTACACAGTGTTCAGGGGTATGCAGTGTACAGGAGTACGTAATTACAGGGGTACACAGTGTTCAGGGGTACACAGTGTGTAGGGGTACGCAGTGTTCAGGGGTATGCAGTGTACAGGAGTATGTAAAGACAGGGGTACACAGTGTTCAGGGGTATGCAGTGTACAGGAGTACATAATTACAGGGGTACACAGTGTTCAGGGGTATGCAGTGTACAGGAGTATGTAAATACAGGGGTACACAGTGTTCAGGGGTATGCAGTGTACAGGAGTATGTAAATACAGGGGTACACAGTGTTCAGGGGTATGCAGTGTACAGGAGTACATAAATACAGGGGTACACAGTGTTCAGGGGTATGCAGTGTACAGGAGTACATAAATACAGGGGTACACAGTGTTCAGGGGTATGCAGTGTACAGGAGTACATAATTACAGGGGTACACAGTGTTCAGGGGTATGCAGTGTACAGGAGTATGTAAATACAGGGGTACACAGTGTTCAGGGGTATGCAGTGTACAGGAGTATGTAAATACAGGGGTACACAGTGTTCAGGGGTATGCAGTGTACAGGAGTATGTAAATACAGGGGTACACAGTGTTCAGGGGTATGCAGTGTACAGGAGTATGTAAATACAGGGGTACACAGTGTTCAGGGGTATGCAGTGTACAGGAGTACGTAAATACAGGGGTACACAGTGTTCAGGGGTATGCAGTGTACAGGAGTATGTAAATACAGGGGTACGCAGTGTTCAGGGGTACACAGTGTGTAGGGGTACGCAGTGTTCAGGGGTACGCAGTGTGTAGGGGTACCCGGTTCTGTTAACTGGTATGGCTGGGGCACTGCCGTCCCCACCGTCACGGTAACCAGCCCCCCCCGCCCACCCCCGACTGTGAGTAGCATCCAACCCCAGTGCATCATGGGCCATAGCCACACAATCTCTGGCTGAGTTTCACCACTTTGTGCAACCCTGGTGTGAGAGCCACTTATTTGTACAGTGGGCTACCAATGAAAGTTTGGTGTCCGAGTGAAAGGGTGTAGATTTTGTTCTAACAGTGTTCTGAAACCAAGGTAGTAAAAATGAGTTGAGTTTGTTTACCTTCTCAGGTAAACGGGCTTAACATTTTAGACATGTTAGCCACTGATGGCAAAGGGGTCTATGCTAGGCCCATGCCTGCTGCATCTGCTGGAACCTTACAGAAGACGAGGGACGATGTCGTGTTAATTCGCGACAGAGCCCCCAAAAATCCCCGCCTCACTGCCCCGACCCTCCGTCTCGGTCAGCTGTGACACGCTTCCCGGCGCCCTCGACGCCGCCCGAATAACAAATCGGCCCTCACCTAACATCATTCCGTCACGCGTAACGCCGTCACCAGCTGCGCACAGGGAAAGCTCGCCTGGGGGGGGCGCTGTTTCCCCCCTCCCCACCGCACGCTCTGGCCTCATTCAGCAGCGCTCATACCGGCTTTATGGCCACAGAACCCAACCGGCGCTACTCTACAGCGCTGTGTGTGGCTCGCATGTGTCAGTGTGAGGCAGTGACTGTGCTTCTTGTGGTTTATAATGACTAGAACTGGGGTCTGCTGGCCCGGCCCTGGAAGCCACAGGGTCTCCTGTGGTCTTTTTTTTTTTTCTCTCACTTTGAAGTGAGCTGCTGAGTCAGACCCCACTAACCAGGTGAGATTCAGACCCCACTAACCAGGTGACAGACCCCAGAAACCAGGTGAGGTTCAGACCCCACTAACCAGGTGACAGACCCCAGAAACCAGGTGAGGTTCAGACCCCACTAACCAGGTGAAGTTTAGACCCCAGAAACCAGGCAAGGTTCAGACTCCAGAAACCAGGAGAGGTGAGGTAATCGGTTCAGACCCCAGAAAGCAGGTGAGGTTCAGACCCCACTAACCAGGTGAAGTTTAGACCCCAGAAACCAGGCAAGGTTCAGACCCCAGAAACCAGGGGAGGTGAGGTAGTCGTGTAATCGGCCCCAGACCCCACGGCAGTCCCGGGCTTGGGTCGCAGAACCCTAACCCCTTCCTGTCTGGCTTTGCCCCGCCCCCTCCAGGACGGCTCTTCCCAGGAGCCCTTGCAGCCGTCTAAGATCCACGTGCTCATCCTGGTCCTCCACGGGGGGAACATCCTGGACTCGGGGGCGGGGGACCAGAGCAGTAAGCAGGGGGATGTGAACACCATCAGCACGGCGTTTGAGACGGTGATGCGCGTGCACTACCCCACCGCGCTGGGCCGCATCGCCATCCGCCTGGTGCCCTGTCCCGCCATCTGCGCCGAGCCCTTCTCCCTGGTGTCCAAGTGAGCGCCCCCCCACCACGCATACACACACACACATACACACACACACACGTGAGCATGCACACACATGTGCACCATTCAGATGTACACTAATGATGGCTGCTCTTTCTCTCCCTCTCTCTGTCCCCCCTTCTCTTTCCTTCTCTCTCTGTCTCTTCTCTCTCTCCTCTCTCTCTCTGTCTTTCTCTTCCCCCTCTTCCCTGTCTCTCTCTCACCCCCTCACCCCCTCCCCCTCTCTCTCCCTCTCCCCCCTCCCCTCCCTCTCTTTCTCCCCCTCTCCCCCTCCCCTCCTCTCTTTCTCCCCCCTTCTCCCCCCTCTCCCCTCCTCTCTCTCCCCCCTTCTCCCCCCTCTTCCCTGTCTCTCTCTCCCCCCTCACCCCCTCCCCCCTCTCTCTCCCTCTCCCCCCTCCCCTCCCTGTCCCCCCTCCCCTCCTCTCTTTCTCCCCCTCTCCCCCTCTCTCCCCCCTCCCCTCCTCTCTCTCTCCCCCTCTCCCCCTCTCCCCCCTCCCCTGCTCTCTTTCTCCCCCTCTCTCCCCCCTCCCCTCCTCTCTCTCCCCCTCTCCCTCCGCCCCCCCCCCCCGTAGTCTGAGTCCCTACAGCTATGATGAAGGCTGCCTCTCCAGCAGTCAGGACCACATCCCTCTGGCCGCACTGCCCCTGCTAGCCACCTCCTCCCCGCTCTACCAGGACGCCGTGGCAACCGTCATCGCCCGTGCCAACCAGGTGTATGGTGACTTCATCAAGTCCTTGGAGGGGGCCACCTTCTCAGGGCAGGTGAGATCAGCGTGTCCCAAAAGAAGTCCTCTAGTTTCTCTGTGCAGCTCTACTCCATGCTCCCATATTCAGAAAGGACCTGTTTGAGGTCATATTTGAGCAGGTGGTACTGTAGTTTTTTTGATCTTTTAATCTTATTTTGTTGGCATTCATTTTATTTTGTTCTAGTTTTTGTGGTGTAATTTAAACCGCAGTCTGAAATCAAATCTTAAATGTACTGTTTGTTTAGAGTATTGGTGATGCGTAAGGCTGTGTCTGTGTGCTGGCGTAGTTTAGACTGCAGTCTGAAATCAAATCTTAAATGTACTGTTTGTTTAGAGTATTGGTGATGAGTAAGGCTGTGTCTGTGTCCTGGTGTGGTTTAAACTGCAGTCTGAAATCAGATCTTAAACGTACTGTTTGTTTAGAGTATTGGTGATGCGTAAGGCTGTGTCTGTGTGCTGGTGTATCAGATCTTAAATGTGCTGTTTGTTTAGAGTATTGGTGATGCGTAAGGCTGTGTCTGTGTGCTGGTGTATCAGATCTTAAATGTACTGTTTGTTTAGAGTATTGGTGATGCGTAAGGCTGTGTCTGTGTGCTGGTGTATCAGATCTTAAATGTACTGTTTGTTTAGAGTATTGGTGATGCGTAAGGCTGTGTCTGTGCTGGCGTAGGTGTGTCTCATTGGCGACTGCGTCGGCGGGATCCTGGGCTTTGACGCTCTGAGCAGCAGCTGCCAGCCGGTGTCTGAGAGCCAGAACAGCAGCCGCCGCGGAAGTGTGGCGAGCACACACGTGAGGCCCCGCCCACTTCCGCCTGTCCTGCTCTGACCCCGCCCAAGATCTCCACATTTGTCCCTCCAGCCTCCCCAGCCTGCTGTGGCCCCACCCCTTTCTGTTATCTGTCTATCTTCACAGTGACTCCTCCTCCTTTTCCTTTGCTTCTGACCACTTTACAGTGGCCCCTCCCATTTGTCCTGTAGCTCCACCCCTTTTCTGCAATTCCCAAAGGATACCCCTCCCACATCACAGTCACTCCATCACACACACACACACACACAACACACACACACACACTCCTGTGACGCTCTGCCCTGTCTGTCCCCTGTGCAGGACAGTGACCTGCTGTCCCCCGGGATCGTGATAAACTGCTCGGGCGGTTCCCCTCTGGAGGGCAGCAGGCACCTGAGCCGCAGCAACATCGACATCCCGCGCTGTGGGGCGCCCGACGACCCCCGAAAACAGCTGCCCCGCAAACGCAGCGACTCCTCCACCTACGAGCTGGACACCATCAAGCAGCACCAGGCCTTCCTGTCCAGGTGAGACCACCCACCTGTACCCCCACCCTGACCTTTAACCCCGCCCTGTCCACTCACCTGTACCCCCACCCTGACCTTTAACCTCGCCCTGTCCACCCACCTGTACCCCCACACTGACCTTTAACCTCGCCCTGTCCACACACCTGTACCCCCACCCTGACCTTTAACCCTGCCCTGACCACACACCTGTGTCCCACTCTGACCTTTAACCTCTCCCTGACTGTTAACCCCGCCCTGAGCACACACCTGTACCTCACCCTGACCTTTTACCCCACCCTGACCACACACCTGTACCCCACCCTGACCTTTAACCCTGCCCAGACCGCACACCTGTATCCCACACTGACATTTATCTCCACTCTGAGTCCCTGTTTGTTATTTCTGTCTAGTTTTGGTGAGCACTCTTACACTGGAGATTCCAGAATAAAAGTCATTTTATTTGGATGCGTTTAACTGGTTATAAATTCAGGGAAGCTCCTCGGAGAGTCGTTAGTGACAGGAGGGGGTATTTCAGTTTGGCTGTTATTGATTGGCTCTAGAGGGCATTCATTAGCCTGTGAGGTACATCCCTGTGGCTCTACATGGGACAGTCCTTTAATTTTGGCAGTGAATCATCCCCCCCCCCCCTTTCTGGGTAGGCTCCAGTAAAAGAGCGCCCAGAATAAATCTCACACAGCATCTGCTCATTATGAACAGCGATGTGTGTCCGTATGCAAGTTTAGCCTCTCCAGAATGAATGTGTGTGTTTCTCTTTCTCCTCATTAAGCTGTTCTACTCGTTTTGTCTGTATGTCTGTCTGTCTGTCTTTCGCCCCAGTTCACATGGTTTGGCCATCATAACCTGGCCTTAACTCAGGGCATTGAACCTGTCATCTGTGTCTGTTTGTCTGTCCCAGCCTCATAGCGTTAAACCTGTGTCCGTTTGTCTGTCTCAGCCTGGGGTCTGGTCTTGTTTCAGAGCGTTAAACCTGTGTCCGTTTGTCTGTCCCAGCCTCAGGGCAGTAAACCTGTGTCCGTTTGTCTGTCCCAGCCTCAGGGCATTAATCCTGTGTCCGTTTGTCTGTCCCAGCCTCAGGGCAGTAAACCTGTGTCCGTTTGTCTGTCCCAGCCTCAGGGCATTAATCCTGTGTCCGTTTGTCTGTCCCAGCCTCAGGGCATTAATCCTGTGTCCGTTTGTCTGTCCCAGCCTCAGGGCAGTAATCCTGTGTCCGTTTGTCTGTCCCAGCCTCAGGGCAGTAAACCTGTGTCCGTTTGTCTGTCCCAGCCTCAGGGCAGTAAACCTGTATCTGTTTGTCTGTCCCAGCCTCAGGGCAGTAAACCTGTATCTGTTTGTCTGTCCCAGCCTCAAAGCATTAAACCTGTGTCCGTTTGTCTGTCCCAGCCTCAGGGCATTAAACCTGTGTCTGTTTGTCTGTCCCAGCCTGTAAACCTGTGTCCGTTTGTCTGTCCCAGTCTCAGGGCAGTAAACCTGTGTCTGTTTGTCTGTCCCAGCCTCAGGGCAGTAAACCTGTGTCCGTTTGTCCGTCCCAGCCTCAGGGCAGTAATCCTGTGTCCGTTTGTCCGTCCCAGCCTGCACTCCAGCGTCCTGCGGAACGACCCGGGGTCCCGCCGGTCCAGCAGCAGCACCATGCTGGAGGGGGGCGCCCTCGGGAAGCTGGATTTCGAGGTGTCCGACTTCTTCCTGTTCGGCTCTCCCCTGGGCCTGGTCCTCGCACTGAGGAAGACTGTTATTCCCACACTGGACGGTGAGCCTTCATCTTCAGAGAGAGAGAGAGAGAGAGACAAAGAGAGAGTGAGAGACAAAGAGAGAGAGAGAGAGAGAGAGAGAGAGAGAGAGAGAGACAAAGAGAGAGAGAGAGAGAGAGAGAGAGAGGGAAAGAATGTCAGACAGATTCTGACCAACTACACGCTCAGTGAAGCACTTTAACAGTTAAAGACGATAGACGCAAATAGTCATGGCTGCCCAAAAAGGAACGTTTATGTGGTCCCAGCAAGCCAGAAGTGGTGGAAACAGGGATGCACTTGCTCCTGGACTGCAAGAAATAATCTTAAATCAGAAAAAAGACCCACTTAGCCTGTTTAAATTAACTTTTGCAAGTCACTTTGTCTAAAAGCAGCTGCCAGATGACTGAATTGTAAAGTTGTAAAACCACAGGATGGAATAACCCAAGCAGACAGTCCGGTCAGGAGGAGACCCCCCGTGAAACAGCGCCCCCTGGTGTGCGTGCCCAGCTGCAGCGTATGAGCATGTAGACCAGTCTCTGTGGGAGCTGGGGCTCAGAATGCAGATGTGGTCCCGTCTCCCCAGGGCTCCACGCTGACATGAAAGAAGGGGGTCCCCACGTTAGAGGCGATCCGCTGTCCCTGAACGTCCATTTTGGGATGAACTCAGAGGAAAATAATAAAGCCCCTGAATCCCTGGTCGGAGGCATGCGTGCCAAAGTAAGCAAGCCTTTCCCACAGAGGAGGCGAAGGAGGAAGTACAGAGGAGCTGAGGAACCCTCCTGACGCTCTGAGAAGCATGAAAAGTGATTACGCACCCAAACTTAGAGCAAAAAACAAAACGAAAAGGAAATCTGTGGTCAAAGGGCAGTGTTCCCTTGGTTCAGACACTATTAGAAACAGCAGAATTGTTTTCTGTGCGGTTTTTTTCATTTTTAATTTCTTTTTCTACCTCTCTCTTTCTCTCTTTTGCGCTGACTCTTTTGACTGACTCGTATGCGTCTCAGACATACGGAAACGCAGGCAGAGCAGCAACAGGAAGGTGGATGTGTGAATGTGAGTGCGTGGGAGGTGCCGTTGTTTATGTCCCCTGGACGCAGAGCACCTCTGAGCTGTGTGTCTCCCCCTAGTGGCCCAGCTTCGCCCTGCGTGCCAGCAGGTGTACAACCTCTTCCACCCGGCCGACCCGTCCGCCTGCCGCCTGGAGCCCCTGCTGGAGAAGAAGTTCCACCTGCTGCCCCCCTTCAGCGTGCCCCGGTACCAGCGCTTCCCCCTGGGGGACGGGAACTCCGCCCTGCTGGGTGAGTCTGCTGGGGGAGGGTGTGTTAATGCCCCCCCCCCTCTCATACACACACACATACATGCACACACACATACACGCTCTCTCACAACACACACACACACGCATACTCGCACACACACGCTTATGCTCACACACATACACATACCACATACATAGCAGACACGCATACGCATGCGCACACACTCACACACGCACACACAGACAGATACACAGAGACACACGCACACATACCACAGACATACACGTGCACACACACACACACACACACACACACGCATACACACACATACACACACGCACACATACACACACATGCACACACACACACACACACACACACACATACACACACATACACACACATACCACAAACATACCACACACACACACACACACACAAACACGTACAGGTACACACTCACATACACACACACACACACACACACGCACACCTGAGACAGGTGGAGGTGGATGTGGGACATTTACAAAGAGGAATCACTTTAAACAGATACCTGACCAAAGGTCACTAAAGGCTACAGATCTTGTAAAAAAGTGGAATTATATAAAATAATCTGGTGATTATGATTTGTTGTGACATTTGGCTGCAGGAACCCTGCCTCTCTGTGTCTTAGATAGTTCAACCTAAAAGAGGCCAAAGTAATGTTTAGCGAACACACAGTATACAGTGTAGTTCATGTTTATCATGTGTCTGCATATTCCATGCTGCTGCAGTCGTGTTATTGTATTGGTGTTTGTTGATACATCTACATACTCTTGTGTGTAATATTTACTCATGCTTATCAGTTAGTGTTATGCATCTTTACCTTATTATGAGGATGAAAGAGCAGCCAAAGAATCAACTCTAAAGACCTCTGACCTGAGTCCCCTAACCATAACACCCCCCCCCCCCAATCTCATATTTCTCCATTTTTCTGTGGAATCGGAGATGTGTCTTATCTGATAGGGTTCTTGGGCTTTCCCTGCTGTTCAGGTTTTGTAATCTGTGTGGGTACATGTCTGTTCTTTGTCTATTTCTCATCCCAAATCTGTTCCGCCCCCGCCCCCTCCACACCCCCAATCTGCCCTGCCCTTCCTCCTCTGGTGCCCCGCCCCCTTACCCTGGTGCCCCCTCCCTCTTGCCCCCCACCCACCTGCCGGCGTCCAGTGGAGACGGTCCAGAACAACCCCCAGCTCCTGCTGGAGTGTGGGACGGCCCCCCCCCTGCGCTACCAGCAGGAGGGCATCTGCGAGACCTCCATCCCCGTCCCGGTCCTAAACTGGCAGGCCGCGCCCCTCTCCGCGGCCGAGAGTGTGTAGCCTCTCCTGTTTTTCACCCCCCCCAACCCCCGTTTGCCCCCCGAACCCCCCCATATCACACGTGTGTGTCTGTGTGTAGAGTCCCATGTGCCATGTGCCTTGTGCCCCCCCCCCCCCCACCACCACTTCCTGCCCTAATCCCACATGTCCCGGCAGAGATACGCGGGAATGATGCACCCCCAAACCCCACCTCCCCCCACCCTGGAACCCCCCCTGCCTGTTTCCTTGCTTCTCTCAGTTCTGGCGCTGGTTCTGTCCCGAGCAGGTTGGGGTCCCCTCGTCTGCGATTGTCAGCGGGGTGTTAAAGCGAAATCAAACAGAGTAACCTCTCCCCTTACCAAACTGATCATCAAATTCAAATCCAAATTCAAGTTGTAATCCAAGATGCTTTATTGGCAGGACATCAATTAAGAACAATATCACTGGTCAATATCACTCTTTTTTGAGTGATAGCCATTACCCCATAGCCATTGCCCGCCCCCCAGAGTTTCTGGAGAGGGGCTGTTGTGGCGTTTTTCGTGAAGGACCCGCGTCTGGACCCGTCAGAACCGCTCGCCCCTCGTCGCTCCACGACCCTGTAATCCCGCGTCCTCTCGCTCGCTCGCTCGGTCTGTCTGTGTTCACGGCTCCTCTGCCATGTATGAAGGCCTCATGTCACCGTTACTCAGATGTCACGGTTCTCTGGAGCTCAAACAGAAAGTCTGTGGCTCTTTCAGGATGGCACAGGGCCTGTGTCCAGCTCCATCTCGTCCACGAAAACTGTTAAAAGTGCAAAAAAGTAAGGCGTCATCGTAGAGATGAGCAACTAATTTCCTGCTTGTGTTTTCAAGCGAATAACTTAAACAGTAAAAATATGAGCTCTTAGCACGTGATTCAGAACACCATACATGTTTTATATCTGATATTCTTTATGAAAATGATAAGTCATTCTTTGTGGAACAATGACAACAAACGCCAAGTGTGGACCGACGTGTCTTCAGTGAAGATCCCGGGACCACCAGCACGCTTAGCCTACTCATCTGAAATGATTTCCTATTGAGTCACCAGCGAATGATTTTGTGTCCTGGGCAATACAATTCTGCATTTGGACTGTTGAGTTGTTTTTGCTGTTCTTCAGCCTGTGAGAGTATTTTCCTGGGGAAGGATGTGTGTAAGCCTGAACAAAAGCGTGTCCCTATGTGCTCTTGGTAGATCCAGGAACTGATCCAGAATCCAGCTAAGCAAACTCTTATCATTACCTCAAACCATTATGGCAATGAGATCCGACTGACCCTGGATCTGTGCTTCCACAGCATATCCCGTGTTTTGGGTTTGTGTGTGTGCACCCCCTGAGAGAGGTGCAGAGGTCCCCTGTGTAGAACACCGCCACGCGCCCCTGCACCGCCGCACGTGTTGAATTTGCACACCGCGCTCAGCGCGCCAACAAAAACCCGGGGAACCCGGCGCTGGGGAACACGCTAACCGCGGCATGCGGAGAGCGCCGCGCGGTCGGTGCAGACGCCGCCGGCGCGGTGTTGTACTCAGCGGGACCCTGTGACCCAGCGGTCCTGAACCCTGGTCCGGAGAGCCGCCGGGCTTTCTGGCTTCACCGAAACGCGGCTCTTAATCTCTCACTTAAAGCAGCGGCTGACTCGCCTCCCCTGCTTCCTTGCATCTGATTGGTCACTGATGTTGAGGAGGAAATGAGAGCCAGCAGCTCTGCCGCTCTGCAGGGCCAGGGTTCGGGACCGCGACTGTGACCATGCCTTCCCGCGCGGCTGGGGTGGGGAATCGGATCCGGGCGGGGCTTCGTGTCTCGCCAGCCCGAACCTCGTCCCATCATGCCCCACCCCCCCAGCCGTGATCCTCATCCTCCCACCCCACCTCTTCCTCCTCTCCCTCTCTCCCTCCGTCCCTCCCTCGCCCCCACTGTGGAGAGTGCGCCTGACGTGGTCTCCTTGTCTTGGCTCAATAGCGGACGTTATTCAGGCTCACGGCGGAGTCTTCCTGGACAGCTCCTTCCCCTCCTCCCCCGTGAGCGCCTCCCACACCCGGGGGCCGCGGCGGGCCAGCGAGGCCAGCATCGCCAGCCAGGTCTCCGGAATGGCCGACAGCTACACTGTGTCCAACATCGCCAACAGTAAGTTCAGCTACACTGTCTCTAACATCGCCAACAGTACGTTCAGCTACACTGTGTCCAACATCGCCAACAGTACGTTCAGCTACACTGTGTCCAACATCGCCAGCAGTAAGTTCAGCTACACTGTGTCCAACATCGCCAACAGTAAGTTCAGCTACACTGTCTCTAACATCGCCAACAGTACGTTCAGCTACACTGTGTCCAACATCGCCAACAGTACGTTCAGCTACACTGTGTCCAACATCGCCAGCAGTAAGTTCAGCTACACTGTCTCTAACATCGCCAACAGTACGTTCAGCTACACTGTGTCCAACATCGCCAACAGTACGTTCAGCTACACTGTGTCCAACATCGCCAGCAGTACGTTCAGCTACACTGTCTCTAACATCTCCAACAGTAAATTCAGCTACACTGTGTCCAACATCGCCAACAGTAAGTTCAGCTACACTGTGTCCAACATCGCCAACAGTACGTTCAGCTACACTGTGTCCAACATCGCCAACAGTACGTTCAGCTACACTGTCTCTAACATCGCCAACAGTACCTTCAGCTACACTGTCTCTAACATCTCCAACAGTACGTTCAGCTACACTGTCTCTAACATCTCCAACAGTACGTTCAGCTACACTGTCTCTAACATCGCCAGCAGTAAGTTCAGCTACACTGTCTCTAACATCTCCAACAGTAAGTTCAGCTACACTGTGTCTAACATCTCCAACAGTAAGTTCAGCTACACTGTGTCCAACATCTCCAACAGTAAGTTCAGCTACACTGTCTCTAACATCTCCAACAGTAAGTTCAGCTACACTGTCTCAAACATCTCCAACAGTAAGTTCAGCTACACTGTCTCTAACATCGCCAACAGTACGTTCAGCTACACACATAGTGTAAGACCCAGAGTGGGATTCATACTACACACATAGTGTAAGACCCAGAGTGGGATTCATACTACACACATAGTGTAAGACCCAGAGTGGGATTCATACTACACACATAGTGTAAGACCCAGAGTGGGATTCATACTACACACATAGTGTAAGACCCAGAGTGGGATTCATACTACACACATAGTGTAAGACCCAGAGTGGGATTCATACTACACACATAGTGTAAGACCCAGAGTGGGATTCATACTACACACGTAGTGTAAGACCCTGAGCGGGATTCATACTACACACATAGTGTAAGACCCAGAGCGGGATTCATACTACACACATAGTGCAAGACCCAGAATGGGATTCATACTACACACATAGTGTAAGACCCAGAGCGGGATTCATACTACACACATAGTGGCACAGTGGAAATCAGAATGGACGAATGTCAGTCAGGGGGTCCTACAGGTTGACCCAGACAGGGTATGTCCTTGTTCTGAGCCACTGTTTGTGCATGCGGTGTTTTTGGTGACTGTGGCTGCTGTATTGGACCCCTTTATGGGGACTTTTCTCAGCTTAGCATTAGAATGAAGGTCTCGCCAGTGAGTGGGTGAATAAAGGTCACTGCCAACTCTCGAGCCGCTTGGTCACTAAGAGAACGGACAAGAGGCAAGTCTCCTAGTTTGAAGACAGGAACTTTGCCACATTCTTTCATGGGTACCCTCTGCTTTTGATGGATTGAGTGTCAGTGCTGTTTCAAGTTGGAGTTGAATGGTTTACAGCAATATTTATGAGGTTCATTTCACTTTAAACTTTTTATTTACGGTTCAGTTATGTTTGGAAATGTAAGAAAAAGTTACATTTTTGAAAAAGTCTGATTGCCCATGTTCATTTGCAGGCTTAGCTCCCTGATAAAATATTTTATATTTAATTTAAGCTTCATTGGCACCATCTCTAATGTTTCCAGGTCGGCTGGGTACCTGCTGAACCTGGTAACATTTTTTAAAAATTAATTTCTCCTTGATTATTAATGCCTTTTAATTTCCCCCTCTTTTGTTCTCTGTTTTCTTTGTATTTTTGTTTGTTTGTTTTGTCTCATAGCACAAACATGCCAACTTAAAAATTCCAAAAAACTAAGCCTGCTGTCCCAGCTGGCACTGCCCTACAGTAAGTCTTCCTGTAGAAGCCCCTCCCCCAAGGCCCGCCGGAAAGCCGGGCAGAGCAGCGATTGGCTGGAAGAGGCGGGGGAGGCGGGCTGCTTGGATCAGATAGAAAAGAGCAGCTCGGTGGGCTCCGATTTCGGACTCGACCCCATCTCCAACCTGCCGTCCCCGGACCTGCAGCTGGATGCGGAGCAAGGTATTCCAGAGGGGCGTGGCCTGCTTTGGCCCTACCCCCCCTCCTTCTGACGCCACCCTCGCCTCCTTTTCCGGGGAGTCAGCTCTCCTTGTCTCCTCCCGGTGATCAAAAACGCGTCCTTTCTGCCGAATCGCCTCCCTTCTAAAACACTTCCTTCTGTGCAGTCTGTGCTCTGCTAACGCCAGTCATGTCTCTCTGTGAGCCCATTGTGTTGTGGTTCTGCTGAGTAACTCACCCCCAGGACCCTGCTTATCCACTGTAAAGGCCTGTTTGTGCATCTTGTGGACATTTGCTGGGACATCAGTAGTTTTACGCACAACACCTTGTGTAGTGTTGGTGTATTTTATGACAGCTCTTCATGAAAGTGCCTTGGATGAGAATGCAGGAAGTGTGTGTGTTCGATTGCCGTGGGCGGTGTGCTCGTGTTCGTAAACCGGTTGGCACACGGACGGACACGTTCAGGCACACGGTCTTCAGGCACAGACAGACCTGTAGTGCCCACCAGTACCATCTGAAATCTGAGATCTCCATGTCTGCATTTTTCCTGATGGCTCATTTTCTCAGGGTTTGTTCTTTACCTGCTTTCCTATTCTGAGCTCCTTCTTATGTGACCTTCAGTAAAGACCGCAGGGCCTTCAGTAAAGACCACGGGGCCTTCAGTAGAGACCACAGGGCCTTCAGTAAAGACCACAGGGCCTTCAGTAGAGACCACAGGGTCTTCAATGAAGACCACAGGGCCTTCAGTAAAGACTACAGGGCCTTTAGTAGAGACCACAGGGTCTTCAATAAAGACCACAGGGCCTTCAGTAAAGACCACACGGCCTTCAGTAAAGACCACAGGGCCTTCAGTAGAGACCACAGGGCCTTCAGTAAAGACCACAGGGCCTTCAGTAGAGACCACAGAGCCTTCAGTAGAGACCACATACCTTCAGTAGAGACCACAGGGCCTTCAGTAAAGACCACAGGGCCCTTAGTAGAGACCACAGGGCCTTCAATAAAGACCACAGGGCCTTCAGTAAAGACCACAGGGCCTTTAGTAGAGACCACAGGGCCTTCAATAAAGACCACAGGGCCTTCAGTAGAGACCACAGGGCATTCAGTAAGGACCACAGGGCCTTCAGTAGAGACCACAGGACCTTCAGTAAAGACCACACGGCCTTCAGTAGAGACCACAGGGCGTTCAGTAAGGACCACAGGGCCTTCAGTAGAGACCACATGGCCTTCAGTAAAGACCACAGAGCCTTCAATAAAGAACAGGGCGTTCAGTAAAGACCACAGAGCCTTCAGTAAAGACCACAGGGCCTTCAGTAAAGACCACATGGCCTTCAGTAAAGACCACAGAGCCTTCAGTAAGGACCACAGGGCCTTCAGTAGAGACCACAGGGCCTTCAGTAAGGACCACAGAGCCTTCAGTAAAGACCACAGGGCCTTCAGTAAAGACCACAGGGCCTTCAGTAAAGACCACAGAGCCTTCAGTAAAGACCACAGGGCCTTCAGTAAAGACCACAGGGCCTTCAGTAAAGACCACAGAGCCTTCAGTAAAGACCAGGGCCTTCAGTAAAGACCACAGGGCCTTCAGTAAAGAACAGGGCCTTCAGTAAAGACCACAGGGCCTTCAGTAAAGACCTCAGGGCCTTCAGTAAAGACCACAGAGCCTTCAGTAAGGACCGCCGGCCCTGTGAGAAGGTGCTTATTGCTATCATCTGACGGCAGAATGAGCCAAGTACACATCTGACGACCCTGGCACAACCAGAATTTTTTCTCATCTGCACTGAAGCATCCTGTGTGTTTTCCTCCTTCTTTTTTTTACTGTTTCATGGTCTCTTGAAGAAAGAAGAAATGGAAACCAATCACACTACTTTTTTTTGGCAAACAGTAGAATGGAGAACGATTGCATCAGTGCCACACTCTTTCCACAGGTCCTCGTCAGTATCCATCGTTCAGCCCAGCTCATCCATTCATCAGCTAACCAAGTCATCCGCCGCTTCACCACCTGCCTACCTCCACCACCTGCCTACCTCCACCTCTTACACTTGCGTGTGCTTTACTGTCTATCAGGTCTGGCGCCCTCTTTAGGCCACAGTGCCAAACTGCAGTTTGGATGGTGAGGAGCAGCCCTGGTTTGTCCTGGACTGTGACTTGAGGCTGTCGTCTCTGTCTCTGCCCAGTGGGGGGCCTCTGGAGTCTTAGCAAAGAAGGATAGAGTAACCGTCGGGTGGCCGTCCAGGCTGCCTGTCTGGTCCCAGGGTGTGTGTGTGTGTGTTACTGGCAGTGCATTGTGGGACAGGTTGGATATCGAGGCTGACTCTCGTGTCTCGCCTCTCGCAGTTGCGGCTCGTTGGTGGGGCACCAAGCGCATGGACTTCGCCCTGTACTGCCCGGATGCGCTGACCGCCTTCCCCACCATCGCCCTGCCCCACCTCTTCCACGCCTCCTACTGGGAGTCCACCGACGTGGTGTCCTTCCTGCTCCGACAGGTAAACTCCCTGCTCCCTGCCCCCCCCCCCCACACCACCGTGGTGTCCTTCACAATAGAATAGCCAGTGTTGATAAAACTCTGACAGAGTACATAAGAGTCCAACAGGGACCATATGTAATCTGTAAGAGTTGATTTAACGCTGAGTATTTTACTGTGTTCCTGACTGGCTGACTGACTGGTAAACCACACCCACAAATTAAAGACATGCATAGCCGCGTTTCCACCGCAGGAACTATACCCCGGAACTAGGAACCTTTTGAGGAACTCAGTGCGTTTCCACCGCAGGAACTAGGGTCTAAATTTAGTTCTGGGGGCTTTGTTTTACCCCCCAAAACGTTCCTGCTCGGGGGGTAGTACTTTCCGAAAGTACAGGAACCTTTTGGGTGGAGCTTGCAGCGCTGAACTTTTCTGATTGGTCGAGTACTCGTAGCATTTGTGTTGTATTTATTTTCCGCCATTACCCGCCATGTTTGAAAATATGCAGCGGCAAACCAATTTATTTTCATAATAACTTAAAATCAAACTTGTATGTTATGCGGCACAGTAGCCTACTTTTGGTTATAGCCTGTCAACGTCTTGGAATTATAACGTGTGCTCTTCTGTTCTTTTCTTGCTTTAGTATTCGTTTTATAAAATGCTAAGCATTCGTGCTGGGACAGCATATTACGTAGGCTACCAAAACATTCAAACGGATTAATTCGGTTGCTGAATATTTTCTTCCGGATTTTCTTTGTTAGCCCGTTGTAATTGACTCAAAACGTTTGATACAGTTATGTGAGGTATGCGGTAGTTCTGCATAATTAACATTGGTGATACAGTACAAGCAAACTGGAAATCACCTTCCGCACTTTTTATCCGGGTAAAATAACAGGTTAATTCTAGTAATCTTCCCTTTAGCTTTTTCAGACTGCCGTAATTTTACTCAATTTTACTGCCATTTTTCAATTCCACGAAAAGACCAGGAAGACTATGGACTCATTTATGGTGCATGGTTCGCATCTGGAGGGCACACTTCGCTGCTCGGCTAGCAGTAACTTCGAAGGAAAGCAAACGGTGGCTGTACCACTACTAATTTACATTTTCACGCAAGTCCGAGTTTTCGTTCTATTCTTGTCATTTTGCGATTAGCCTATATGGAATTGACGACGAGAAAGTAATAAAACAGCAAATTGTTTACAACGTGTGCATGTTTTCTGCTGTTAATTAATGTGTTTGAGAGGATATATGAAAATCAATAAATACAAAAGTAACCATATATAGTCATTGTTGGTAACCCGTTGTATATATATGTGGAATAAACCCCTCCGGGCTGTCCCGGTTATTAGAAAATAATGTAGGCTACTTCGGTGGTAGTATGGGGTTACAGAAGAAATCATATGACAGATGGACCGACGACAACGTCAGTGGGCTAATTTGCCTAATCTTCACGGTACTTTAGACCCCGGTGGAAACGCAAACAACCATTGGCTGAAGGAACCTTTTAGTTCCTGGTAAAGTAGTTCCTGGGACTGAAAGTTCCGGGTAATTTTGGTGGAAACGCGGCTCATGTTAGATGCACTCCTGCAGTTGCCCTTGACCAAGGCACTGGCCTCAGAACTGGAGTTGGTCCCCGGGCGCTGCACAGTGGCTGCCCACTGCTCCTAAGTAACTAGGATGGGTCAAAATGCAGAGGACAAATTACCCCACAGGGTTCAATCAAGTATATCTATCTATCTATCTATTAGCGGCAACCCTCACCCAGACCTGCATTTATTTTAACACTTTAAACAGGAAAGGCTGTTTTTTTTTTTTTGAACCACTGTTTTTATATGAAATATATCTTTTAAACTGTGAGTACAATTTCTGCGTGTCATTTAATACACAATTAGTAAGGGGGTGAAGAGTCAGAAACAGTATTTGTGTCAGCCGTTTTCATGTCTGAGGAGCTAGCAGAATTCTTTCTGGGTAGTAATGATTTGGCTTAATGTCCCCCCCTCCCCGGTTTAGGTGATGAGGCACGAGAACTCAAGCATCCTGGAGCTGGATGGGAAGGAGGTGTCCGAGTTCACCCCTTCCAAGCCGCGCGAGAAGTGGCTGAGGAAGAGGACTCACGTCAAGATAAGGGTGAGTCCTCACTTGTGGACCCACAAGCAGTCTTGATCACATTCTTTAAATTGCATAATGAGAACACGTGTGTGTGTGCGTGTGTGTGTGTGTGTGTGTGCCCATGCCGTGCGTGTGTGTCTGTGTGTATGTGTGTGTTTATATACGTGTGTGTGTGCCCATGCGGTGTGTCTGTGTGTGTCTGTGTGTATGTGTGTGTTTATATACGTGTGTGTGCCCATGCCGTGTGTCTGTGTGCGCAGAATGTAACAGCCAATCACCGGGTGAACGACGCGGTGTTCACGGAGGACGGGCCGCAGGCGGTGGTGGGGCGCTTCATGTACGGGCCGCTGGACATGGTCACCCTGACGGGGGAGAAGGTGAGGGACAGCCAGACCTCACAGCCGCATCTCAAACACATATAGACCCTTATATTACATTACAGACTATTATATTACATACTGATGAAGGCAGTAATGCCGAAACGCGTCAGCGTTATCCTGATGTGCGCTTAAAATAAATACTAAAAAGTAAGGAATCTGTATTTTTTCATTATTTTTGGATGTGCTACCTCACTCATGTTTATGAGTTGTTTTATCAATTATACCTTATTATTCGCCTCTCTCTCCAGAGCAGGCATCCAGACCACACAGGCTCACACTTCCAGCCCAGTAGCTATGACTTCAGCTATGACGTGTAATACAAAAGTACTTATGAATACATACAAACCTTTTACAACATAGCTTTGTCACATTAGAAAGTACTGCACTTGGCAAACTCTATGGAACACTGTACCTACGTGCACTATAAACCGGACAAGTATTGAAATTGCAACTGAATTCCGCTTAAGAATGCCTGCTAAGTGATAATAATCAAATATATATATATATATGTAGCATAATATATGTGCTGAGCGCTGTATTTATGCACATTTCTGTTTCCTCTCCAAGGTGGACGTCCACATCATGACTCAGCCCCCCTCGGGCGAGTGGGTGTACTTCGACACGGAGCTGACCAATAGCAGCGGCCGAATATCCTACTCCATCCCAGAGGACAAGCGGCTGGGCATCGGGGTGTACCCGGTCAAGCTGGTGGTCAGGTGCGGCTTCTGCAGACTGCACACGGCTTAACACGAGTCACGTGTGCACAGTACATTTACACGGACCGCACGCACGAGTCACGTGTGCACAGTACATTTACACGGACCGCATGCACGAGTCACGTGTGCACAGTACATTTACACGGACCGCATGCACGAGTCACGTGTGCACAGTACATTTACACGGACCGCATGCACGAGTCACGTGTGCACAGTACATTTACACGGACCGCATGCGTGAGTCACGTGTGCACAGTACATTTACACGGACCGCATGCGTGAGTCACGTGTGCACAGTACATTTACACGGACCGCATGCACGAGTCACGTGTGCACAGTACATTTACACGGACCGCATGCACGAGTCACGTGTGCACAGTACATTTACACGGACCGCATGCACGAGTCACGTGTGCACAGTACATTTACACGGACCGCATGCGTGAGTCACGTGTGCACAGTACATTTACACGGACCGCATGCGTGAGTCACGTGTGCACAGTACATTTACACGGACCGCATGCGTGAGTCACGTGTGCACAGTACATTTACACGGACCGCATGCACGAGTCACGTGTGCACAGTACATTTACACGGACCGCATGCACGAGTCACGTGTGCACAGTACATTTACACGGACCGCATGCACGAGTCACGTGTGCACAGTACATTTACACGGACCGCATGCACGAGTCACGTGTGCACAGTACATTTACACGGACCGCATGCACGAGTCACGTGTGCACAGTACATTTACACGGACCGCATGCACGAGTCACGTGTGCACAGTACATTTACACGGACCGCATGCACGAGTCACGTGTGCACAGTACATTTACACGGACCGCATGCACGAGTCACGTGTGCACAGTACATTTACACGGACCGCATGCACGAGTCACGTGTGCACAGTACATTTACACGGACCGCATGCACGAGTCACGTGTGCACAGTACATTTACACGGACCGCATGCGCGAGTCACGTGTGCACAGTACATTTACACGGACCGCATGCGCGAGTCACGTGTGCACAGTACATTTACACGGACCGCATGCGCGAGTCACGTGTGCACAGTACATTTACACGGACCGCATGCACGAGTCACGTGTGCACAGTACATTTACACGGACCGCATGCACGAGTCACGTGTGCACAGTACATTTACACGGACCGCATGCACGAGTCACGTGTGCACAGTACATTTACACGGACCGCATGCACGAGTCACGTGTGCACAGTACATTTACACGGACCGCATGCACGAGTCACGTGTGCACAGTACATTTACACGGACCGCATGCACGAGTCACGTGTGCACAGTACATTTACACGGACCGCATGCACGAGTCACGTGTGCACAGTACATTTACACGGACCGCATGCATGAGTCACATACATACTGACATCCCCCTCTCTCTCTCTTTCTTTCATTTTCTCACACAGGGGAGACCACACCTTTGCGGACAGTTACCTGACGGTGTTGCCGTGGGGGACGGAGTTTGTGGTGTTCAGCATCGACGGCTCGTTCGCCGCCAGCGTCTCCATCATGGGGAGCGACCCGAAGGTCCGAGCCGGAGCCGTGGATGTGGTCAGGTCAGTAACCCCGCCCCCTGCCAGCCCCTCCCCTCTCATTGGTCACTGGTGCTACGTGAGAGCCCTGGTAGACTGGATTTGCCAACAAGGAAATGGTTCAGCTTCTGGAAGTAAAAACGTCTGAAGTGAAAGAGAGGTGTGTAATTACTACACAGAGAACATGAGGATCGTTCCTCATTCACTTCAATATGCTCACTGGTATGAAATACAGGAAGGTAATATTTTGAAAGGGCAGCATACATGTATTTTTAAAAAGTAGTATATGAATTTGAACTAATGGACGGGAGGCATAGATATTGTAATAACTGTAAAAGTAAATAGCTATTAGATAAACATTTTCTTAAATAATAGAACATATTATTGTAATGAATGTTTTTACAAAATATTTACATCTATATAGTTCATTGACAGTGAGTGTTGGGTGGTTTGGTTATTTACTATCCTCTCTGTCTCTCTGTCTCTCTCTCTCTCTGTCTGTCTCTCTCTCCCCCCCCCCTCCCCACCCCCAGGCACTGGCAGGATTTGGGCTATCTGATAGTGTATGTGACGGGCCGGCCGGACATGCAGAAGCAGCGTGTGGTGGCCTGGCTCTCTCAGCACAACTTCCCCCACGGCATCGTGTCCTTCTGCGACGGGCTGGTGCACGACCCGCTGCGCCACAAGGCCAACTTCCTCAAGGCCCTCATCCAAGAGGTGGGGGTGGGCGGGGCCTCGGGGAGGGCGGGGTCTGGCTGGGCGGAGACCTTGGGGAGGGGCGGGGTCTGGGTGGGCGGAGTCTGGGGTGGGCAGGGTTTGGGGTGGGTGGAGTCTGGTCATACTAACAAAAGCCTGTACCCACACCAGTCCGTTTGGGATAAGATTAGACACCCCTGCTTTAGGACTTTAATGTACACTTAAGCCCTTGTTTTTGTGTTTAAAAATGACCCTCAAACCAGTGGTGCTCCTGCAGATCAAAATCTCAAACATTCACTTCCTAAAAGGCCAATTCATACATGGTCACAGACTTGACTGCATCTGATTCTAAACACTGCTTCATCATCGCAAGTCTTCTTCACTTTTATTCCCGGTTTTACTGACTAATTAGCTCAATATGTTTGAACGCAAAATTTCCCAGTTTTGCAAAAAAAAAATCTAAATACTTGTATGTGATGATCTGTATGCTAGTGTGCCTAGCCTTAGGGAGCTATAGGGGTGCTTTACAGTAACTTATAGCCAGTATTAAAGGCAGCCTGTAAATTTGGGCTGCCAGCCAGATCTGTAAGTGGCTGTGTTGGGTGAAGTTGTAATTTTTACAGTTTTGCAGGAACTGGATGAGAACAGATCTGCTAAGCGACAGAAAGATGGACATGCAGGTTTTATTTAGGAGTATCGTGGCCGAAAGTGGGCGGAGCAGTAACTAACCCCTCCCCCTCATCCTCCCCATCCCTTCAGGCGCACATGAAGATTTTCGCGGCGTACGGGTCCACTAAAGACATTTCGGTGTACACCGCCATCGGTCTGCCCCCCTCGCAAATCTACATCGTGGGCCGGCCCACCAAGAAGCACCAGTGCCAGGTACTTCCCCCCAACCCCCCCTCCCCCTCATCCACCACCTCCCCAGCCCGCGTGGCATCTGGACAATAAGAGAACTGGCAAATGCTCAAATCCACACTACCCCCCTGTCTTTCCCCTGTCTTTACCTTCTCTTTTTCCTTTTCTCTTTCCCTTTCTTTTCTCTCCCTTTTCTTCTCTCTCTACTTCTCCCTCTCTCTTCTCTCCCCCTATCTCTCTCTCTCCCCCTCCCTCTCTCCCCCTCTCCCCCCCTCCCCCTCTCCCCCTCTCCCCCTCTCTCCTCCCTCTCCCCCTCCCCCTCTCCCCCTCTCTCTGTCCCTCCCCCCTTCCCCCTCTCTCTCTCCCCCTCTCCCCCTCTCTCTGTCCCTCCCCCCTTCCCCCTCTCTCAGTTTATCACAGACGGGTACGCGTCCCACCTGTCCCAGCTGGAGTACAGCCACCGCTCGGGTCCGGCCAAGACCAGCAGCAGCAGCCGCATGGTCCTGCGCAAGGGCAGCTTCGGCCTGGGCACCAACGCCGACTTCCTGCGCAAGAGGAACCACCTGCTGCGCACCATCTCCTCGCAGCCGGGGCCCAGCTCGCCCACGGGGGGCCCCGCCCTCGGCCCCGCCCCCGGCCACGCCCACGCCCGGCCCGAGCGCACGCAGAGCCAGTCGGAGAGCGAGCGGGACCGGGCCGAGCGCTGCCAGCGCAGCATGAGCGTCGCCGCCAGCTGCTGGGGCCGCGGGGGCGCCGGCGGCAAGCTGGAGCCCGGGGCCCTCAGCCCCAAGTAGGCCCCGCCCCCCACCCCGCGTATCCTCGGCAACGGGGCCGAAGAGGAGGAGGAGGAGGAGGAGGTAGGAGGGGCGGGCAGTGTGGGAGGTGTTGGCTCCGCCCCCTCAAAGCCAGAGACGAAAGGTAGGGAGAGGAGGAGGAGGAGGAGGAGGGAGAGGATGAGGAGGAAGAGGATAGAAGAGCGCCCATGAGAACAAACATACGGTGCTACAAACCTCATCTTTTAAAAAAAACACCTGATTTAAAAACATGGTTTCATCCATGGCTTTTACCCACTGAGGGTCGCTGGAGTACAACCTCTCACACCTCTCAGAGCCACCCCCCCGTCCCCCCACCCGAACCTCCGCCCCCCCAAATACATTTTTAAAACATTTTAAAAGCTCTTAAGGAAAAGTGAACTAATCCAAGCCTTAACAATGCCGCGGTGGTTGTGTCGCTGCAGGGGAGGCGGCAGGGGGACGCTGCGGCTGTTTTTACTGTTTCTCCTGCAGGTGAGAGGACTGTACCTGTAAATATGTGCCTCCTTTGCCCCTGGGCTGTGCAGAAGGGCGGGGCCGGGGCGGGGCCCGAGCTGGACTGGGCGGGGCAGGGCGTGGCAGACTGTTTCTTCACCATCGTTTTGTTTCTCGCCGGTTATTTCTGCTGCTCTGAGCTGCACCTCGCAGCAAGGCCCGCCCCCTGCCCCTCCCCCCCTTCACCCGCCCTCCCCATCGTCCCCCTGCCCCTCCCCCCTGACCCCCCCAGCCCCCAGCCCCTCCCCCCCGGGCCTTGCTGTACAGTAGCATACGGCAATAACGAGCCTCACGTACGTTCACAAATGGAACACAGATTTTTCCAGCATGGCCTGCCGGTCACCAGGGGCCTTATCTTCTGTTCCGGATTTTATTTCATTTAATTTTACTTTCAATTTTTTAAACATTCTGGTTTTTTTCCCCCAAAGATTAAGACTGAAATGACATTCATTGATCTGGGACTTAATCTGGGGTCAACTCGTTTAAATCGCTTTCAAATGTACAGATGTAAAAATGTGACACAATTCTGAAACGTGCACAATTCTCTAACATGGCAACAATCCCTTTATCTGGCTGTTTTGCATGCATTACCTCTGAATCTCTTGTGGTGGATCTCGAATCCGAATCTTACAGTGGATCACGAATCCGAATCTTATGGTGGATGGTGAATCTGAATCTTATGGTGGATCATGAATCCGAATCTTATAGAGGATTATGTATGTGAATCTTATGGTGGATGACGAATGTGAATCTTATGGTGGGTGATGAATTTGAATCTTATGGTGGTTCACGAATGTGAATCTAATGGTGGATGACGTATCTGAGTCTTATTGTGGATCACAAATGTGAATCTAATGGTGGATGACGTATCTGAGTCTTATGGTGGATCACAAATGTGAATCTAATGGTTGATGACGTATCTGAATCTTATGTTGGATCACAAATGTGAATCTGGTGGTGGATCACGCAGCTCCTGTCCTTCACCGACTCCTCGAGCCGCCTGCCAGTTTGGCACAAGGTTGGAGAACCCCTCAGCCTCTTCTCTCCTGGCGTAGACTGTCTGCACTCCTCTCCTGAGAGAGGAAATCCACCTTTTTTTCACGTCATTGGTGGTATTCTCTGCTCCCTCTTTCTTGCATGATGGATGGAGCTAAAGAAAGAAAGAGGAAGAAGGGAGGAAGACAGGAGTGGCTGTGAAGATCCGGGGGGGAGGGATTTAAATATTTTGGGGGAGGGGTTTGGGGTTGGTGTCTGGCCTCTGGATGACCATTGTAAAAACAAAAATTTTAATGTAAAAATCCATGCCGAACTCCACCCTCCAACCTTAGCACCCCCTTGTGGTAGCACCAAGCAAATGCAGTATAATTAATTATGTAGTGTAGACTTGGGGAAAAAAAAACGACACAACCTTGACCAATCGCCAAAATCATTTTCAGAAAAGCTGTAGTAGCTGAACTGTATAACCTCATTGTTTTTGCACTAAGTTTATAGTGGAGGATCTCGTTACCATCTCATGT